>NC_081359.1:112433711-112733711 GCF_030684315.1 Stegostoma tigrinum | reverse complement strand
AACTGCAGTACCTGGAGGAAACCCATGCAGACACAGGGAGCACATGCAAACTCCAGACAGTCACTCGAGGGAGGAATTGAACCCGGGCCCCTGGTGCTGCGAGACCACAGTGCTAACCACTCAGCCATAATGGTGTTCCATCACCCAGATTGATGGCTCGTAGACAAGAATAATGAGAATATAATTCAAAATGAGTCATTTGAGAATAATCAGGAAATTGCATGAATCTGCAGATGTAGATTAATCAAAGGATTTACAAGGTGACAAACCTTGATAAACAGGTACATAAAGACTAAACAAGAATTAGACACAAAGAATAACCAGTAAATCATGAAAGGGAGTGTTATTGGGTGTTGTAATGCTAGTGGTAATACTAGCGAAATCGGATCCCAGATTGCAACCTGAGTTGATAGATTATGTTTTACTTTTCCAGATAGCTATAGTGATAATGTCTGAACATATTCACATGAGGTTGCCAATATTTTGTAATACAAGAACACAAGTTTATTAAATAAATTACACAAGGGGAGGTGATGGCTTAGTGATATTGTTGCTGAACTAGTAATCCAGAACTCAGATAATGTTCTAGGCTCAAATCCTAGGTTCAGATCCTACCATGGCAGATGGTGGAATATGAATTCAATATGGAGTTGAAAGTTTAATAATGTCCGTGAAACATCAGTAAATACACGATGGAACATCATTTACATGAAACAAGTGTTGACTGTCAAACAACCTGTTTCACTGATGTCTGTAAATGGCTATCAGGCAAGCAATCTACACATCTACAGCTGTCAGATAGTGAGGCAAGTATGAAAAAGGAAACTGCCATTCTTACCTGGTCTGGCCTACATATGACTCCATACCCACAGCAATGTGGGTGACTCTTAACTGCCTTCTGAAATTGTTGAGAAAGGCCATGTATTTGCATCAAATACTACAAAGTCTAAAGAAAGGAAAGAAATTGGATTGACCACCTGGCATCAACTAAGACACCAGAATCTACAATGGCAAATGGAGTCCTATCACTTTACGTAGTCCTCATTGTTAATATCTAGGAGACTAGTTCCATATTTGGGAGAGTGTCTCACAGACCAGTCAAACAACAGTTTAACACAGTTATATTCATGGAATCGTAGATTACAGATAACATCCCAGCCACCATCATCACTATACCTGGGTATGTCCTGTCCCACCGAGACAACAGACCCAGCAGAGGTAGCAGTACAGTGATATACAGTCAGGAAATAGTTGCCTGAGGAGTCTCAATATTGTCTCCAAAACCCTGAAGTCTCACAGCACTAGGTCAAACAGAGGAAAGGAAATCTCCTGCTGATTACCACATAGTATCAACTCATTGACTGAAAAATCAGTACTTTTCCATGTTGACCACAGCTTGGGAGAAGCGCTGAGGATGGTAAGACAGCAGAATATACTAAGAACAAGGTAGCTCTCCAAGAGTGGCTCATCAGCAGCACTACTGATTGAGCTGGTTGGATCCTAAAGGATATAGCTGCTAGACTGGGTCTGTGGTAGATGGTGAGGGAACCAACAAGACAGAAACGTGCACTTGACCTCACGCTCAGCTGCAAATGCTTGTGTCCATGACAGTGTTGGTAAGCATGACCACTACACAGTCCTTTTAGTGGCAAAGTTACTTCTTCACTGATCCTTGCAGTACCTCACTAGTCAACTGCCTGCCACTTGGAAAAAGTCTCATTTATTCCCATTTTCTGTTTCCTGTCTGTCAACTTGTTCTTGAATCATAGCTATAAAATTACCCACTATCGCATGTGCTTCAATTCTGCCCAATAATTATTCATGAGTAACCTTATCAGAAGTTTCTGAAAATTCAAATAGACTACATCTACTGGTTCTCTCTAACCTAATCTTTTAATTACATTCATTCAGAACTCCAGTAGATTTGTTGAGCAGAATTTGCCTTTCATAAATCCATGCTGGCTTTGCTTCATCCCAAATGATTTCAAAATGCTCGGTTATCGGGTCTTTTACACTAGGCTAGAACATAGAACATAGAACATTACAGCACAGTACAGGCCCTTTGGCCCTCGATGTTGTGTCGACCTGTCATACCGATCTCAAGCCCATCTAACCTACACTATTCCATGTACGTCCATATGCTTATCCAATGACGACTTAAATGTGCCTAAAGTTAGCGAATCTACTACCGTTGCAGGCAAAGCGTTCCATTCCCTTACTACTCTCTGAGTAAAGAAACTACCTCCGACATCTGTCCGATATCTTTCACCCCTCAATTTAAAGCTATGCCCCCTCATGCTCGCCGTCACCATCCTAGGAAAAAGGCTCTCCCTATCCACCCTATCTAACCATCCGATTATTTTATATGTTTCAATAAGTCACCTCTCAACCTTCTTCTCTCTAATGAAAACAGCCTCAAGTCCCTCAGCCTTTCCTCGTAAGACCTTCCCTCCATACCAGGCAACATCCTAGTAAATCTCCTCTGCACCCTTTCCAAAGCTGCCACATTCTTCTTATAATGCGGTGACCAGAACTGTATGCAATACTCCAAGTGCGGCCGCACCAGCGTTTTGTACAGCTTCACCATAACCTCTTGGTTCCGGAACTCGATCCCTCTATTAATAAAAGCTAAAACACGGTATGCCTTCTTAACAGCCCTGTCAACCTGGGTGGCAACTTTCAAGGATCTGTGTACATGGACACCGAGATCTCTCTGCTCATCTACACTACTAAGAATCTTACCATTAGCCCTGTACTTTGCCTTCTGGTTACTCCTACCAAAGTGCATCACCTCACACTTGTCTGCATTAAACTCCTAGACTAGGACTATCTAGACTCTAAATATTTTCCCCATTACTGATATTCAGCTAACTGGTCTGTAATACGCTTTTTTTCTCTCCCTTTCTTTTAGATAGTGGGGTTATGTTTGCCACCTGCCAATCCGTAGGAACTGTTCCAGACGCTATAGAATTTTGTAAGAGTACCATCAATGTATCTAGTATTTATAGGCCCACTTCCTAAAACCAAAAGAATTGCGAATGCTGTAAATCAGGAACAAGAACAGAAGTTGCTGGAAAAGCTCAGCAGGTCTAGCAGCATCTGTGAAGAAAAAAAATTAGAGTTAATGTTTTGAGTCCGGTTCTGAGGAATAGTCACCAGACTCGAAACGTTAACTCTGACTTTTACTTCGCATATGCTGCTAGACCTGCCGAGCTTTTCCAGCAACTTCTGTTTTTGTTCATAAAGTGCTCTGGGGTGTGGATTTATCAGGCCCTGGGGACTGACCAGCTCTCAATACAGGGGAGGAATTAAGTAAAATCAACATTATTAGAGAAGAAATATTAGACAAATTAATGTGGCTAAAGGCACACAAGTCCACTTATTCTGATGACTTGTACCTGAGGATCCTAAAAGAAGTAGTTAGAAATTGTGGATGTATTAGCTGTGATTTTTCAAAAAATACTTGGACTCTGGGGGACTACCACGGATAGGAAAACTGCCAATGTGACACCCAATTCAAAAAGGAAGGGAGGCAAAAAGCAGGTAACTAAAGACCATTTAGTCTAACATCTATTGTTGGAAAATATTGTAATCAATTATTTAAAGTACTGATAGCTGCAAGCTTGAAAAATCATCATCTAATCTAGCAAAGTCAGCATGGCTTCATGAAAAGGAAATTGTGTCTAACTAATTTATGAGAATTTTTCAGGAATTCACAGCTAAAGTGAATAGAGGGAAAACAGTAAATGTGTTGTATGTTTGGACTTCCAGAAGGTGTTCAACAAGGTACCTCACAAAAGATTAAGTCATAGAGTAAATGCTGAGAGGCTGTTTCCCTCATGGAAGAGTCTTGGAGCGGAAGGCATAGCCTCAGCATAAAGGGGCACCAATTTAAGATTGGGATGAGAGGAGTTTCTTCTCTCAGCAGGTTGTGAGTCTTTGAAATTTTTTGAGAACCAACAGTGAGGCAACATGGTTGTTGGAAGGCAAAAGGCCTTCGTCATCGATAATTGGTCACTGGTCCACACACAAAGCAACTTTTTGTTGCCAACCACAGCTCCATCTAAATACAAAATCTCTCAGTTCCAGTTCATCTGCAAACTTGAGTCATAGGCCATAAGTCTATGAGATTTGGAAGTAGAATGACGCCATTCAGCCCATCGCATCTGCTCTATCCTTCGTGGCTGATACGTTTCTCAAACCCATTCTCCTGTCTTGTCCTTGTAACCTTTGATCGCCTTACCAATCAAGAACCTATCTATGCTAACATTTTGGGTCTGGTGACCCATCCTCAGAACTCAGTTCTGAGGAAGGGTCACCGGACCCGAAACCTTAACTCCTTTTTCTCCTTCACAGATGTTACCAGACCTGCTGAGCTTTTCCAGCAACTTTGTTTTTGCTCCTGATTTACAGCATGCGTAGTTCTTTTGGTCTTTAAGAACCTATCTATCTTTGTCTTAAATACACTCAATGACTTGGCCTCTACAGTCCTCTGCACCAATGAGGTCCACATTACCCACACTCTGACAGAAGAAATTCCTCATCAGCTGAGTTCTAAAGGATTATCCCTTCACAATCCCTTCCTAGCCTTTCTTACTAGTGGAAACATTTTCTCCATGTCCACTCTATCCAAGCCTCTCAGTATTTTGTAAGTTTCAATCAGATCCTCCCTCATTCTTCTAAACTCCATCAAGTACAGGCCCAGAGTCCTCAACCACTCCACATATGGCAAGCCCTTCTTCCCCAGGATCATTCTCGTAAACCTCCTCTGGTCCCCCTCCAACTTCAGCACATCCTTCATCAGACACAAAGCCCAAAAGTGCTCACAATGTTCTCAATGCAGCTTGACCAGAACCTTATACAGCCTCAGCAGTATATCTCTGATTTTGCATTCCAACCTTATTGAAATGAACGTTAACACTGCATTTGCCTTCCTAACTGTCAACTGAACCTGCATGTTAGCCTTAAGAGAATCCTGAACTATGAATCCCAAGTTCCTTTGTACTTTGATAATAAAATGTGAGGCTGGATGAACACAGCAGGCCAAGCAGCATCTCAGGAGCACAAAAGCTGATGTTTCGGGCCTAGACCCTTCATCAGAGAGAGATCAGAATCTCTCTCCCATTGCAATCTGCAGTTCCCATTATCTCTTTCCTTTGTATTTTCCCTGCTTTTGGCTGCTTAGAAAGTAGTATCTTGCCTTGATTCTTTCCACTTGAGTGCCTAACCTCACATTTTCTCACATTATATTCCATCTGCCACTTCTTTGTCCGCTCGCCTATCCAGTCAAAGTCCTTCTGCAGCCTCCTTATTTCCTCAGTGCTACCTGACCCTCCACCTATTTTGTACCATCTGCAAACTTAGCTGCAGTACCCTCAGTTCCCCAATCCTAGATTGGCGTTCTATAATATTTCTGGTCCCAATGTGGACCCTTGTGAAACTCCACAAGGCACCAGCTGCCAACCCAAAAAAGACCCCTTTATCCCAACTCTCTGCCTTCTGCCAGTTAGCCAATCCTCTATTCATGCCAGTACCTTACCGTTAACACAATGGGCTATTACCTTATTTAGCACCCCCCAAGCAGCACCTTGTTAAATGCCTTCTGAAAATACAAACAGATCATGTCCACTGGCTCACCTCTTTGTAACTTGCTCATTACCTTCTCAAAGGGTTCTAACAGATTTGTCAGGCATGACCTCTCCTTGACAAAGCCTTGACAAGGTGATATTGGAATCAAGTAGGCTAGATGGGCTTCAGATTGATTTCACAGGTTGGCGCAATATCGAGGGCCAAAGGGCCTGTACTGCGCTGTAATGTTCTGTGTTCTAAAGCCATCCTGACTCAGCCCTCAGAGATGGTAAGAACTGCTGATGCAGGAGTCAGAGATAACACAGTATGGAGCTGGGGGAACACAACAGGTCAGGCAGCATCAGAGAAGTAGGAAAGTTGACATTTCGGGTCAGGATCCCATTTCTGAAGAAGGGTCCTGACCCAAAACATCAACTTTCCTACTCCTCTGACGCTGACTCAGCCTTATTTTACTATGCACTTCCAAGTACTCCGCAACCCCATCCTTAATAATGGGTTCTAAAATCTTACTAATGACCAGGGTCAGACTAACTAGCCTACAGTTTCCTGCCTTCGGCCTTGTTCACTTCTTAAACAGGGGGTCACATTAATCATTTTCCAGTGCTCTGGGACCTCCCTGGCCCCAAAGATTCCTAAAAGATCACCACCAACTCTTTTCCAACTTTCTCAGCTATCTCCTTTAGAATTCAGGAGTGTAGTCCATCCAGTCTGGACAATTTATCCATCCTCAGACTTTTCATCTTCTCCAGCATTTTTCCTTAGTGCGGGATGGTACACTCACCTTTCGTCCCCTGACTCTCATGACGTTCAGGTACGCTGTTGGTGTCTTCCACTGTGAAAACTGATGCAAAGTACCAATTCAGTTCCACCGCCATTTCTTTGTTCCCCATTACTACTTCTTCAGACTTATTTTCCAGTGATTCAATGTCCACTACTAGAGATCTCATGGGAAAAGGCCCTTTGTCTGTTTGAATTTGCATCTGTCAAAAACTACAACAAAACTATTCTAACCTCTTTGTTCAGCAATTAACCCATAGCCTTAACTATCTTGGTATCGCAAGTGAATATCTAATTGTTTCTTAAATGTTATGAGGATTTCCCACCGTTCACTGGGTGGAAACAATTTTCCTCACATCTGCTCTCACCTTTCTGCCCCTTGTCTAAAATTCATGCCGCCTCCCCAGTATGATCCCTCTACCAAGGTAAAAAATTTCTTCTTGTCTGTCCTACCTATGCCCTTCATACGTTTGTACACCATAATCATGACCTTTCTCAATCTCCTCTGCTCTAAGGAAAACAACCACAGTTTGCCCAATTTCTCGTCACAGCTAAAACTCTCTCACTCAGGTTACATCCTAGCAAGTCCCCTTCGCATGCTCTCCAGAGTAATTGCATGCTTCTTAAAATGTGGATTCCCTTCCATGGACTGCCACCTTGCTGCACTGGAGAGACCACAGTGCTCCGTTTATCCCAAGAGTGATGCCATCAGGAGCTTCCAAATCCTGGCAGGATCAACCATGATGGTAAGGTTGGAATGGCGGAACCAGACAAAAGTGCAATTTGAAACAAGTCCTTAACAGCAATCTGTGTGGAAACTATTTTGTGATATCAACAGCTGTGATGGGGTGAAAGCTGCAGCTGTAGGGAGATAACACAGGGTGGTGCTGAAGGAACACAGCAGGCCAGGCAGCATCAGAAGAAGGGTCCCAACCCGAAACATCAACTTTCTTGCTCCTCTGATGTTGCCTGACCTGATGTATTCCTCCAGCTCCACGCTGTATTGTCGCTGACTCCAGGGTCTGCAGTTCTCACTATCTCCGAGCTCTAGGGAGGTCCCTAGTTGTCGAGGTTTCCTTGCCTCTGGAACAGGACCTACGTTCTGTCAAAAACCAATAGCCTGTTGATATGCAACAGAATTCCAATGTTAAAAAATATCTCACACAAGGCTTATGCTTAGAGAAATGCAACCCCCCACACACAAGCAAGCCATGCGGTGACTGGCGAGAAATGACAGGGACAGGATTGTAAGATCTAAAAGTCCTGACCTTTGGACCGGCACATCAACTGGAGTTTGACTCAATCATTTCATTCTTGGAACAGTAACAGCGGAGCGTTTTGGCAGCTTCCTGAGCATCCCTCTTCACAATGTACTCTGCTCACTCCACAGGGGGGAAGGGGTTAGAAAAAGTGCGCTAAAAGTATTTTTTTCTGTTGCCAGACTGAAAGATTGCATTCAGTGAGCCCATGTACTTGCAGGCTGAAAGCCAAAGTCAAACACAGTCACAGAACCTGGAATGTATGAATCCTCATGAACAACAAGCAAAACGATGCTGCTTGGCCTGCTGTGTTCATCCAGCTTCACACTTTGTTATCAAGGAATTATCCTTGTTGCCCGTAAACTCAGACACTTGATATCACTGCCTTGCAGGAGGTTTGAACAGCATGTGATCAACCCAGAATGCATGGAATTGGATTGTTGAAGGAAAATAAATTAGTCAGCTAACTCTGGAGATCCCTTTGGCATCATTGGTCACCTTAAGATTCTGTCTACAACTTGCCGAGAACCAGCAGGCAACGGTTGCGAGTGGCTATGCTCCAACCCATGATGCCATATGAGACCAAAGGAGGCTTCTACTCTACCTTAGACATCATAATCCCCAACACCTCCAAGAAAGATAATATTAACCTCCTTATAATCTTCAACACTAGGGTTGGAAAGGATGGCCAAACTCTGGAAGGAACCATTGGAAAAGAAGGAGTTGGGAATTGCAATACCAGTGAGGTTCTTCCACTCACCAAATGTGTGGAACACCAGTTCATCATCACCAACACACTGTTCTGCCAAAAAGACAAGTTCAAGACTTCCTGCTGACATCCATGATTAAAGCACTTCCACATGATCAACTATATCATTGATCGATTCCAAGATCAAAAGAGTGTCCTCATTGTCAAAGGGATGATCAATGCAGACAACTTATTGAGGTGTTCAAAATTATGAACAAATTTTGACAAGGTCAAGAAAGATGCAATAAATCTTCTGTATCCGCAAAATAATGAATAGCAAGTTTGCCTATTCACACCAGAATCTAAGTTACATCATGGGCTGAAGGGCCTGTACTGTGCTGTACTGTTCTAACTAAAAGCAATATCTGCAGGCAAAAATCGCATATTCACACTTTTAACCTATTTTTAAGTGAGCTTCACATGCGCAAATTTTCATCACCCTCAGGATCGGGAACCTTGCGGATATGGAAGAATGACTGCATTCTATTTTCATCAGACGGTACATCAGTAACTCGGGGTCATAATTGCAAGATTGTCAGCAAGAGAACAAGGAGTGAGATGAGGAGAAATTTCTTTATTCAGAGAATTCTTAGGGTTTGGAATGCCCTGCATGGGACAGTAGTGGAAGCAAATTCCACAAGGGATTTCAAAATAAAACTGATATATATTTGAAAGTAATGAAGTTAGAAGGAATGGAGATAGGAATTGACACTGAGACTAGCTGGGTAGCTCTTTTGGGAATAGGTCAACACACGACGGTCAAGTGGCCTCCTTTTGCACTGTAAAATTCTATGCTTCTATGGCAATATACCAAGACCCAACATCCTTGGCCTCAAACCAGTGGAGAACAAAGATAACACCCTTTAAAGAGACAGAACAAAATATCAGCTTCCGATGGGGAAACTACTTCAAAGAACTCCTAAACAACGATACAACCATCAAGGAGGACATGTTTGAGGAAATGCCCCATCACACAACACCAGGTTATAATTCACCAGGTTTATTTATAGTCACAGCTCCTTTGTCTCTCCACCTGATAAAGGAGCAGCACTCCAAAAGCTTGTGACCTGGTGAAGCTACCAAACAGGACTATTTGCACATAAAACAGCAAAAGCAGCAAGTGTTAGAAAGAGCTAAGCAAA
The DNA here is from genome assembly GCF_030684315.1 of Stegostoma tigrinum. Classification (NCBI taxonomy): domain Eukaryota; kingdom Metazoa; phylum Chordata; class Chondrichthyes; order Orectolobiformes; family Stegostomatidae; genus Stegostoma; species Stegostoma tigrinum. Next base: position 112,724,196 of record NC_081359.1, on the reverse strand, counting down.
CCCACAACTAATGAATCAGATCTAAGCTCTGCAGTCCTGCCACATCCAGTCGTGAATGGTGGTGGACTATTAAACATCTCACTGGAGGAGGCGGCTCCACAAATATCCGCATCCTCAATGATGGAAGAGCCAGCAAATCAGTGCAAAAGACAAGGCTGAAGTATTCACAGCAATCTTCATTCAAAAGTGCCGAGTGGATGATCCATCTCAGCCTCCTCCAGTGGTCCCCAGCATCACAGATACCAGTCTTCAGCCAATTCGATTCACTCCACTTGATATCAAGAAACGGTTGGAGACACTGGATACTGCAAAGGCTACAGATCCTGACAATATTCTGGCAGCAGTCCTGAAGACTTGTACTCCAGAACTTGCTGCTCCCCTAGTCAAGCTGTTCCACTATGGTTGCAACACTGGTATCTACCCGACACTGCGGAAAATTGCCCAAGACACAATAAGTAGGACAAATCCAACGTGGCCAATTAAAGCCCCATTAGTCTACGCTCGATTATCTGTAAAGTGATGGAAGGTGTCACTGACAGTGCTATCAAACAGTACCTGCTCAGGAACAACCTGCTCAGTGACTCCCAGTGTGGGTTCCGGCACTCAGCTCCTGACCTCATTACTTGGTCTTGGTTCAAACACGGACAAAAGAGCTGAATTCCAGAGGTGAGGTGAGAGTGACAGTCCTTGATAACAAGATTGCATGTGACCAAGTGTGGCATCAAAGATCCTTAGCAAAACTGGAATCGTGGGCAAACTTTGGTCGTTAGAGTCATACCTGACACATTGGAAGACAGTTGTGGTTGTTGCAGGTCAATCAGCTCTGCTTCTGGTCATCTCTGCAGGAGTTCCTCTGGGTAGTGTCCTCCACCCAACCATCTTCAGCTCCTTCATCAATGACCTTTCCTCCATCCTAAGGTCAGAAATTAGGATATTCGCCAAAGATTGCACAACGTTCAGCACCATTCATGACTCCTGAGATGCTGAAGCAGTCCCATTTGAGATGCAATGAGATCCGAACAATATCCAGGCTTTGGCTGACAAATGGCAAGTGACATTCATGCCACATAAATGCCAAGCTGTGACTATCACCCATAAGAGACAATCTAACCACCATCCCTTGATATTCAATGGTGTTACCATCACTGAATCTCCCACTATCAACATCTTGGGGGTTGACATTGACTAGAAACTCAACTGGACTCACCACCTGAACACGGTGGCTACAAGAGCAGGTCAGAAGCTAGGAATACTGCAGCAAATAACTCGCCTCCTCACTCTTCAAAGCCTGTCACCATCTACAAGGCACAAGTCATAAGTGTGATGGAACACTCCCCACTTGCCTGCATGAGTTTACCCGAACAATACTCAGGAAACTTCACACCATCCAGGACAAAACAGCCTGCTTGGTTGGCAGTATATCCACCAGCATTCACTCTCTCCACCAGCGACACTCAGTAGCTGCTGTATGTACTATCTATAAGACGCACTGCAGAAATTCACCAAAGATCCTCAGTCAGCACCTTCCAAACCCACGGCTACTCTAATCTAGAAGGGCAAGGGCACAAGATGTATGGGAATGCCACCACCTCCAAGTTCCCCTGCAAGCCACTCACCAATCTGACTTGGAAATTTATCGCCGTTTCTTCACTGTTGCTGGGTCGAAATCCTGGAATTCCCTCCCTAATGGCATTGTGGGTCAACCTACAGCAGGTGGGCTACAGCGATTCAAGAAGGCAGCTCACGCAACTTCTCAAGGCAACTACGGATGGGCCAGCCAGCGAAGTCCACATCCCACAAAAGAATAGAAGAAAAAATTTGTCTGAGCACTGGCAAAAACAATCCCAACCTAGTCAGCCTCTCCTCATACATCAGACCCACCATCCCCGCATCAGCCTGGTAAACCTTCGGTGCACTCCTTTGAGACCAAGAGTATCCCTCCTCAGTAAAGGAGACCAAAACTGCACACAATATTCTAGGTGTGGTCTCACTAAGGCCCTGCAAAACTGAAACAACACATCCCTGCTTCTGTACTCAAAACTTCTTGCAATGAAGGCCAACATACTATTTACCTTCTTTACTACCTGCTGCACCTGCAAGCTTATCTTCAGCGACTGGTGCACAAGGACACCCCCATCCTGCTGCACATTCCCTCTGTCCCAATTTACAGCCATTCAGGTAGTAATGTGCCTTCTTGTTTTTGCTTCCAAAGTGAATAACCTCACATTTATCCAAATATACTGCATCTGCCATTGATTTGCCCAGTTACCCAACCTGTTGAAATCATACTGAAGGATCTCTGCATCCTCATCACAGTTCACCTTCCCACCCAACTTGGTATCATCTGCAAACTTGGAGATGTTACATTTTGTTCCCTCATCCAAATTATTAGTATATACTATGAACAGCTGGAGCCGCAGCACCAATCCCTGTGGGATCCCATGAGTTACTGCCTGCCAATTTGAAAAGGACTCATTAATTCCTACTGTTTCCTCCCTGCCAACCAGTTTCACATCCATCTCAATACACTTACCCCAATCTCTAGCGCTTTAATCTTGAGCCAACGTTGTGAGAATCTTGCCCAGAAAGGATTTCAAGGTAGTGCTCTGACATTTATACATTGTGAGTCACAGAGACAGTACATGGCTTGAAATTGTCTGTTTTAGAAATGACATTTTGTTTTTCACACCTTGCAGAAGAGGCCTGGTGCCTGTTAACCCTTGTTTCACTGTTTCCTATCTTACCAGATGCCGTCCTATCTCCTCTCTGCAGTCTGTGCTTTGTTCCCATCCTTAACTAAACCTCAGTGCTCCATCTTTCTCAGCAGAAATGGGGTCATCCTCACATTCCAAGTAAGGCCTCAGGGTTAATGTTGATTCAGCTATGTTCCATTTTCACTAAAACTCTGTCTGTCCGCAAAATCAGCATCTGATAATGTTTATGGAGTTTAAGATGACTATTTTAATCTTTTAACCTGACTATTTTCTTGAATAAGAATATTGAAAGTGAATCTTAGATGCTTTATATGATTATTGCTATGAAGTTAACTAAAACTGTCTACCTCACTCTAATATCAGAGATAATGGGAACTGCAGATGCTGGAGATTCCAAGATAATAAAATGTGAGGCTGGATGAACACAGCAGGCCAAGCAGCATCTCAGGAGCACAAAAGCTGACGTTTCGGGCCTAGACCCTTCATCAGAGAGGGGGATGGGGGGAGGGAACTGGAATAAATAGGGAGAGAGGGGGAGGCGGACCGAAGATGGAGAGTAAAGAAGATAGGTGGAGAGGGTGTAGGTGGGGAGGTAGGGAGGGGATAGGTCAGTCCAGGGAAGACGGACAGGTCAAGGAGGTGGGATGAGGTTAGTAGGTAGCTGGGGGTGCGGCTTGGGGTGGGAGGAAGGGATGGGTGAGAGGAAGAACCGGTTAGGGAGGCAGAGACAGGTTGGACTGGTTTTGGGATGCAGTGGGTAGAGGGGAAGAGCTGGGCTGGTTGTGTGGTGCAGTGGGGGGAGGGGATGAACTGGGCTGGTTGAGGGATGCAGTGGGGGAAGGGGAGATTTTGAAACTGGTGAAGTCCACATTGATACCATATGGCTGCAGGGTTCCCAGGCGGAATATGAGTTGCTGTTCCTGCAACCTTCGGGTGGCATCATTGTGGCAGTGCAGGAGGCCCATGATGGACATGTCAAGCGGAGGCTTGGGGACCGCTTTGCAGAACACCTCCGCTCAGTTCGCAACAAACAACTGCACCTCCCAGTCGCAAACCATTTCCACTCCCCCTCCCATTCTCTTGATGACATGTCCATCATGGGCCTCCTGCACTGCCACAATGATGCCACCCGAAGGTTGCAGGAACAGCAACTCATATTCCGCCTGGGAACCCTGCAGCCATATGGTATCAATGTGGACTTCACCAGTTTCAAAATCTCCCCTTCCCCCACTGCATCCCTCAACCAGCCCAGTTCATCCCCTCCCCCCACTGCACCACACAACCAGCCCAGCTCTTCCCCTCTACCCACTGCATCCCAAAACCAGTCCAACCTGTCTCTGCCTCCCTAACCGGTTCTTCCTCTCACCCATCCCTTCCTCCCACCCCAAGCCGCACCCCCAGCTACCTACTAACCTCATCCCACCTCCTTGACCTGTCCGTCTTCCCTGGACTGACCTATCCCCTCCCTACCTCCCCACCTACACCCTCTCCACCTATCTTCTTTACTCTCCATCTTCGGTCCGCCTCCCCCTCTCTCCCTATTTATTCCAGTTCCCTCCCCCCATCCCCCTCTCTGATGAAGGGTCTAGGCCCGAAACGTCAGCTTTTGTGCTCCTGAGATGCTGCTTGGCCTGCTGTGTTCATCCAGCCTCACATTTTATTATCTACCTCACTCTAATCTCAGCTTCATGTAGATTTACAAGTTAATTCACGTCATACTCAAATTGCTCCTGAACACACTTCAAAGTGTTCAAGAACCAACAACAATCCCAAAGTCTATTTTCCCATGAGGTGTATCCTACTGGATACTCTACTCCACACAATCCTTAAACAAGACACCAGCAGACCCAAATCTCCAGCATCGACTGCCATTTTGAAAGGTCTGGAAAAATCAAATGCGGCCAACATTGTTTTTAGTTTCTCAAAGGCTACTTGGCATGCTCCTAACCATGTCAAGTTTGTTTCTTTAATAAATCTGTTAAAGGCAAAGTTATCTACTGAAATGCACAAATTTCAGTTACGACACAAGGCAGACTTATAAATAATATATACGATCTAAACCCGAACTTCTTTGATCATAAACTGTCATTCTCACACCAAAAGATAGATGCTGTTAAGAAATAAATTAACAAAGAAAAGAATCATAATTTGCCAGTTCAATGACTGTTTCAACACTGAGTACCAGGCACTCAAGAAATCCTTGAATGATGGGTTAGATTACAGTCATGTAGTGCTGTGTACCTTACTTGAATCCTAAAGTCACCAGTCAATGCAAACAGCATCTACAGACTTTGCTTATTTCTTAAGGACTGGAATTATTTTCTCGTAATTTTCAATGAGTCGACAACTGGAGAGAATCAAGAGCCACAAAACCAAAAACAACATTGTCCAAAAGTTTTCAAAACAAAAATGACCTTTTGCCCAAAGCCCAGTCAGAACCAGTTAATGTTTTGTTTTCTTTTATTTCTCAACATTCAGCACCTGTCCTCCCTTTATTGAGCAATACAACATCCAACTAGCTGCCAGTCTGAGCAGAGAGACTCAGGATATAAAACAGTACAGCACAGTACATGCCTTCCGGCCCATGATGTTGTGCTGACCTATTATCCTAATCTACGATCAAACTAACCTGCATACCCTTCATCTTACTATCATCCATGTGCCTATCCAAGAATTGTTTAAACGTGCCTAATGTATCTGACTCTACCACCTCCACTGACAGTGCATTTCATGCACCCACCACTCTCTGTGTAAAGAACCTACCTCTGACATCTCCTCTACACTTTCCTCCAATCACCTTAAAATTATACATCTTATTGCGCAATTGTCTACAGTGTCCTTTGAACAGTAAGCTAAAGGCATTATCTTCCAGACCCATTCCTAGCCACAAACACCTGCCTTTTGATCTCTTCTTTTTTTAAAAACAAGCGCCTATTCAAAGTTCAAGTCTCAACTACAACTCTCAGTACTAAACCAAAAGTCTGAACAAGAAAAGAAATGAAAACAATAAAACAGAAATGGTCTTAAGACTTATAGCGCCATACAGTACGGAAACATACCCTTCAGTCCAACCAGTCCATTCAAAACACAATGCCAAACTAAACTAAGATAACAAAGTGTGGGGCTGGATGAACACAGCAGGCCAAGCAGCATCTTAGGAGCACAAAAGCTGACGCTTCGGGCCTAGACTCTTTATCAGAAAAGGGGGATGGGAAGAGGGTTCTGAAATAAATAGGGAGAGAGGGGGAAGCGGACTGAAGATGGATAGAGGAGAAGATAGGTGGAGAGGACAGTATGGGAGGGGAGGTATGGAGGGGATAGGTCAAGGGGGTGGGGATGAGGTTAGTAGGTAGGAAATGGGGGTATAGCTTGAGGTGGGAGGAGGGGATAGGTGAGAGAAAGAACAGGTTAGGCAGGGGGCCACGAGCTGGGCTGGTTTAGGGATGCAATAGGAGGAGGGGAGATTTTGAAGCTTGTGAAATCCACATCGCTACCATTGGGCTGCAGGGTTCCCAAGCGTAATATGAGCTGCTGTTCCTGCAACCAATGGGTGGCATCATTATGGCACTGCAGGAGGCCCAGGATGGACATGTCATCTAAGGAATGGGAGGGGGAGTTGAAATGGTTTGCGACTGGGGGGTGCAGTTGTTTATTGCAAACCGAGCGGAGGTATTCTGCAAAGCGGTCCCCAAGCCTCTGCTTGGTTTCCTCAATGTAGAGGGAGCCACATCGTGTATAGCGGATGCAGTCTACCACGTTGGTGGATGTGCACGAGAACATCTGCTTGATGTGGAAAGTCATCTTGGGGCCTGGGATGGGGGTGAGGGAGGTGGTGTGGGGGCAGGTGTAGCACTTCCTGCAGTTGTAGGGGAAAGTGCCGGGTGTGGTGGGGTTGGAGGGGAGTGTGGAGCGGACAAGGGAGTCGCGGAGAGAGCGGTCTCTCCAGAAGGCAGACAAGGGTGGGTAGGAAAAATGTCTTTAGTGGTGGGGTCGGATTGTAGATGGCAGAAGTGTCGGAGGATGATGCGTTGTATCCGCATCTGCTCCCACGATGAGGCATTCCACACGTCCTTGTTCTTCAAGGGCGTTGTAACCGGAGGTTGGTGGGGTGGTATGTGAGGACTAGGGCAATTCTCTTTTGGCGGTTATTGCAAGGGTGGGATGTGAGGGATGAGGTGCAGGAAATGCGGGAGACACGGTCAAGGGCGTTCTCAACCACTGAGGGGGGGAAGTTGCGGCCCTTGAAGAACGAGGACATCTGGGATGTGCGGGAATGGAATGCCTCATCCTGGGAGCAGATGCGAAGGAATTGGGAATAGGGAATGGAATTTTTGCAGGAAAGTGGGTCGGAGGAGGTGTATTCTAGGTGGCTGTGGGAGTCGGTGGGCTTGAAATGGACATCGGTTTCTAGGTGGTTGCCTGAGATGGAGACAGAAAGGTCCAGGAAGATAAGGGATGTGTTGGAGATGGCCCAGGCGAACTTACGGTTGGGGTGGAAGGTGTTGGTGAAATGGATGAACTGTTCGAGCTCCTCTTGGGAGCATCAGGTGGCGCCGATGCAGTCATCAATGTAACAGAGGAAGGCGTGGGGTTTAGGGCCAATGTAGGTGCAAAAGAGGGACTGTTCCACATAACCTACAAAGAGGCAGGCATAGCTTGGGCCCATGTGGGTACCCATGGCCACCCTCTTAGTCTGTAGGAAGTGGGAGGAATCGAAAGAGAAGTTGTTGAGGGTGAAGACGGGTTCGGCAAAGCAGATGAGAGTGTCGGTGGAGAGGGACTGGTCGGGTCTGCGGGACAGAAAGAAGCAGAGGGCCTTAAGGCCACCTGCATGGGGAATTCAGTCCGCCTCCCCCTCTCTCCCTATTTATTTCAGAATCCTCTCCCCATCCCCCTTTTCTGATGAAGGGTGTAGGCCCGAAACATCAGCTTTTGTGCTCCTAAGATGCTGCTTGGCCTGCTGTGTTCATCCAGCCCACACTTTGTTATCTTGGATTCTCCAGCATCTGCAGTTCCCATTATCTCTGACACCAAACTACACTAGTTCTGCTTGCTTGCTCCTGGCCCATATCCCTGCAAACCTTATCTATCCATGTGCTTACCTAAGTGTCTTTTAAACTTCTTTTCTTAATTGTAACTTCTTCAACAATATGTTCCTGGTAAGTTACTCTTACTTCCCCAAATTCAGTTTTGGTTCATTTTTCACTAAGTTAGTCAAACGTAACCGCTCAAGCAGGTCTTTGACTTGTTTCACATGCTCTTCCGCAGCACTGCTCTGTATTACAAGATCATTCAAATACACTACACAGCTATAAATCTCAGCTACAACTTGATTCAAAAGCCTCTAAAATGTAGCTGGGCTACTCTCTCAACCAAATCATTGGTACAACCCATCTGGTATGAAAAAAACAGGTATTTCTTCAGACCTTCATGTCATTGGTACTTGCTAGATGGATCAATTTTATAAAGGAATGAGGCACAGCCAACCTATCAATGCAGTCTTCCAAGTGTGGAATTGAGTATGAATCTGTATTTATAACTGCAGTCATGTTTTTATAATCTGTAAATTATCTAACTGATCTACCCAGTTTAGGAACCAATGCTACTGGTGAACTCCATTTGTTTTGAATAAGTTTACCTAAATGGTTTTCCAGCATGTACTGAATCTATTTTTATCTGAACCTGCTTTTTTCTGACCAACCAACAAGTATATTATTTTATCAATCCTGACTCTTCTATGTCCATGTCACATTTAGCTAATTTAGTACACTAAGGTGTATCACCACAAATTATTGTGGGGAGGTGATGGCCTAATCTTGTTATCTCTGGACTATTAATCCAGAGACCCAGGTAATGTTCAGGGGTTTGGATCCTGCCACAGCAGAGGGTAGTATTTAAATTCAATAAAAATATCTGGAATTAAGAATCTAATGACGACCATGAATCCATTGTTGATTGTCAGGAAAAACCCATCTGGTTCACTAGTGCCCTTTAGGGGAGGAAACTGCCATCCTTACGCAGTCTGGATCTAGGCCCGAAACGTCAGCTTTTGTGCTCCTAAGATGCTGCTTGGCCTGCTGTGTTCATCCAGCTCCACACTTTGTTATCTCTGAACTACATGTGGTTGGCTCTTTACTGCCCTCTGGACAATTAGTGGTGGGTAATAAAACTTGGCACAGCCAGCAATATGCAGATCCTATGAATGAGTTTTTTTTAAAATCTCATCAGTTTCCTTCTCTTGAATGAGAACAGTCCTAATTTCTTCAATCTATCCTCATAACTGAAGCTCATCCCTGAAACCATTTTTGTAAACCATTTCTGCACTCTTGCCAATGTGCTCATATTGATCCTATAAATATGACACTCAGAACTGTACACAATAGAACTGCTGAGGCCTAACAAGTGTCTTATACAAATTCACAATCACCTCTTTGCTCATGCAATCTGTATCCCCATTGATAAAGCAGAAGATACTGCATGCTTTACTAATTGCTCTTTTCACACGTCCTTATACTTTCAAAGATCTATGCACATATACACTCAGGTTCCTGTGCCTCTGCACCCCTCCCTTAGAAATGTTTACATTTTATATTATTTTTATATGCCCCATATTTGTATTGTCATAGAGACTGAGGAGTGACTGGAAGTTTTGACAGGCTTAAAAAAGGAAAAATCTCCAGAATCAGATGAGTGTATCAGGCTGTTGTGGGAGATGAGGAAGGATATGACAGGGGTTCTGGCCCTAATTTTTCATTCCTCTCTGGCCATGGGGGAGAGGCCGGAGAACTGGAGTTCACTAATGTGGTTCTATTTTATAAGACTGGCAGACGTAATTCAGGAAATTATAGATCAGTGATTCTCACATCAGTAGTTCGGAAACTACTAGAGAAAATTCTGAAGAACAGAATTAACTTCCACTTGGAGAGGCAAGGTTTGATCAGGGATAATCAGCATGGCTTTGTCAGAGGGAGATCATGCATAAGAAATCTTATCAAATTTTTGAGATGGTGATCAGGTGTGAACATGAGAGTACAGCACTGATATGGTTTATAGTGATTTCAGCAAAGCCCTTGACAGTCCCACACGGATGAGTGATAAAGAAGACATTAGCACATGGGATCCAGGGTAACTTGACATGTTGGATCCAAAATTAGTTCAGTCGTACAAGGCAGGGGACGGAGGTAGAAGGCTAAAAATGAAACAAATAAAATAAAGAACTGCAGATGCTGGAAATCTGAAACAAAAACAGAAATTGCTGGAGAAGCTCAGCAGGTCTGGAAGCATCAATGGAGAGAGAAACAGAATTAACATTTCAAATCTGGCAACTCTTCTTCAGAACTGGTTGAAGGTTGTTTGTGTGACCAGAGGCTGGGGTATCCAGTGGCTTTCCACAGGGAACAGAGCTATTCCCTTATTGTTCGTGATATATATGAACAGTATAGAAGAAAATATGGAGGGAATGATAAATAAGTTTGTAGATGACACCAAGATTAACCAGGTGGTTGATAGCGAGGAAGAAGGTCTTAGGGTAAGGGGGATGTAGGTGGGTTGGAAAAATGGGCAGATCAATGGCAGTTGGAATATAACTCTGATAAGTATGTGATGATGCACTTTGGAAGAAGGAACAAGACAAAGGAGTACTCAAAGAATGACAGGACACTAGGAAGCTCAGAAGAACAAACAAATTTGGGGTTTTTTGACCAAAATCCCTGAAGGCAGGAGATCTGATTAATAGGTTAGTTCAGAAGACATATGGGAGTCTTGCTTTTATCAGAGGTGTCATAACCTACAAAAACAAGTAGGTCATGTTGGAGATAACACAGTGTGGAGCTGGAGGAACACAGTGGGCCAGGCAGCATCAGAGGTGCAGAAAAGTTGACATTTCAGGTTGGGACAAGAAGGGTCTTGACCCAAAACGTCAATATTCCTGTTCCGCTGATGCTGCCTAGCCTGCTGTGTTCCTCCAGCTCCAGACTGTGTTGTCTCTGATTCCAGCATCAATAGTTCTTACTATCTCTGAGGTCATGTTAGAGCTGTACAGGATTTTAGTTAGGCACAGCTGGAGCACTGGGTGCAGTTCTGGTCATGGCATTATAGGGAGGATATGCCTGCACTGATATAGGGGTGAGGGTAAGGAAAATTCACCAGGATGTTGCCTGGGATGGAGCAGTTTAGTGATGAGGGGCTGGATAAGTTCAGGTTGTTTTCTTAGGAACAGAGGATGATGAGAAGGAACTTGATGGAAATTAATAAAATTATGGGAAGCATGGACTTCATGGATAGAAAGCATTAGTTCCCCTTAAAGGATTAATAACAAAGAGACATAATTTTAGGGTGATAGGCAGGTGGTTTAAAGGGGATTTGAGGACAATTTTTTTACTCGGCCCTGTAGTAAGAATCTAGAATTCATTGACAAAGAGGATAGATGAAGCAGGAAACTTCACAACCTTTTAAAAGTTATTTGTATAAGCACCTGAAATCTCCCACCATTCAAGGCTAAGGGACAAGTGGTGGAAAGTGGGACTGATGTAGATGTAGAATAGCTTTTGGGGGATACAAACTCAATGGTTTGAATGGCCTGTTCTGTACAAAATATGCACTAAAGAGAACAAAAGAGAAGTACAGCACAGAAATGGGCCCTTCGGCCCTAAGCCTGTGCTGATTATCATGCCCTGACTGAACTGGAAAAAGCCTTCTGCCATTATTCTGTCTGTATCCCACTATTCCCTCCCTATTGATGTAACCATCCAGATGCCTCTTAAATGTGGCCACATGCCTGGTTCTACCACCTCATCCGGCAGTGCATTCCAGGCTGCTACCACGATCTGCGTGAAAAACTTCCCTTGCACATCTCGCTTAAACTTTTGCCCTCTCATTTTAGCTGTGGCCCCTTGTAATTGAAACTTCAACCCTGGGAAAAAACCTCTGACTATCCACCCTATCTATGCCTCTCATGATTTTGCAGACTTCTATTGGGTCTCCTCTCAGTTGTCGTCTTTCCAGTAAAAGTAATCCTAGTCTTTTTAAAATAGATAGTAAGAACTGCTGATGCTGGAGTCAGGGATAACACAGTTGCAGCTGGAGGAACACAGCAGGCCAGGCAGCATCAGAGGAGCAGGAAAGCAGACATTTTGGGTCGGGAGCCTTCTTCAGAAATGAGGGCAGGTGAAGGGAGCTCCAAAATAGAGGGAGGAGGGATAGAGCTGGCGAAGATAGGTGGGATGGTGATAGGTAAGTGCAGGTAGGCATTGGTGGGGATTGGTCAGTGGGGTAGTAGGAGCGGATAGGCGGGGCAGAAGACGGACAGGTCAAGGAGGCTGGGTTGAGAAGGAGTTAAGTAGGACAGAAGACGGACAGGTCAAGGAGGCGGGGATGAGAGGGCCTGGGGAGGGTAAGCGGGGTGGTGATAGTTGAGTCCATGTAGGCAATGGTGGGGACTGGTCAGTAACATGCGGGGAACGGACTGGTGGTAGAGAAGACGGGCCGGTCAAGGAGACAGGGATGGCGGGGGGGTCATGGAATGAGGCCAGGGCGGGGAGGTTTTGAAGCTAGTAAAATCAACATTGAGACCATTAGGTTGTAGGGTCCCAAGACAGAATATGAGGAGCTGCTCCTTCCGTTTCCAGGTGGTACCGTTGTGACACTGGAGGAGGCCCAGGATGGACATGTTGTCCAGGGAGCAGGAGATGGAGTTGAAGTGGTTAGCGACTGGAAGGCGTTGTCATTTGTTGCCAACTGAGTGCAAGTGCTCCATAAAGTCTTTTTAACCGTTCCTCGTAGCCAATGCCGTCATGACCGGGCAACACCTCTGCTCTCTCTTCAAAGCTTCCACATCCTTCCGGTGGTGTGGTGACCAAAATTGCACACAATACTCCAAATTTGGCTGAACAAGGGTTTTATATAGCTGCAACATGATTTGCCAAATCTTGTACTCCATGCCCTGGTCACTGAAGGCAAGCATGCCATATGCCTTCTTAATTGCCTTCGCCACCTGTGTTGCCACTTTTAGAGAACTGCGGGCTTGCATGCCCAGATCCATCTGTATGTTAATGTTCCTAACGGTTCTGCCATCTACAGTGTAATTTACACCTAAATCTGATCATCCAAAATGCATTATCTCTCATTTGTCTGTATTGAACTCCATCTGTCATTTCTGTGTCCATCTGCCATTTCCATGTCCAAGTCACCAATCTATCAATATCCTGTTGTATTCTTTTACAATTGTCAGCACTATTAGCAACTCAACCAATCTTCATGTCATCTGCAATCTTACTAATCAGGCCACCAACATTTCCCTTCAGATCATTTACATGTATCACGAACAACAGAGGACTCAAGACTGATCCCTGTGGAACACCACTAGTTACCGGTCTCCATTCTAACACTACCCTCTGTCTTCTATCCATCTAGCCAACCCAACCTGAATCCCATGTGATTTTAGCTTTTGTACCAATCTGCCATGTGGGACTTTATCAAATGCCTTACTAAAGTGCATATAAACTACATCCACCGTTCTTCCCTCATCAATTATCTGTATCACTTCTTCAAAATTTCAGTCAGGGTGATGCGACATGACCTTCCCCAAGGGAACAACACAGGCTAACCTCTAGCCCTCTGGAACCTTGCCTGCAGTCAAAGACGACGTGAAAATATCTGCTAATGCTCCAGCTATTTCTTCCCTATGTGATTCTAATGTTCTAAATAAGAAATTCATAAATGGGCATGGATCGAGTAAATGCTTGATTAGACAAATGGGTCAAAAGTTGGTAGATGTAGTTTAGCGTAGATGAGTGTGGATATTAGCCATTTTGGTCAGTAGAATAAAAAGGCAACTTATTAGTTCAATAGAGAGAAATTTCAAATTGCTTCAATGCAGAGGAATCTAGAGGACTTACCCATGAATCACAAAAAGCGTGGGTAAGTGGGTACAGTGGTTAATAAGGAAGGCAATTGGAATTTTGGCATTTACTGCTAAAGGAATAGCATCTAAAAGTAGCGAAGTGTTACTGCAACTCTACAGCGCACTGGAGAGACCACCATCTAGTACAGCATACAGTTCTGGCTCCCTTCCTTAAAGAGTAATGTAATTGCATTGGAGGCCATTCAGGGAAAGCTCACTAGATAAATTGTAAAGATGGTGGGCCGAAGGGCCTGTTTCTGTGCTGTAATATTGTGTTCCTATATTCTATGAAAGGCTTATCGTATGAGGAGAGACTGAACAGTTAGGGTTAATCGCTAAAGTTCAGAAGATTGAGAGGAGATTTAAAAACAAACAAAGAACAAAGAAACCTACAGCACAGGAACAGGCCCTTTGGCCCTCCAAGCCTGTGCCAATCAAGATCCTCTGTCTAACCTGTCATCTATTTTCTAAGGGTCTGTGTCCATTTGCTCCCTGCCCATCCATGTACCTGTCCAAATATATCATAAAAGACGCTAACGTGTCTGTGTCTACCACCTCCGCTGGCAACGCATCCAGGCACCCACCACCCTCTGCGTAAAGAACTTTCCAAGCATATCTCCCTTAAACATTCCGCCTCTCACTTTGAACTCATGCCCCTAGTAATTGAGTCCCCCACTCTGGGAAAAAGCTTTTTGCTACCCACCCTGTCTATACCCCTCATGATTTTGTAGACATCAATCACATCCCCCCTCAATCTCCGTCTTTCTAATGAAAATAATCTTAATCTACCCAACCTCTCTTCATAGCTAGCACCCTCCATAACAGGCAACATCCTGCTGAGCCTCCTCTCCACCCTCTCCAAAGCATCCACATCCTTTCGGTAATGTGGCAACCAGAACTGCACATAATACTCCAAATGTGGCCGAACCAAAATCCTATACAACTGCAACATGACCTGCCAACTGTTGTACTCAATACCCCGTCCAATGAAGGAAAGCATGCCATATGCCTTTTTGACCACCCTATTGACATGCGTTGTCACCTTCAGGGAACAATGGACCTGAACACCCAGATCTCTCTGTTCATCAATTTTCCCTAGGACTTTTCCATTTACTGTCTAGTTCACCCTTGAATTTGATCTTCCAAAATGCATCACCTCGCATTTGCCCAGATTGAACTCCATCTGCCATTTATCTGCCCAACTCTCAAGTCTATCTATTTAATTGAGGTATATAAAATGCTAATGAGAATTGACAGAATTTATATACAGCAGATATTTCCTCATATGGAGCAATCTAGTATGAGAAGTCACAGTTATAGGCTAAGGGGTATAAGATTTACAACAAAGACAAGGAAGAATTACTTCACTCAAAGGGTTATCACTCTCTGGAATTCACAACACCAGAGTGTAGTCGACATTGCAACATTGAATAAATTTAATGAGGGGATAGATTTTTAACTACTTAAATGGGTGTGAAGACCAGGTAGGGAAGTGGAGTTGAGACTGAGATGAGATCAACCATGATTGTATTAAATTGTGGAGTAGGATCAAGGGGCTGAACTGCCTACTCCTGCTCCTAGTTCTTATATTCCTAAGAAATTCTGGAAATTAGGTTGTCAAATCCATAATTGTAAAAATATGCTTATATCCTGCATTTACTATTGGTAATGGTCCCTCACAGTTCACTCACATGTGACAGATATGACAGAATGATTCTTCAAGGTTGCTCATGTGATTACATGCTGAGGCTTTTCCACCTCCTGACATTATTTACAAAACTGTACAATATCTTTATGAAGTCTTGGCCATTTGTTTATCTGTTTATCAATACGTGTATTTTCTATGTTCCCCTATGTCCCGCCATAAACACTTCATGTACAACTTGCAATACCTCCTTGTGATATCTAGGTGGTCCCACAGTTTGATGAACAACCGTCTATTCTTCACACGCAGCTCTATAAAGATGCCTCCACTGATCTTAATTTAATATAAAACCACACAAATGTCTTCAGCCTCAGCTTTATTGTGAGCTGTCTGTGCTAACCTACTTAACTGTGTCTGCTTCCTAAGCCTCAACTAAGCAAGATATGTTCTTTTAACAATACTCATTCTTAGTATTTCAGTGACCCTAATATCCAACTTGAGGCATTGCTGTGACTTCTGGTGAAAGGCTTTGTCTTGCCATTGCTCTGGTCATTACACACAATAGGAAAATACCTGGAACCTATTTCTGTAACTGTTAGCCTCAACTGTGATAACAAGTGAAGCTATGACTTTCAATCCCGCTAAAGCAGTCCCAAAAGTTAAATCAACTCCATGCTCCGTTTCTTGACTACCCTGACTAGCACTAATATGGATAAGAAGTCACCCTCCAACTAGATCTTGTGCTTTGGAACTGCAATATGCACTCCATCTGTGCCATTTACCAAGATTCTGGCTTTCAGTGAAATCTTTGGAGGGAAAACTAAATTCTTCTCAATCAAGAGTTTGAGTAGCCTCTATATCCTTTCAAGCAGTTATAGCCTTGAATGTTTCCTTTGATGAAAAATGGTTATTTTCTCTTTAGATTAAAACCTTTCATGTGTCTGTTCATCAAATGTAGTTCTTTTGCGCTCAAAGCAGTGTCTACATCTAGATTCTACGTGTTTATCGAGTTGTCCATGATCCTTTCATTCAGAGTTTCCCTTTCAAACTCATTCTTACGAACTCCAATGAGTTCCTTGGGCTTCCCTCTCAACTTCAAGGATTCTGCACAAATGTGTCCCACCTTGTTACTATAAAACACCTTTGCCTCAACTCCACCTTCAATGCTTTCCTCTCTGATCTGAGGAGACTTTGGGTCAGTCGAACTGCCCGTTCCTTTCCTTGAATACTTGCCTCCCTCTCACTCACCTATTCCTATCCCTTTCAAATGTATAAGATTGATGGGAAAAGATTTAGTTTTATGGATTAATTTATAATCATCAGCCATTATCACTAACTGTCTAACAGTTGCAATTCTTTGGTCATCAACATGGGTTCTTATTATGGAAGACAGTGAATTTTTGAATTCTGCTAAAAGCTTCATACTTTTTTCAGATTCAGCTTCTAATGCTCATGTCAACCTGTTAAAATTACTTGAAAGGATTCAGATAAGATTTACAAGGATGTTGCCGGGGTTGCAGGGTTTGAGCAAAAGGGCGAGGCAGAATAGACTAGGGCTATTTTTCTTTGAGCATCGGAAACTGACGGGTGGGTTTAAACTAATTCAGCAGGGGGTTGGGCACCAAAATTGTAGTTCGACTATAGAAAAGGTTGAGAGTAGGGTTGTCCGAAATAAAGTTTCAGGGAAGCAAGACGGCACCGGCAAACAAGAAGTTGGATTGAAGTGTGTCTACTTCAATGCCAGGAGCGTCCGGAATAAGGTGGGTGAACTTGCAGCATGGGTTGGTACCTGGGACTTCGATGTTGTTGCCATTTCGGAGACATGGATAGGGCAGGGACAGGAATGGTTGTTGCAGGTTCCGGGATTTAGATGTTTCAGTAAGAACAGAGAAGATGGTAAAAGGGGCAGAGGTGTGGCATTGTTGGTCAAGGACAGTATTACAGTTTCAGAAAGGGTGTTTGGGGACTCGTCAACTGAGGTAGTATGGGCTGAGGTTAGAAACAGGAAAGGAGAGGTCACCCTGTTGGGAGTTTTCTATAGGCCTCCAAATAGTTCCAGAGATGTAGAGGAAAGGATAGCAAAGATGATTCTCGATAGGAGTGAGAGAGACAGGGTAGTTGTCATGGGGGACTTTAACTTTCCAAATATTGACTGGGAATACTATAGTTCGAGTATTATAGATGGGTCAGTTTTTGTCCAGAGTGTGCAGGAGGGCTTCCTGACACAATATGTAGATAGGCCAACAAGGGGCGAAGCCACATTAGATTTGGTACTGGGTAATGAGCCTGGCCAGGTGTTAGATTTGGAAGTAGGTGAGCACTTTGGTGATAGCGACCACAATTCTGTTATGTTTACTTTAATGATGGAAAGGGATAGGTGTATACCACTGGGCAAGAGTTATAGCTGGGGGAAAGGCAATTATGATGAGATTAGGCAAGATTTAGGGAGCATAGAATGGGGAAGGAAACTGCAGGGGATGGGCACATTAGAAATGTGGAGCCTATTCAAGACAAAGCTCCTGTGTATCCTAGATAAATATGTACCTGGCAGGCAGGGAGGAAGCTGTAGAGTGCGGGAGCCGTGGTTTATGAAGGAGGTGGAATCTCTGGTCAAGAGGAAGAAGAAGGCTTATGTTAGGATGAGATGTGAAGACTCAGTTAGGGCACTTAAGGGGTACGAGGTAGCCAGGAAAGACCTAAAGAGAGAGCTCAGAAGAGCCAGGAGGAGACATGAGAACTTGTTGGCGGATAGGATCAGGGTAAACCCTAAGGCTTTCTATAGGTATTTAAGGAATAAAAGAATGACGAAAGTAAGATTAGGCCCAATCAAGGATAGTAGTGGTAAGTTGTGTGTGGAGTCAGATGAGATACGGGAAGCGCTAAATGAATATTTTTCGACAGTATTCACTCGAGAAAAGAACAATGTTGTCGAGGAGAATACTGAGATACAGGCTACTAGACTAGGTGGGATTGAGGTTCACACGGAAGAAGTATTAGAAATCCTTCAGAAGGTGAAGATAGACAAGTCCCCTGGGCCGGATGGGATTTATCCTAGGATCCTCTGGGAAGCCAGGGAGGAGATTGCTGAGCCTTTGGCATTGATCTTTAACTCGTCATTGTCTACAGGAATAGTGCCAGATGACTGGAGGATAGCAAATGTGGTTCCCCTGTTCAAGAAGGGGAGTAGAGACAACCCTGGTAATTATAGACCAGTGAGCCTTATCTCAGTTGTTGGTAAAGTGTTGGAAAAGATTATAAGGGATAGGATTTATAATCATCTAGAAAAGAATAAATTGATTAGGGATAGTCAGCACGGTTTTGTGAAGGGAAGGTCGTGCCTCACAAACCTTATTGAGTTCTTTGAGAAGGTGACCAAACAGGTAGATGAGAATAAACCGGTTGATGTGGTGTATATGGATTTCAGCAAGGTGTTCGATAAGGTTCCCCACAATAGGCTATTGTACAAAATGCGGAGGAATGGAATTGAGGGAGATATAGCAGTTTGGATTGGAAATTGGCTTGCTGAAAGAAGACAGAGGGTGGTAGTTGATGGGAAATGTTCATCCTGGAGACCAGTTACTAGTGGTGTACCGCAAGGGTCAGTGTTGCGTCCACTGCTGTTTGTCATTTTTATAAATGACCTGAATGAGGGCATAAAAGGATGGGTTAGTAAATTTGCAGACGCCACTAAGGTCGGTGGAGTTGTGGATATTGATGAAGGATGCTGTAGGTTGCAGAGAGACATAGATAAGCTGCAGAGCTGGGCTGAGAGGTGGCAAATGGAGTTTAATACAGACAAGTGTGAGGTGATGCACTTTGGTAGGAGTAACCGGAAGGCAAGGTACTGGGCTAATGGTAAGATTCTTAGCAGTTTAGATGAGCAGAGAGATCCCGGTGTCCATGTACACAGATCCTTGAAAGTTGCCACCCAGGTTGACAGGGATGTTAAGAAGGCATACAGTGTTTTAGCTTTTATTAATAGACCGATCGAGTTCCGGAACCAAGAGGTTATGGTGAAGCTGTACAAAACTCTGGTGCAGCCGCACTTGGAGTATTGTGTACAGTTCTGGTCACCGCATTATAAGAAGGATATGGAGCTTTGGAAAGGGTGCAGAGGAGATTTACTAGGATGTTGCCTGGTATGGAGAGAAGGTCTTACGAGGAAAGGCTGAGGGACTTGAGGCTGTTTTCATTGGAGAGAAGAAGGTTGAGAGGTGACTTAATTTAAACATATAAAATAATCAGAGGGTTAGATAGGGTGGATGGGAGAGCCTTTTTCCTAGGATGGTGACAGCGATCACGAGGGGGCATAGCTTTAAATTGAGGGGTGAAAGATATCGGACAGATGTCAGAGGTAGTTTCTTTACTCAGAGAGTAATAAGGGAATGGAACGCTTTGCCTGCAACGGTAGTAGATTCGCCAACTTTAGGTACATTTAAGTTGTCACTGGACAAGTATATGGACGTACAAGGAATAGTGTAGGTTAGTTGGGCTTGAGATCGATATGACAGGTCGGCACAACATCGAGGGCCAAAGGGCCTGTACTGTGCTGTAATGTTCTATATATCTTGTAAAGGTTTATAAAATCATGAGGGCCCTGGATATACAGAATAGCCAAGGTAATTTCTCCGGGATAGGCAAGTCCAAAACTAGACAACATATGTTTAAAGTGAGAGGGAAACATTTAAAAGGGACCAAAGGGGCAACTGTTTCACACAGAAAGTGGTGTGTGCATGAAATGAGCTACTAGAGGAAGTGATGGAGGTTTGTACAATTATGCCATTTAAAAGGCATCAGGATGGCTATATGAATAGTAAGGGTTTACAGAGATTTGGGCCAAATGCTGACAAATGGAACTGGATTAATTTGGGATATCTGGTCGGCACAGATGAATTGCACTGAAAGGTCTGTTTCCGTGCTGTTCAACTCTACGACTTATGGGTAGTGATTAGCCTGATTGTATTGGTCTTGTACTGTTCTTCCGCGATGGGATTCGATTCCCAGAATATTACCTCAGTTTCTGGATTAATGGTCGACTGATAATACCAACAGTCTATTGCCTCCCCATGCCACATAACATACAGTTAATGTTTTGATTCTGGAATGACACTTCCTCAGTGATAAAGCTGCCTGCTGAGTTTCTCCAGCATTATAGAGTCATACAGTCATATAGTAATATAGTATTGAAATAGGCCCTTTGGCCCAAACTGGTCTATGCTGACAATGGTTTCCACTCAGCTAGTTCTAACCGCCCGCAATTGGTCCATATTCCTCTAAACCCTTTCTACCCATGTACCTATCTAAATGTTTTTTTAAACATTGCTATAGTACCTGCCTCAACTACTTTCTCTGGCAGCACATTCCATATACGCACCACTCTCTCCTTGAAGACATTGCCCCTCTGGGCCTTCTTAAATCTTTCCCCTCTCAGCTTAAACGTATGTGCCCTAGTTTTCGATTCACCATCCCTGGGAAAAAGACTATATGCATTTATCCTATCTATGCCTCTCTTGATTTTATATATCTCAATAAGGTCACCCCTCATTCTCCTATGTCCAAGGAATAAAGTCCTATTCTAGCCAACATCTCCTATAACTCAGGCCTACTAATTCTAGCAACGACCTCATAAATCTTCTTTGCACACTTCTATTTTAATTATGCCTTTTCTATAACAGGGTGCCCAAAACTGTACACAATGCTCCAAGTGTGGCTTCAACAACAACTTATACAATTATAACATAACGCCCCAACTCCTATACTCAATGCCTCGACCAATGAAGGCCAGCATGGTAAATGCCTTCACCACTCTGTCTACCTATGATGCCGTTTTCAATGAACTATGTACTTGTACTCCTAGGTCCCTCTGTTCAACAACACCCCGCAGGACGTTAACATTTACTGTGTAAGTACGACCTTGGTTTGACTTTCAAAAGTGCAACATCCCACACTTATCTGTAATGAATGCATTTGCTAATCCTCAGCCCACTTCTCCAGCTGATCAACATCACTCTGTAATTTTTCATAACCTTCCTCATTATCAACGATACCTCCTAGTTTTGGATCATCTGCAAACTTATTAATCATGCCTGGTACACTGACATCCAGATCATCTATGTAAATAACAAATAACAAAGGTCCCAGTACTGATTTCTGAGGCACACCACGAGTCAGAGGCCACCAGTCTAAGAAACAACCTTCAACCATCACATTCTGCTTCTTCCCACCGAGCTAGTTTTGAGCTAGCTATCACCCCCTGGATTCCATGCAGCCTAATTTTCATAACTAGCCTGCCATATGGAAATTTGTCAAAGGCCTTACTAAAGTCCATATAGACAACATCCACTGCCATACCGTCATCTATCCTATTGGTTACCTCTTTGAAAAACTCTAAAAGATTTGTCAGAGATGACCTCTCATGCACAAATCCATGCTGACTATCCCTCTCAGACCCTGACTATCCAAATGTTAGTTGATCCTGTCACTCAATATCCTCTCCAATAACCTGCCTACCAATGTCAGGCTCACTGGCTTATAGTCTTCTGGAACTTCACCACAGGCTAAAGACGAAGCAAACGTCACTGCAAGGGCCACTGAAATTTCTTCCCTAGTCTCCTACAACATCCGAGGATGTACTTAATCAGGCCCAGGGCATTGATCCAACCAGATGCACTTGAATACTGGAAACACCTCCTTTCCAGTCATGTGTATGTGGTCCAAACCATCCTCACTTGTTTCCTGTCTTTCTTTAGCACCCATGAATCTCTCCTTCGTAAACACTGAGGAGAAATATTCATTAAAAATCTCTCCCATCTACTGTGGCTTCACACATATACGGCCATGCTAATCTTTTCTAATCATGCTAATCATTTAGGGGTTCACTTGAGCTTGATAGCTTAAAACCAATGTATGCCACCTTCTTTCTCCTGACTAGAGCCTCAGTAATCTTTGTCAGCCAGGGATCCCTAAACCTGCCAGCTTTTCCCTTCACCCTAACAGTAATACATTGTCCCTGGACTCCTGATATCACACTTTTAAAAGCCTCCCATTTACCAGTCATTCTTTTTCCAGCGCCCAATCAAATTTTGCTTGATTTGGCCTAATGAACCCAAAATTGGCCCTGCTCCAGTTCAGCACCTTAACTTGTGGACTTGTCCCATCTTTTCCGATAACTATGTTAATGCTAATTGTTACGATCACTGGATCCAAAATGTTCTCTGACTGACACTTCAGTCACTTGCCTGACCCTGTTTCCTAAGAGGATGTTGAGCGTTGCATTCTCCCCAGTAGGGCCCTCAACATATTGATTCAGGAAACTTACTTGGACATGTTTGACAAATTCCATCCCGGTCCAGGCCTTTTATACTCTCGGTTACCCAGTCAAACAGAGGAAATTAAAATCTACTGTTCCCAGAGGTACCTGCAATCTCTCTACAACATCTGCAGAATGTATGGGAAAGTATTTAATTGGGAGAGGGGGAATTACAATACTATGAGGCAAGAAGTGCGGAGCACAAACTGGGATCAGATGTTCTCAGGCTAATGCACAACAGAAGTATGTAGGTTGTTTAGGGAGTAGTTGCTATAAGTACTGGATAGATATGTCCCACTCAGGCAAGGAAGGAATGGTAAGGTGAAGGAACCTTGAATGACAAGACATATGGAACATATAGTCAAGAGGAAGAAGAACGCTCACTTAAGGTTGAGGAATTAAGGATCGGACAGGGCTCTAGAGGTCTACAAAGTAGCCAGGAACATAGAACATAGAAAAGCACAGCACAGTGCAGGCCCTTCGGCCCACGATGTTGTGCCGTGGAATAATCCTAATCCAAACATAAAATAACCTAATCTACATTCCCCTCAATTCACTGCTGTCCATGTGCATGTCCAGCAGTCGCTTAAATGTCACTAATGACTCTGCTTCCATGACTACCACTGGTAAACTATTCCATGCGCTCACAACTCACTGGGTGAAGAACCTCCCTCTGACATCTCCTCTATACCTTTCTCCTAACATCTTAAAACTATGACCCCTCGTGGCAGTCAGTCCTGCCCTGGGGAAAAGTCTCTGCCTATCGACTCTATCCATGCCTCTCATTACCTCGTACACCTCGATCAGGTCACCTCTCTTCCTCCTTCTCTCCAATGAGAAAAGTCCGAGCTCAGTCAACCTCTCCTCGTAAGACAAGCCCTCCAGTCCAGGCAGCATCCTGGTAAACCGCCTTTGCACCCTCTCAAAGCCTCCACATCTTTCCTATAATAGATTGGCCAGAACTGGACACAATATTCCAAGTGTGGTCTCACCAGGGTTTTGTAGAGCTGAAGCAAAACCTCGCAGCTCTTAAACTCGATCTCCCTGTTAATGAAAGCTAAAACACCATATGCTTTCTTAACAACCTTATCCACTTGGGTGGAAACTTTGAGGGAGCTGTGCACTTGAACACCAAGATCCCGCTGTTCCTCCACACTGCCGAGAATCCTGCCTTTAATCCGACATTCAGCATTTAAGTTCGACCTCCCAAAATGCATCACTTTGCATTTATCCAGGTTGAACTCCACCTGCCATTTCTCAGTCCAGCTCTGCATACTGTCAATGTCTCGCTGAAGCCTGCAATAGCCCTCGATACTGTCAATGGCACCTCCAACCTTTGTGTCATCAGCAAACATACTAACCCACCCCTCAACCTCCTCATCCAAGTCATTTATTAAAACTACAAAGAGCAGAGGCCCAAGAACACCACTGCGGGACACCACTCGGCACTGACCTCCAGGCAGAATACTTACCATCTACAACCACTCTCTGACTCCTGTCAGCCAACCAATTCTGAATGCAGACAGCCAAATCACCCTGTATCCCATACCTCCTGACTTTATGAATGGGCCTGCTGTGGGGAACCTTATCAAATGCCTTGAAGTCCACGTACACCACATCCACTGCTCGACCCTCGTCAACCTGTCTCGTGACTTCCTCAAAGAACTCAATAAGATTTGTAAGGCATGACCTGCACCCCTCAAAGCCATGCTGACTCCCTTTAATCACGCTATGCTTTTCCAAATAGTCATAAATCCTATCCCTCAGAATTCTTTCCAAAACCTTGCTGACCACTGACGTAAGACTGACTGGTCTGTAATTTCCAGGGATTTCCCTATTCCCTTTCTTGAAAAGAGGAACAACATTTGCCTCCCTCCAATCTTCCGGTATGACTCCCATGGAGAGTGAAGAAGCAAAGATCTTCGCCAGCGGCTTAGAAACCTCCTTTCTCGCTTCCCGGAGCAACCTAGGATAAATCTGGTCTGGCCCTGGGACTTATCAATCTTAATGTTTGCCAAAATTTCCAGCACATCAACTTCCTCAATCTCAATCTGTTCAAGCCTGTTTCCCTGCTCCTCAAAGTTCTCGTTCGCAACTGGTCCCTTTCCTTAGTGAAAACCAAAGCAAAAAACTCATTTAGGACTTCCCCAATCTGCTCAGACTCCACGCACAAGTTCCCTACGCTATCCCTGATCGGCCCTACCTTCTCCCTGATCATTCTCTTATTCCTCACATATGAGTAAAATGCCTTTGGGTTCTCCCTAATCCTTCCTGCCAAGCCTTTGTCGTGCCCCCTCCTGGCCCTCCTCAGTCCGCTTTTGAGCTCCTTCCGAGCAAGCCTGTAATCCTCTAAAGCTGTGCTAGACCCTGGCTTCCTCCACCTTACGTACACTGCTTTTTTCTTTTTGACAAGAAGCACCTCTGTACCCGTCATCCAAGGCTCCTTAATCTTACCCCTTCTTACCTGTCTCAGAGGAACAAATTTATACATCACTCGCAACAACTGCTCCTTATACAGTATCCACATGTCTGTTGTGCCCTTTCTGTGGAACAATTGCTCCCAATCTGGACTTCCCAACTCCTGCCTGATAGCGTCATAGTTTCCTTTTCCCTAGTTAAATATCTTCCCCTGGTAACTGCTCCTTTCTCTCTCCATGGCTATGGTAAATTGTGAGGCTGCTGTGGTCACTGTCACCAAAGTGTTCTCCCACCGCGAGATCTGACACCTGTTCTGGCTCATTGCCGAGCATCAAATCCAAAATGGCCTCTCCCCTCGTTGGCCTGTCCACATACTGAGTAAGGAAACCCTCCTGAACATACCTGACAAAAACGGCTCCATCCAAACCATCTGCACTAAGGAGGTTCCAATCTATACTGGGAAAGTTGAAGTCACCCATAACAACAAACCTGCTACGTTTGCACTTTTCAACAAACTGCCGGCCTATGAGTTCGTCAATCTCCCTACTGCTATTTGGGGGTCTGTAGAAAACCCCCAATGAGGTGAACTGCTCCCTTGCTGTTTCTAACTTCCACCCATACTGATTCAGTTGACAAACATTCCTCAGCAACCTCAGCCCATACCACCTCAGTAGATGAGTCCTCATCAAAAGTTCTTTCAGCCACCGTTATACTGTCCTTGACTAACAAAGCCACACCCCCCCACCGCCTTTTACAACCTTCCCTGATCTTAATGAAAGATCCAAACCCTGGAACCTGCAACACCCATTCCTGAACCTGCTCTATCCATGTCTCCGAAATGGCCACAACATCGAAGTCCCAGGTACCATCCAAGCTGCAAGCTCACCTACCTTATTCCGGATACTCCTGGCATTAAAGTAAACACACTTCAATCCAGCTTGCCATCTGCCAGCACACTCCTGTGACAGTGAGGTCCTGACCATGTCCTCCCTATGCTCATCCTCCTGTGTACTAGGGCTACACTTCAGTTTCCCATCCCCCTTCTGAGCTAGTTTAAATCCACCCGAACAGCACTAGCAAATTTCCCACCCAGGATTTTAGTGCCCCTCTGGTTCAAGTGGAGACCGTCCTGTTTGTAGAGGTCCCACCTTCCCCAGAATGAGCCCCAATTGTCCATACACCTGAAGCCCTCCCTCCTGCACCATCCCTGCAGCTACGTGTTCAGCTGATATTTCACCCTGTTCTTTGCCTCGCTATCACGTGGCACGGGTAACAAACCAGAGATAACTACTCTGTTTGTTCTAGCTTTCAGCTTCCACCCTAGCTCCCTGAAACCCTGCCTGACCTTCCTATCCCTCTTTCTACCTATGTCGTTGGTACCTATGTGGACTGCGACTTGGGGCTGGTCACCCTCTCCCTTCAGGACCCCAAAGACACGATCTGAGACAACACGGACGCTGGCACCTGGGAGGCAACACACCAACCGTGAGTCTTTCGTTCCCGGCAAACCTTCTATCAGTTCCTCTAACTATTGAGTCCCCAATGACTATCACTCTCTTCCTATCCGTCCTTCTCTTCTGTGCAAGAGGGACAGACTCTGTGCCAGAGACCTGCACCCTACTGCATGCCCCTGGTAAGTCGTCGCTCCCAACAGTATCCAAAATGGTCTACTTGTTTTTCAGGGCAATGACCACAGAGGATCCCTGCACTGACTGCTTTTTCCCACTTCTAACAGTTACCCAGCTTTCTTCACGCTTAGGAGTAACTACTTTGCCGTAACTCTTGTCTATCACTGACTCTGCCTCCCGAATGATCCGAAGTTCATCCAGCTCCCGCTCCAGTTCCCTAACGCAGTCTTGGAGGAGCAAGAGTTGGGTGCACTTCCTGCAGACGAATTTGGATGGGACACTAATGGTGTCCCACACCTCATACATCATGCAGGAGGAACATTCCTCTACCTGCACTGCCATCCCTGCCAATCCCCTAAACAGAAAGTAAAAAAAGAGAAGCTTACCTTGATTTGTTCCTGGTGTATAAGGTTAGAGGAGGTGGATGGGTGGGAAGCCCTAGTAGGGTCTCAGGTTTAGCCAACGATCACTTATATAGCTGAGGGATGAAAAAAAAGGTCCCTCCCTTCCCAGAAACCTCTGCTCCGAGGTGCTGCTGCTGTACAAAGAAATGGAAGGCTCCGACACTCGAGGTAAGCTTTTTAAAGATTTAAAATCTCTGACTCACCGGCTTCCCGACAGGCCCCCGGTCCAAGCTCCCACTCGTGCTGCTGCTGCACAAAGAAATGGAAGGCTCTGACGCTCGAGGTAAGCTTTTTAAAGATTTAAAATCTCTGTCTCACCGGCTTCCCAACAGGCCCCTGGTCCAAGCTCCCACTCGCGCTGCTGCTGCACAAAGAAATGAGTGGGAAGTGAAGAATGGACTTAGGAGAGCCAGAAGAGGGTATGAGAAAACTTTGGCAGGTAGGATCAAGGAAAACTCCAACGTGTTCTATGCTTATGTGAGGAACAAGAGGACGGCCAGATTGAGGGTCGGGCCAATCAGAGATAGTGGAGGGAACTTGTGTGCAGAGTCGGAGGAGGTAGGGGAGATCCTTAATGAATATTTCGCTTCAGTATTCACCAGTGACAGGGGACTTGACGTTTGTGAGGACAGCGTGAAACTGGCAGATATGCTCAAACAGATTGATGTTAGAAAGTAGGATGCGCTAGAAATTTTGAAAAACATGAGGAAAAATAAGTCTCCTGGGCCAGACGGTATATACCCAAGGTTTTTATGGGAGGTGAGGGAAGAGATTGCCTTTGGTAATGATCTTTGCGTCCTCACTGTCACTGGAGTAGTACCAGATAATTAGAGGGTGGCAAATGTCATTCCCTTGTTCAAGAAAGGGAAAAGGGATAATCCTGGGAATTACAGACTGCAATTACTACTTCTGTGGTGGGCAAATTATTATAGAGGATTCTGAGGGACAGTATTTATGATTATTTGGAAAAGCACAGTTTGATTTGGGAGTAGTCAGCATGGCTTCGTGAGGGGCAGGTCATGCCTCCCAAGGTTTACTGAATTCTTTGAGGATGTGACAAAACACATTGATGAAGGTTGATGAGGCATATACAGATTTTAGCAAGGCATTTGATAAGATTCCACATGGTAGGCTCATTCAGAAAGTAAGGAGGCATGGGATTCAGGGAAATTTGGCTCTCTGGATACAAAACCGGCTGTTGAACAGAAGACAGAGTGTGGTAGTAGATGGAAAGTATTCAGCCTGGAGCTTGGTGACCAGTGGTATTCGCAGAGATTTGTTCTGGGGCCTCTGTTCTTTGTGATCTTTATAAATGACTTGGATGAGGAAGTGGAAGGGTAGGTTAGTAAGTTTGCCAATGATATGAAGGTTGGTGGAGCTGTGGATAACATGGAGGGCTGTTGTAGGTTGCAATGGAACGTCAACAGGATGCAGAGCTGGCAGATGGAATTCAACCCAGAAAAGTGTAAAGTAATTCATTTTGGAATGTTGAATTTGAATGCAGAATACGGGGTTAATGGCAGAATTCTTGGCAGTGGTGGAGGAACAGAGGGATCTTGGGGTACAAAACCAAAGATCGCTCAAAGTTGTTATTCAAGTTGATAGGGTTGTAAGGAAGGCATATGGTGTTTTGGCTTTCACTGGCAAGGGAATTGAGTTTAAGAGCCACAACGTTATGCTGCAGCTCTGCAATACCCTGGTTAGACCACACTTGGAATATTGTGTTCAGTTCTGGTCGCCTCATTACAGGAAGGATGTGAAGCTTTAGAGAAGGTGCAGAGGAGATTTACCAGGATGCTCCTGGACTGGAGGGCAGATCTTATGAGGAAACGTTGAGGGAGATAGGGCTTTTTTCATAGGAGCGAAGAAGGATGAAAGGTGGCTTGATAGAGGAGTACAAGATGATGAGAGGCTCAGATAGAGTGAGTAGCCAGTGACTTTTTGCCAGGTCGGAAATGACTATTATGAGGGGTCATAATTTTAAGGTGATTGGAGGAAGGTATAGGGAAGATGTCAGAGATAGGTTCTTTACATAGAAAGTGGTGGGCATGTGGAATGCACTGCCGGCAGTGTCGTGGAGTCAGATACTTTAGAGGCTTTTAAACGACTCTTGGATAGGTACGTGGAGGATAGTATAATGTAAGGTATGCAGGGTAGTTTGATTTTAGTAGGATGATAAGTCGGCACAACATCGTGGTCTGAAGGATCTGTACTGTGCTGTACTGTTCTCTATTCTAAGCTCCTCTGGTACCTGCTAGCTATTTGAGGGTCTACAAATACAGTCCCAACAAAGTGACCATCCCTTTCTTGTTTCTAAGTTCTAAGCATTTGGCGTCATTTGATGACCCCTTAAGAATATCCTCTCTAAGCACTGTTGTTATGTGCTCCCATATCAAAAGGGCAATCCCCCTTCTCGCTCACTTCTACCTCTGTTATGCCTGTAGCTTCTGTACCCAGCTATACGGAGCTGCCAGTCCTGCCCTTCCCTCAGCCCTGTTTCTGTTACTGCTACAATATCCTACTCCCCAGAGCCAATCCATGCTCTGAGCTCATCTGCCTTACCAGTCAGTCGTCATGCATTGACATAAGTGCACTTTAATACAGAAGTCTTTTCCCGCCCTTTACTGTGCCCCGGTTATCTTGAATAGCAAATTTGCTCTTGATGGCTAATGTATTTTCCCCTGACTTCTCGATGACCCTTCTCTTATTCAGAGCCCCAACCCCCTGCCAAACTAGTTTAAACCCTCCTGGGTAACACTAGCAAATCTCCCTGTGAGGATACTGGAACCTCTCAGGTTCAAGTGCAACCCGTCCCTCTTGTACAGGTCATCTCTACTCTAAAAGGGATCCTAATGACCCAAGAACTGAAAACTCTGGCCCCTACACCAGCTCCTCAGCCGTTTATTTTTTTTGCGGGAGGGGGGATCTGGTGAATGGGATCCAGGGAGATCTGTCTGAGACTGATACACTTGGGAAAAAGAGCAAGTCAAACAGTTAGGGTAGGCAGGAACAAAGCAGAGGATGAGGTAAGACTGATATATTAAACTGCATTTAGTTCAAAGTATGAAGCCTTACAGGTAATAGAACATAGAAAAGTACAGCACAGTACAGGCCCTTCAGCCCACGATGTTGTGCCGTGGATTAATCCTAATCCAAAAATAAAATAACCTAACCTACATTCCCCTCAATTCACTGCTGTCCATGTGCATATCCAGCAGTCGCTTAAGTGTCACTAATGACTCTGCTTCCAGGTAAGGCAGATGAACACAGGGCATGGTTGGCAACATGAGACTGGGACATCATAGTGATTAGAGATGTGGATCAGGAACAGACAGGACTGGCAGCTTAACGTTCCAGGGTATAGATCCTATAGAAAGGACAGAAAGTGGAGGGGAAGATAAAAGGAGGATTGGCATTTTTGAGTAAGGACAACACTATGGCTGTACTCAAGCAGGAGATTCCTGGGAACGCATCCAGGGGATTATTTGAGTGGAACCCTGAAACAAGAAAGGGATGATCAGCTTGTTGGGATTGTACTATAGACCTACCAACAGTGAGCTGGAAATTGACAAACGAACTTGTAAGGAGAGCTCAGTTATCTGTGAGAATAAATGACATGGTTATGATAGGGGATTTTAACTTTCCAAACATAGACTGGGACTGCCATAGTGTTAAAGGCTTGGATGGAGAGGACTTTTATTTAAGTATTACAAGAAAACTCTCTGATTCAGTATGTGGATGTACCGACTACAGAAGGTACAAAACCTGTCCTGGTCTTGGGGAATAAGGCAGGGCAGGTGAATGAGGTGTCAGTGGGGGAACACTTTGGGGCCAGTGTCCATAATTCTATTAGTTTTAAAATAGTGATGAAAAGAACAAAGAACAAAGAAAATTACAGCACAGGAACAGGCCCTTCGGCTCTCCAAGACTGCACCAATCAAGACCCTCTGTCTAACCTGTCATCTATTTTCTAAGGGTCTGTGTCCACTTGCGCCCTGCCCATCCATGTACCTGTCCAGATATAGCTTAAAAGACGCTAACGTGTCTGCGTCGACCACCTCCACTGGCAACACGTTCCAGGCACCCACCACCCTCTGCATAAAGAACTTTCCACGCTTATCTCCCTTAAACTGTCCTCCTCTCACTTTGAACTCATGACCCCTAGTAATTGAGTCCCCACTCTGGGGAAAAAGCTTCTTGCTATCCACCCTGTCTATACCCCTCATGATTTTGTAAACCTCAATCAGGTCCCCCCTCAATCTCCGATAATAAAATGTGAGGCTGGATGA
The DNA here is from genome assembly GCF_030684315.1 of Stegostoma tigrinum. Lineage (NCBI taxonomy): Eukaryota > Metazoa > Chordata > Chondrichthyes > Orectolobiformes > Stegostomatidae > Stegostoma > Stegostoma tigrinum. The sequence goes on along the minus strand of NC_081359.1, from coordinate 112,692,889 downwards.
ACACAGCAGGCCCAGCAGCATCTCAGCAGCACAAAAGCTTTTTGTGCTGCTGAGATGCTGCTGGGCCTGCTGTGTTCATCCAGCCTCACATTTTATTATCTTGGATTCTCCAGCATCTGCAGTTCCCATTATCACTGATACAATTCCCCCTCAAATTCCGTCTTTCTAATGAAAATAATCCTAATCTACTCAACATCTCTTCATAGCTAGCACCCTCCATACCAGTCAACATCCTGGTGAACGTCCTCTGCACCCTCTCCAAAGCGTCCACATCCTTTTGGTTACGTGGCCGAACCAAAGTCTTATACAACTGTAACATGACCTGTCAACTCTTGTACTCAATACCCCGTCCGATGAAGGAAAGCATGCCATATGCCTTCTTGACCATTCTATTGACCTGCATTGCCACCTTCAGGGAACAATGGACCTGAATACCCAGATCTCTCTGTTCATCAATTTTCCCTAGGACTTTTCCATTTACTGTATAGTTCACCCTTGAATTAGATCTTCCAAAATGCATCACCTCGTATTTGCCCGGATTGAACGCCATCTGCCATTCATCTGCCCCACTCTCCAGTCTATCTATATTCTGATGTAATCTCCGACAGTCAACTTCACTACCTGTTACTCCACCAATCTTAGTGTCATCTTCAAACGTGCTGATCAGGCCACCTACACCTTCTTCCAGATCATTTACATATATCACAAACAACAGTGGTCCTAGCACAGATCCCTGTGGAACACCACTAGTAACAGGTCTCCAATTTGAGAAATTCCCTTCTACTGCTACTCTCTGTCTCCTATGGCCTAGCCAGTTTTTCATCCATTGAGCTAGCATACCGTGGACCCCATGTGACTTCACTTTCTCCATCAGCCTGCCATGGCGAATCCTATCAACACCTTACTGAAGTCCATGTATATGACATCTACAGCCTTTCCCTCATCAATCAACTTTGTCATGTCCTCAAAGAATTCTATTAAGTTGGTAAGACATGACCTTCCCTGCACAAAACCATGTTGCCTATCACTGATAAGCCCATTTTCTTCCAAATGGGAATAGATCGTATCCCTCAGTATCTTCTCCAGTAGCTTCCCAACCACTGACATCAGGCTCACCGGTCGATAATTACCTGGAGTATCCTTGCTACCCTTCTTAAACAAGGGGACAACATTAGCAAGTCTCCAGTCCTCTGGGATCTCACCTGTGTCTAAGGATGCTGCAAAGATATCTGTTAAGGCCCCGGCTATTTCCTCTCTCTCAATAACCTGGAATAGATCCCATCCGGACCAGGGGACTTGTCCACCTTAATGTCTTTTAGGATACGCAACACTTCCTCCTGTCTTATGTCAGCTCGACCTAGAGTAAGCAAACATCTATCCCTAATCTCAACATCTGTCATGTCCCTCTCCTTGGTGAATATCGATGCAAAGTACTCGTTAAGAATGTCACCAATTTTCTCTGACTCATCGCATAACTTTCCTTCTTTGCCCTTAAGTGGGCCAATCATTGTGGGCTTTCATTAACATGGAGATCAAGTTTAAGAGCAGCGAGGTTTTGCTGCGGCTCTACAAAACCCTGGTGAGACCACACTTGGAATATTGTGTCCAGTTCTGGTTGCCCTATTAGAGGAAAGATGTGGAGGCTTTGGAGAGGGTGCAAAGGAGGTTTACCAGGCTGCTGCCTGGACTGGAGGGCTTGTCTTACGAGGAGAGGTTGACTGAGCTCGGACTTTTCTCATTGGAGAGAAGGAGGAAGAAAGGTGACCTGATCGAGGTGTACAGGGTAATGAGAGGCATGGATGGAGTCGATAGCCAGAGACTTTTCCCCAGGGCAGGATTGGCTGCCACAAGGGGTCATAGTTTTAAGGTGTTAGAAGGAAGGTATAGAGGAGATGTCAGAGGGAGGTTCTTCACCCAGAGAGTTGTGAGCGCATGGAAAACTTTGCCAGTGGTAGTCGTGGAAGCAGAGTCATTAGTGACATTTAAGCGACTGCTGGACGTGCATATGGACAGCAGTGAATTGAGGGGAATGTGGGTTAGGTTATTTTATTTTTGGATTAGGATTATTCCACGTCACAACATCATGAGCCGAAGGGCCTGCACTGTGCTGTACTTTTCTATGTTCTATGTTCTAATCCTTTCTCTAGTTACCTCTTGCTCTTTATATATGAATAAAAGGCTTTGGGATTTTCCTTAACCATGTTTGCCAGCAATATCTCATGTCTTCTCTTAGCCATCCTAATCCCTCGTTTCAGATTTGCCCTACATTCCCGATATTCTTCCAAAACTTTGTCTGTCTTCAGTCACCTAGACCTCATGTATGCTTCCTTTTTTCTCTTGGCTAGTCTCACAATTTCACCTGTCATCCATGGTTCCCTAATCTTGCCTTTTCTATTCCTCATTTTCACAGGAACATGTCTCTCCTGCACGCTAATCAACCTCTCTTTAAAAGCCTCCCACATATCAAATGTGGATTTACCTTCAAACAGTTTCTCCCAAACTTCATTCCCCAGATCCTGCCGAATCTTGGTATAGTCGGCCTTCCCCCAGTTTAGAACTCTTCATTTAGGACCACTCCCATCCTTGTCCATGAGTATTGTAAAACGCACGGAATTTTGGTCGCTATTTCCAAAGTAGTTCCCTACTGTAATTTCAACCACCTGGCCGGGTTCATTCTCCAACACCAGATCCAGTATGGCCCCTTCCCGAGTTGGACTACACACGTACTGCTCTAGAAAACCCTCCTGGACACACCTTACAAATTCTGCTCCACCTTGACCCCTAACACTGAGTGAATCCCAGTCAATGTTGGGAAAATTAAAATCTCCCATCACCACCACCCTGTTTCTCCTACACCTTTCCTTTACCTGTTTACATATTTGTACCTCTATCTCACGCTCGCTGTTGGAAGACCTGTAGTACAGCCCCAACATTGTTACTGCATCCTTCCTATTTCTGAGTTCTACCCATATTGCCTCACTGCTTGAGTCCTCCATGGGACCCTCCTTCAGTCCGGCTGAGATATCGTCTTTGACCAGTATTGCAACTCCTCCACCCCTTTTACCTCCCTCTCTATCCCGCCTGAAGCATTGATATCCTGGGACAACTAGTTGCCAATCATACCCTTCCCTCAACCAAGTCTCAGTAATAGCAATAACATCATACTCTCAGGTACTGATCCAAGCCCTATGCTCAGGATAGGATAGACCAGATCTAAAAGTTAAAGTTCTAAATTGGAGGAAGGCTAATTTTGATGATATTACACAAGGACTTTCAAAAGTTGATTGGGGGCGATGTTTGCAGACAAAGGGATGGCTGGAAAGTGGGAAGGCTTCAAAAGTGAGATGATGAGAGTCCAGAGACAGTATGTTCCTGTTAGGGTGAAGGACATGGCTGGCAGGAATGCTGGGTGGCTAGAGAAATTGACGCTTTGGTCAAGAATAAGAAAGAAGCATATGTCAGGTATAGACAGCAGAGATCGAGTGAATCCCTCCAAAGAGTATAAAGGCAGTAGGAGTACACTAAAGAGGGAAATCAGGAGGGCAAAAAGGGGACATGAGATAGTTTTGGCAAATAGGGTTAAGAAGAATCCAATGGGATTTTACAAATACATTAAAGACAAAAGAGTGGCTAGGGAGAGAATAAGACTCCTTGAAAATCAGCAAGGCTGCCTGAGTGGAACCACAGGAGAAGCGTAAGGTACGAAACAAATACTTTGCATCAGAAACAAAAACAGAAGTTGCTGGAAAAGCTCAGCAAGTCTGGCAGCATCTGTTAAGAAAAATATAAATTTCAAGTGCAGTGACCCTTCCTCAGAGCTTGTATTTTGGATCAGTGTTTACTGTAGTGAAGGACACGGAAGATACAGAACGTGGGAAAATAAATAACAATATCTTGAAAAATGTCCAAATTAGATGAGGTGGTGCCGGACATTTTAAAATGCATAAAGGTGGGCAAATCCCTGGGACCTGATCCGGTGTACTGTAGACATTTTCTATGTCTTGTCTGCCTTGGCTCACAAATACACATCTAAATACTTCATAAATGTTGAGGGTTTTTGCCTCTATCACCCTTACAGACAGTGAATTCCTGATTTCTAATACCCGCGGAGAAAAAAGTTTATTTCATCAAATCCCCTCTAGCCTTCCATCTCTTACTTTAAATCTACATCCGCTGGTTATCGATTCCTTCATCAAGTGGACAAATTTCTTCCGGTCTAGACTACCTATGCCCCTCATAATTTTGTACCTTTCAATCATGTCCCTCTCAATCTCTTCTGTTCTAAGGACAACAACTCCAAGCCTGTCAACTCTCTCTTCAAAACTGAAATTCTCCAGCACAGGCAACATCCTGTTAACTAAGGTTTTGGAGTAGATTTGTAGCTCAGGATGTGGTTGTTGAGGTTATCCATTGCAATGGACCCCAGAGTTTAAAAGCCAGGCAGGAAAACACGCCGACACTTCATCAGAGGCTGCACTGAGGATGTTACCAAGCACAGTAACAAAACATTTGAGGAACAACAAACCCGGTGGCCCAACTAACCTCAACATCCAGGTAAATTCTCCTCTGTACCCACCCGGTGTTATCTCATTCCTCCTACAATGTGGATTCCAGGACTGCACACAATACTCTAGCTTTGGCCTAACCAAAGTTTTATACAGTTATAGCATCACCTCCATGCTCTTAAACTCCATGACTTGACTAATAAAAGCAAGTATACCACATGCCTTCATAATCACTTTATCCATCTGTTCTGACACCTTAAGGAGCCAGTGTAAATACACACCAAGGTTTCTCTGATCCTCTGTGCTTCTGAAAGTCCTACCATTCATTATGTATTCCCTTGTGCTGTTTGTCTTGCCCAAGTGCACACTTGACATTTACCTGGATTGAATTCCATTTGCCACAGATCAGACCATCTGCCCAGCCTGTCTATATTGTCTTGGAAGTTAAAGCTATCCTGATCACCATTTATCATCCCACCCATTTTTGAATTGTCTACAAACTTATTGATCAATCTTCCTACATTCTAAGTAGCACAGTGACTCAGTGGTTAGCACTGCTGCCTCACAATGCGAGGGTCCCTAGTTCAATTCCAGCCTCAGGTACCTATCTATGTGGAATTTGTGCGTTCTCACCATATCTGCATGGGTCTGCTCCGGCTTCTGCCCACAGTTCAGTTGTGCTGGCTAGGTGGTTTGGCCATGCTAAATTGCCCATAGAGTCTAGGGTAGGGGGGGTCTAGGTTGGATACTCTTTGGAGGGTTGGTGTGGACTTGAAGGGACAAACTGCCTGCTTCCACACTGTAGAGATTCTATGATATTCAAATTTAAAATGAACAATGGCTCTCAATACTGACCTCTGTGTCACAAGATCAGCCATCACCCTCTGCTTTTCGTTGATCAGCCAACTGTGGATCCAATTTGCCTAATTTCCTTGGATCCCACGGACTCTTACCTTTGTTATCAGTCTCCGATGCTGAACGTTGTCAAAAGCTTTGCTGAAGTCTATGTAAGCTACATCAAAAGCATTGCCTTCAACTGCACATTTGGTCAGCTTTTCGAAAAATTCAGTCAAGTTGATTCAATCTCACGATCTCCCTTGAACAAAAGCATGTTGATTTCCATGATTAATTATTTTCTTCAGAACTGCTTCCAATAGTTTCCCCACCACTGAGGTTAGACTGTCCGGCCTGTAATTTCCTAGTTTTTTACTTGGTCCCTTCTTGACTAATGGTGCCGCATTGTCTGTTCTTCAGTCCTCTGGCATCTCTCCTGTGGCTAGGAAGGAAATGAAAATTTTTGCAAGCGTGCCTGATGTTTCCTTCCTTGCCTCACTCAACAACTTGTTTTCTACAGTCCCAGAGATTTATTTACTTTTAAGCCTGCCAGACCACTCAGAATATCCCCTCTGCGGAGGCTAATTTCTTTAATTGTATCACAGACCTTCTTGCTTATTTTTGTGCACATGTCACAACTGTAAGGTGTGCAAGATGGCAGCGGAGTAAGATGCTCCAGCCAGAGCTCATCCGCCCAGCTTGCTCTTCTTCTTCTTTTTCTTCCCTATTATCTTCCTCTCAGTGCTTTTATTCCCCTTCTTTCTTTTCTCTTTGACTCCCAGCCTGCAGCAAGCAACGATCCCCAGCTTCTGGTGACAATTTCTGACTTTCTCTGGTGCAACGGCCTCCCAGTGTAGCATGGCGACCTCCCGTTGTTGGTGTGGCACCTCCTGTGTGGCGTGGAGTGGTGACTTCCTGCGGAGGCCTCCAGGCATGGTATGACTACCTCCTGGCCTCTTGCACCATTTTCTTAGCATGGCATGGCAACATCCTGGCCTGATGCATCTGCCTCCCAGCATGGCATGACACCAATGCAGGGTGGATCCAGGACTCATTGTGGACTGGAAACTAGGTGCCAATGTAGAATGCAGTACTGAACTTTTATTTTTGTAATGCTGGATATTATATTTCTGTATTGTCTAAATCTTGTGACGAACAAACCTATGCCTTGGTACATTTGAATCTAACTCAGTGCTGTAATAGGCAATGTATAAACTTTTCATTATAGTCATTGAATATGCATGACAATAAAGGTTGTTCTATTCTGCTCTCACTATGCAGAACAGATCAGTACAGCACAGGAACAGACTCTTTGGCCCACCCTGTCTGGGCCAACCATGACACCATTCCAAACTAATCCCATCTGCCTGCACATGATCCATATCCCTCTATTCCCTACCTGTTCATGTGTCTGTCTACATGCGTCTTAAACTTGGCTAGCATATCCACTTCCACCATCTCCTCTGGGCAGCGTGTTCCAGGCTCCTACCATCCACTGTATTAAAAAACTTCCCTTGCTTTAAACTCCTTTAAACTCTTCCCCCCCCCTCACTTTAAACATATGCCTCCCTGCATTTGACATTTCCACCCTGGAAAATGATTTTGACTATCCACCCTATATTAATTATATTAATATTATTAATTATATTATTAACAAACTATATTAATTATATTATATATTATATTAACATTATATATTAATTAATACATCTTAATTATATATACTTCTAACAGGTCACCCCACAGCCTCTGAAGCTCTAGCAAAAACTATACAAGTTTGTTCAACCTCTCCTTATAGCTAATCAACTCCAATCGAGGTAACATCCTGGTAAACCTCTTTTGCACCCTCTCCGAAGCGCCCACAACTTCCCAATAGTACGACAACCAGAAATGCACATATTACTCCAAACGTGGTCTAACTAAAATCTTATAAACCTACAACATGACTTACCAACTTTTATATTCATTGCCCCAATCAATGAAGGCAAGTATGCTGTACACTTTCTTTACCATCTTATCTACTTGCATGGTCACTTTCAGGGAACTGCACCCAGAAATCCTGCTGTATATTAATGCTGTTTATAACCTTGTCATTTACTGTAAACTTTCCTCTTACATTTGACATCCCAAAATTCATCAGCTCACATTTGTCTGGATCAATCTCCATCTGCTATTTCTCTGCCCAACTTTCTGGCTGATCTACATCATACTGTTTTCTTTGGTAACCTTCTTCATAATCCTCAACTCTACCAATTTTCATTTTGTCTACTAATCTAACCATTTTCTACTAATCATTTTCATCCTGGATAACAAAGTGTATAGCTGGATGAACACAGCAGGCCAAGCAGCATCAGAGGAGCAGGAAAGCTGACGTTTTGGGTCTGGGCCGTTCTTCAGAAAAATAAGAAGGGTCCAGACCTAAAACTTCAGTTTTCCTGCTCCTCTGATGCTGCTGGACCTGCTGTGTTCATCCAGCTCTACACTTTGCTGTCTCAGATTCTCCAGCATTGGCAGGTCCTAATATATCTACATTTTCATCCAAATAGTTTATACATATTACATGCAATAGAGGTCCCAATACTGATCCTTGCAGAACTCCACTGGACACAGACTCTCAGTCAGGAAAACACACCTTCACAACTACCCTCTGTCTTCTACAACCAAGACAATTTTGCATTCAATGCACCAACTCACCATGGATCCCATGTGATTTAGCCTTCTAGGCCAGCCTGCCAGTAAGGGACTTTGTCAAATGCTTTAGCAAAGTTCATGTACACAACATCCACTGCCCTACCCTTATCAATCATTTTGTCACTTCCTCAAGAAACCTAATCAGATTGGAGAGACAGGACAACAAAGTGTGAAGCTGGATGAACACAGCAGGCCAAGCAGCATCTCAGAGACAGGACCTCTCTTGCACAAAACCATACTAACAATACCTAATAAATCTATTTTGTTCCACTAGTGAACACCAACACAGAGTATTCATTTAGAAGCCTATTTACACTCTATTTGGGCAGCACAGTGGCTCAGTGGTTAGCACTGCTGCCTCACAGCACCAGGGACCCGGGTTCGATTCCAACCTTGGGCGACTGTCTGTGTGGAGTTTGCACATTCTTCCCGTGTCTGCATGTGTTTCTAGGGGCGCTCCGGCTTCCTCCCACAGTCCAAAGATGTGCAGGCTAGGTGGATTGGCCGTACTAAATAGCTTGTAGTGCTCAGGGTGTGTGGGTTATAGGGGGATGGGTCTGGGTGGGATGCTTCAAAGGGCAGTGTGGACTTGTTGGGCCAAAGGGCCTGTTTCCACATTGTAGGGAATCTAATCTAATCCTTTGGTTCCATACATACATTACTGCTGCGTACTTTAATGGGCTCTACTCCTTTCCTTATTATCTTTTCACCCTTAACATGTAAAACAATTTAAGATTTTCCCTTATTTTGCCTGTCAGTATCCTTCATAACCCTTTTTAACTCTCATAATTTCCCTTTTAAGTTGCTTCCTGCACATCTTGTAATCCTCTAAGACTTCTGCTGTTGTAACTCCTCGGTACCTACCATAAACCTCCCTTTTTTCTCTTAATCCAATGCTGTGCATCCCTTTGATGTCCAGGATTAGTGGTCCCACCCCTTCTCTTTAATGGAACATGTTGGCCCTATAATCTCCATATTTCCTTCTTGAATGCATTTCAATGTTCTGAGATAGATTTACCTGAAAAAAATCTGCTGCCAGTCCGCTCTAGCTAAATGTGGTCTTATTAAAATCAGCCTTGCCTCAGTTGAGAAATCTGATTTCAGGTTCATTCTTGTCCAAAGTCCTGTCCACCTTCTCTCCCACCTATCCGCTAGTCCCACCTGACTGACCCATTCCCACCACAGCCTGCCTGCATTCACCTATCACCATCGCACATACCTTCCCCAGCCCCATCCCTCCTCTATTTATTTCTGAGCTCTCTTCCCCCTCTATATTTCTGAAGGAGAGTCCCAACGTGAAACGTCAGCCTTCCTGTTCCTTTGAAGCTGCCTGGCCTGCTGAGTTCCTCCAGCTCTACGCTATCAATTATGAGAAAGACAGATGTTCTTTCGAGGAATTAAACCAATTCGACGGGAAAGCCGAACTCCACATGCTGATTGTGAAGAAATCAAACTCAACTATAAATGTTCACTCTTTCTCTCTCAAAAGATGCTGACAGATCTGCTGAGTTTCTGTTTATAACACATTTACAGGTTCGTCACTGTTTTGCGTTTAATTACCTGATTAGGATGTAGGCCAGCTCCGAGTTCGTACGGTTTCCGAGTGTAAGTTTTGCTGGGCGGGTTTGGGTGCAGCAAGGATGCCCAGTGTTGCTCCCCCCTCTCCTTCCCACCAGACCTTTCCTTTGTCACCTTTATTACGCTCCATTTGTTGGCCGTTTCGTGCTTTTTGTTTCCCCATTTGGTGCGACGCTTCAGTGGCCGAGCAAGGCACAGAAATGCCGGGCTTTGTACGTGAGGGTGAGGCCACACCTGGAATCGGGGGCGATGCACAGCACTCGCCAACGGCCAGCGAGAGCGCGGGCAAGCAGCGCGCGCTGATTGGGCGGGAGGAGGAGAGCCGCGAGCCCAACGGCTGCCCCAGGAGCGCGGGAAGGATGTCGATCAGTGATTGGAGGAGCAGGAGCTCCCGGGGACACCTTCCCGAACACCACAGCTCCCACCCGCATGCACCCTGACACATTCCGATCTCCCTGTCCTTCGCCCTCAGGCACTTTGACACCCTCCGATCTCCCTGTCCTTCCCCCACATGCACCCTGACACATTCCGATCTCCCTGTCCTTCGCCCTCAGGCACTTTGACACCCTCCGATCTCCCTGTCCTTCCCCCACACGCACCCTGATACCCTCCGATCTCCCTGTCCTTCCCCCACATGCACCCTGACACATTCCGATCTCCCTGTCCTTCGCCCTCAGGCACTTTGACACCCTCCGATCTCCCTGTCCTTCCCCCACACGCACCCTGATACCCTCCGATCTCCTTGTCCTTTCCCCACATGCACCCTGACACATTCCGATCTCCCTGACCTTCCCCCACACGCACCCTGATACCCTCCGATCTCCTTGTCCTTCCCCCACATGCACCCTGACACATTCCGATCTCCCTGTCCTTCCCCCACACGCACCCTGACACCCTTCAATCTCCCTGACCTTCCCCCACACGCACCCTGATACCCTCCGATCTCCTTGTCCTTCCCCCACATGCACCCTGACACATTACGATCTCCCTGTCCTTCGCCCTCAGGCACTTTGACACCCTTCAATCTCCCTGTCCTTCCCCCACATGCACCCTGACACTCTCTGATCTCCCTGACCTTCCCCCACACGCACCCTGACACCCTCTGATCTCCCTGTCCTTACCCCACACGTACCCTGACACCCTCCGATCTCCCTGTCCTTACACCACACGCACCCTGACACCCTCCAATCTCCCTGTCCTTCCCACACACCCACCCTGACAGCTTCTGATCTCCTTGTCCTTCCCCCACACGCACACTGACACCCATCCATCTCCCTGTCCTTACACCACACACACACACTAATACCCTCCAATCTCCCTGACTTTCCCACACATGCACCCTGACACCCTCCGATCTCCCTGTCCTCACCCCACACGCACCCTGACACCCTCTGATCTCCCTGTCCTTCCCCCACACAGACCTTGACACCCATCCATCTCCCTGTCCTTCCTCCACAGGCACCCTGTCACCCTCCAATCTCCCTGACCTTACACCACACGCACGCTGACACCCTCTGATCTCCCTGTCCTTCCCCCACACGCACCCTGACACCCTCCGATCTCCCTGACCTTCCCACACATGCACCCTGACACCCTCCGATCTCCCTGTCCTTCCCCCCCACGCACCCTGACACCCTCCGATCTCTCTGACCTTCCCACACATGCACCCTGACACCCTCTGATCTCCCTGTCCTTCCCGCACAAGCACCCTGACACCCTCCGATCTCCCTGTCCTTACCGCCCATGCACCCTGACACCCTCCAATCTCCCTGTCCTTACCCCACACACACCCTGACAACCTCTGATCTCCCTATCCTTGCCCAACATCCACCCTGAGAACCCCAATCTCCCTATCCTTGTTCCACATGCATCCTGACCCACTCCGCAATCTCCCCACCCTTCCCCCACATGCACCTGACAACCTCCAATCTCCCCACAGTGCCCCCACACACATCCCCACCCTTCCTCCTCCTGCACACCCAAATAACCCCCACATTCCCCAGACATTGTCATCACCATTACCCCATCCCACACACCTTGATCCTACCACCTGTTTATAATTCATTCCTGTTGTGCCTGGGGAATGAGACCCTGCACTGAAATGTGCAGATTACTCATGCTGATTATTAAGGAAGAACAGAAGAAGATGAAAGGTTTGTCACTGAAGCAGGGATGTGGTGTAGAAATGATGTCAGCAAACTTCCTTTTCACAGATTATTCAGTCTAGGAGCGGCACTCCAAGTTTCAGAACCATTTGTACATGTAAGTTGGATTCTTCAGATTTCTGATTCAGATAGCTCTGATTTCCTGCATGCAGGTCATCTTGAGGAGGAAACATTCTCTTTTCCTTGCTCGAAAAATGAGCAAGTGGCGTGCAAGTGTTAATGTGCTTGTAGTTTATTGTTAATATATAGAAAAGCATCCATTTTGGGTTTCTTAAATAAAAACCTTTCATATGTGTGTCCATCCAGGGTAGTTCTTCTGCACTCACAGCAGTGTCTACTGCTGGGTTCTATGTGTTTGTCTAATTATCCTTGGTCCTTTCATTCCGAGTTTCCCTTTTGGACTCATTCTTACAAACTCCAATGAGTCCCTTGGGCTTCCCTCTCCACTTAAGCATTCTGCACAAATGTGTCCCACCTTGTTACTATAAAACACCTTGGCCTCCCCTCCACCTTCAATGCTTTCCTCTCTGATCTGAGGAGACTCCGAGTCATTCGCAACTGCCCATTCCTTTCCTTGAATACTTGCCTCCCTCTCACTCACCCAATATCCCTTTCAAATGTACAAAGGTGATGGGAAAAGATTTAGTTTTATGGATTAATTTATAATCATTAGCCATTATCGCTAACTGTCTAACAGTTGTAATTCTTCAGTTGTGTAACAGATTTAGAGTTTACATAGAACATTACAGCACAGTACAGGCCCTTTGGCCCTCGACATTGTGCCGACCTGTCAAACCGATCTCAAGCCCATCTAACCTACACTATTCCATCTACATCCATATGCTTGTCCAATGATGACTTAAATGTACTTAAAGTTGGCGAATCTATTACCATTGCAGGCAAAGCGTTCCATTCCCTTACTACTCTGAGTAAAGAAACTACCTCTGACATCTGTCCTACATCTTTCACCCCTCAATTTAAAGCTATGCTCCCTCGTGCTCGCCATCACCATCCGAGAAAAAAGGCTCTCCTTATCCACCCTATCTAACCCTCTGACTATTTTATATGTTTCAATTAAGTCACCTCTCAACCTTCTTCTCTCTAATGAAAACAGCCTCAAGCCCCTCAGCCTTTCCTCGTAAGACCTTCCCTCCATACTAGGCAACATCCTAGTAAATCTACTGTGCACCCTTTCCAAAGCTTCCACATCCTTCTTATAATGCAGTGACCAGAACTGTACGCAATACTCCAAGTACAGCTGCAGCATAACCTCTTGGTTCCGGAACTCGATCCCTCTATTAATAAAAGCTAAAACACGGTATGCCTTCTTAACAGCCCTGTCAACCTGGGTGGCAACTTTCAAGGATCTGTGTACATGGACACCGAGATCTCTCTGCTCATCTACACTACCAAGAATCTTACCGTTAGCCCAGTACTTTGCCTTCTGGTTACTCCTACCAAAGTGCATCACCTCACACTTGTCCACATTAAACTCCATTTGCCACCTGTCTGCCCAGTTCTGCAGCTTATCTATGTCTCTCTGCAACCTACAGCATCCTTCGTCACTATCTACAACTCCATCGACCTTAGTGTCATCTGCAAATTTACTAACCCATCCTTCTACGCCCTCATCCAGGTCATTTATAAAAATGACAAACAGCAGTGGACGCAACACCGAGCCTTGCGGTACACCACTAGTAACTGGTCTCCAGGATGAACATTTCCCATCAACTACCACCCTCTGTCTTCTTTCAGCAAGCCAATTTCCGATCCAAACTGCTATATCTCCCACAATCCCATTCCTCCGCATTTTGTACAATAGCCTACTGTGGGGAACCTTATCGAACACCTTGCTGAAATCCATATACACCACATCAACCGGTTTACTCTCATCTACCTGTTTGCTCACCTTCTCAAAGAACTCAATAAGGTTTGTAAGGCACGACCTACCCTTCACAAAACAGTGCTGACTATCCCTAATCAATTTATTCTTTTCCAGATGATTATAAATCCTATCCCTTATAACCTTTCCCAACACTTTACCAACAACTGAGATAAGGCTCACTGGTCTATAATTACCAGGGTTGTCTCTACTCCCCTTCTTGAACAGGGGAACCACATTTGCTATCCTCCAGTCATCTGGCACTATTCCTGTAGACAATGACAAGTTAAAGATCAATGCCAAAGGCTCGGCAATCTCCTCCCTGGCTTCCCAGAGGATCCTAGGATAAATCCCATCCGGCCCAGGGGACTTATCTATCTTCACCCTCTGTAGGATTTCTAATACCTCTTCCTTGTGAACCTCAATCCTACCTAGTCTAATAGCCTTTATCTCAGTATTCTCCTCGACAACATTGTCGTTTTCTAGAGCGAATACTGTTGAAAAATATTCATTTAGCGCTTCCCCTATCTCCTCTGACTCCACACACAACTTACACACTGCTGCAACTGAGTGTCGGTGGTGGAGGGAGTGGGACATTTGTGGATGTGGTGCCAATCAAGCGGCTGCTTTGTCCTGGATGGTGTCAATGGGGAGTATTCCATCACACTCCTGACTTGTGCCTTGTAGATGGTGGGACAGGCTTTGGGGAGTCAGGAGGGGAGTTATTCGCTGCAGTATTCCTAGCTTCTGGCTTTTTCTTATAGCCACTGTGTTCAGGTAGTGAGTCCAGTTGAGTTTCTGGTCAATGGTAACCCCCAGGATGTTGATAGTGGGTGATTCAGTGATGGTAACACCATTGAGTGTCAAGGGACAGTGGTTAGATTGTCTCTTATTGGTGATGGTCATGGCTTGGCATTTATGTGGCATGAATGTCACTTGTCAGCCCAAACGTGGGTATTGTCCAGATGTTCGCTCCACACTGCCCTCCAACCCCACCACACCCGGCACCTTCCCCTGCAACCGCAGGAAATGCTACACTTGCCCCCACACCTCCTCCCTCACCCCTATCCCAGGCCCCAAGATGACATTCCACATTAAGCAGAAGTTCACCTGCACATCTGCCAATGTGTTATACTGCATCCATTGTACCCGGTGCGGCTTCCTCTACATTGGGGAAACCAAGCGGAGGCTTGGAGACCGCTTTGCAGAACACCTCCACTCAGCTCGCAACAAACAACTGCACCTCCCAGTCGCAAACCATTTCCACTCCCCCTCCCATTCTCTAGATGACATGTCCATCATGGGCCTCCTGCACTGCCACAATGATGCCACCCGAAGGTTGCAGGAACAGCAACTCATATTCCGCCTGGGAACCCTGCAGCCCAATGGTATCAATGTGGACTTCACCAGTTTCAAAATCTCCCCTTCCCCTACTGCATCCCTAAACCAGCCCAGTTCGTCCCCTCCCCCCACTGCACCACACAACCAGCCCAGCTCTTCCCCCCCACCCACTGCATCCCAAAACCAGTCCAACCTGTCTCTGCCTCCCTAACCGGTTCTTCCTCTCACCCATCCCTTCCTCCCACCCCAAGCCGCACCCCCAGCTACCTACTAACCTCATCCCACCTCCTTGACCTGTCCGTCTTCCCTGGACTGACCTATCCCCTCCCTACCTCCCCACCTATACTCTCTCCACCTATCTTCTTTACTCTCCATCTTCGGTCCGCCTCCCCCTCTCTCCCTATTTATTCCAGTTCCCTCTCCCCATCCCCCTCTCTGATGAAGGGTCTAGGCCCGAAACGTCAGCTTTTGTGCTCCTGAGATGCTGCTTGGCCTGCTGTGTTCATCCAGCCTCACATTTTATTCTCTTGTCCAGATCTTGTTGCATTTGAACGTGGACTGCTTCAGTATCTGAGGAGTGACGAATGGTGCTGAACATTGTGTAATCATCAGCAAACATCCCCATTTCTGACCTTATGATGGAGGGAAGGTCATTGATGAAGTGCTCACCTACTTCCAAATCTAACACCTGGCCAGGCTCATTACCCAGTGCTTTATCTAATGTGGCTTCGCCCCTTGTTGGCCTATCTACATACTGTGTCAGGAAGCCCTCCTGCACACACTGGACAAAAACTGACCCATCTATAGTACTCGAACTATAGTGTTCCCAGTCAATATTTGGAAAGTTGAAGTCCCCCATGACAACTACCCTGTCTCTCTCACTCCTATCGAGAATCATCTTTGCTGTCCTTTCCTCTACATATCTGGAACTATTCGGAGGTCTATAGAAAACTCCCAACAGGGTGACCTCACCTTTCCTGTTTCTAACCTCAGCCCATACTACCTCAGTTGATGAGTCCCCAAACAAGCTTTCTGCAACTGTAATACTGTCTTTTAAGAAGTCAGCTGCATCAAATGCATTTGTAACAACACTTGTCAGTGTTTCAGCCTCAGAAGAATCTTACTTAGTCCTTTCTGCTGAGACTGTTCCCTCCCATATTCAATTCATATTCCAGCGAAATGTTTAAAGCAAAGAAACATAATGTGGCATAAATTTAAATAAAAATAGGCTGATTTCAGTGTTTGAGAGCTCAAATTGAGAAGTTATAGTGGATATAAGATTTGAGGCGTAGCACAGAGTTAGTGTTTTTATTCCTCGTGAAATGTCATCCAAAAGTCAGCTCCCACAACGAAACAAATTGCTGGGAAAACTTGACAGGTCTGGCGGCATCCATGGAGAGAAAGCAGAATTAATATTTTGGATCCAGTAACCCTTCTTCAGAAGATATGCACCAGTCACGTCTGGACATTGAGCAGTTATTCCGCTGCCTGCACCTCCACGCTTACCCCTCTAGCCGGGAGCCTAACCCTCCCTCCACTGATCCCATCACCCGCCTCCAACACAAGTCCTCCTCTTGGACACCACCCCCAGGCCTCCTACCCTCCCTCGACCTCTTCATCTCCAACTGCTG
The DNA here is from genome assembly GCF_030684315.1 of Stegostoma tigrinum. Lineage (NCBI taxonomy): Eukaryota > Metazoa > Chordata > Chondrichthyes > Orectolobiformes > Stegostomatidae > Stegostoma > Stegostoma tigrinum. The sequence continues at coordinate 112,676,262 of NC_081359.1, read as the reverse complement.
TCGAGATATCAATCGCCTCAACCTCTCCACCCCTCTCACCCACTCCAACCTCTCCCCTGCAGAATGTGCAGCCCTCCGCTCCAATCCCAACCTCATCATCAAACCCGCAGACAAGGGAGGCGCAGTTGTAGTATGGTGCACTAACCTTTACATTGCTGAGGCCAGACGCCCACTCTCCGACACTTCCTCCAACTGCCCCCTGGATCATGACCCCACCCCCGAGCAATAAACCATCATCTCCCAAACCATTCACAACCTCATCACCTCAGGTGACCTCCCACCCACAGCCTCCAACCTCATTGTTCCCTAACCCTGCACCGCCCGCTTCTATCTCCTTCCCAAAATCCACAAACCCGCCTGCCCTGATCAACCCATTGTTTCTGCCTGGTCCTGCCCCACTGAACTCATCTCCATCTATCTGGATAATAAAATGTGAGGCTGGATGAACACAGCAGGCCAAGCAGCATCTCAGGAGCACAAAAGCTGACGTTTCGGGCCTGGACCCTTCATCAGAGAGGGGGATGGGGGGAGGGAACTGGAATAAATAGGGAGAGAGGGGGAGGCGGACCGAAGATGGAGAGTAAAGAAGATAGGTGGAGAGGGTGTAGGTGGGGAGGTAGGGAGGGGATAGGTCAGTCCAGGGAAGACGGACAGGTCAAGGAGGTGGGATGAGGTTAGTAGGTAGCTGGGGGTGCGGCTTGGGGTGGGAGGAAGGGATGGGTGAGAGGAAGAACCGGTTAGGGAGGCAGAGACAGGTTGGACTGGTTTTGGGATGCAGTGGGTGGGGGGGAAGGGCTGGGCTGGTTGTGTGGTGCAGTGGGGGGAGGGGATGAACTGGGCTGGTTTAGGGATGCAGTGGGGGAAGGGGAGATTTTGAAACTGGTGAAGTCCACATTGATACCATATGGCTGCAGGGTTCCCAGGCGGAATATGAGTTGCTGTTCCTGCAACCTTCGGGTGGCATCATTGTGGCAGTGCAGGAGGCCCATGATGGACATGTCATCAAGAGAATGGGAGGGGGAGTGGAAATGGTTTGCGACTGGGAGGTGCAGTTGTTTGTTGCGAACTGAGCGGAGGTGTTCTGCAAAGCGGTCCCCAAGCCTCCGCTTGGTTTCCCCAATGTAGAGAAAGCCGCACCGGGTACAGTGGATGCAGTATATCACATTGGCAGATGTGCAGGTGAACCTCTGCTTAATGTGGAATGTCATCTTGGGGCCTGGGATAGGGGTGAGGGAGGAGGTGTGGGGACAAGTGTAGCATTTCCTGCGGTTGCAGGGGAAGGTGCCGGGTGTGGTGGGGTTGGAGGGCAGTGTGGAGCGAACAAGGGAGTCACGGAGAGAGTGGTCTCTCCGGAAAGCAGACAGGGGTGGGGATGGAAAAATGTCTTGGGTGGTGGGGTCGGATTGTAAGTGGCGGAAGTGTCGGAGGATAATGCGTTGTATCCGGAGGTTGGTAGGGTGGTGTGTGAGAACGAGGGGGATTCCTGCAACCGCAGGAAATGCTACACTTGTCCCCACACCTCCTCCCTCACCCCCATCCCAGGCCCCAAGATGACATTCCACATTAAGCAGAGGTTCACCTGCACATCTGCCAATGTGATATACTGCATCCACTGTACCCGGTGCGGCTTCCTCTACATTGGGGAAACCAAGCGGAGGCTTGGGGACCGCTTTGCAGAACACCTCCGCTCAGTTCGCAACAAACAACTGCACCTCCCAGTCGCAAACCATTTCCACTCCCCCTCCCATTCTCTTGATGACATGTCCATCATGGGCCTCCTGCACTGCCACAATGATGCCACCCGAAGGTTGCAGGAACAGCAACTCATATTCCGCCTGGGAACCCTGCAGCCATATGGTATCAATGTGGACTTCACCAGTTTCAAAATCTCCCCTTCCCCCACTGCATCCCTAAACCAGCCCAGTTCATCCCCTCCCCCCACTGCACCACACAACCAGCCCAGCCCTTCCCCCCCACCCACTGCATCCCAAAACCAGTCCAACCTGTCTCTGCCTCCCTAACCGGTTCTTCCTCTCACCCATCCCTTCCTCCCACCCCAAGCCGCACCCCCAGCTACCTACTAACCTCATCCCACCTCCTTGACCTGTCCGTCTTCCCTGGACTGACCTATCCCCTCCCTACCTCCCCACCTACACCCTCTCCACCTATCTTCTTTACTCTCCATCTTCGGTCCGCCTCCCCCTCTCTCCCTATTTATTCCAGTTCCCTCCCCCCATCCCCCTCTCTGATGAAGGGTCCAGGCCCGAAACGTCAGCTTTTGTGCTCCTGAGATGCTGCTTGGCCTGCTGTGTTCATCCAGCCTCACATTTTATTATCTTGGAATCTCCAGCATCTGCAGTTCCCATTATCTCCATCTATCTGGACTCCATTTTCTCCCACTTCGCCCAGGAACTCCCTACCTACGTCTACGACACCACCCACACCCTTCACCTCCTCCAGAACTTCCAATTCCCTGGTCCCGAACACCTCATTTTCACCATGGACATCCAGTCCCTATACACCTGCATTCCCTATGCAGATGGCCTAAAGGACCTCCGCTTCTTCCTGTCCCACAGACCCAAACAGTCCCCCTCCACCGACACCCTCATCCTCCTAGCCAAACTCGTCCTCACCCTCAACAACTTCTCTTTCAATTCCTCCCACTTCCTACAGACAAAGGGGGTGGCCATGGGCACCCACATGGGCCCAAGCTATGCCTTCCTCTTTGTAGGTTACGTGGAACAGCTCCTCTTCCGCACCTACACTGGCTCTAAACCCCAACTCTTCCTCCGTTACATTGATGACTGTATCGGTGCCACCTCATGCTCCCAAGAGGAGCTCAAACAGTTCATCCATTTCACCAACACCTTCCAACCTAACCTCAAGTTCACCTGGAACATCTTCAACACATCCCTCACCTTGCTGGACCTCTCTGTCTCCATCTCAGGCACCACCCAGAAACCGATGTCCATTTCAAGCCCACCGACTCCCACAGCTACCTAGAATACACTTCGTTCGACCCACCTTCCTGCAAAAATTCCATTTCCTATTCCCAATTCCTTCGCCTCCACCGCATCTGCTCCCAAGATGAGGCATTCCACTCCCGCACATCCCAGATGTCTTCGTTCTTCAAGGACTGCAACAACCCCCCCGTGGTGTCGAGAACACCCTCGACCATGTCTCCCGCATTTCCCGCAACTCATCCTTCACACCCCACCCCTGCAATAAGCACCAAAAGAGAATCCCCCTTGTCCTCCCATACCACCCCACCGACGTCCGGATCCAACGCATCATCCTCCGACACTTCTGCCATCTACAATCCGACCCCACCAGCAAAGACATTTTTCCAACCCCACCCTTGTCTGCCTTCCAGAGAGACCAGTCTCTCTGTGACTCCCTTGTCCGCTCCACACTCCTCTCCAACCCCACCACACCCGGCACTTTCCCCTGCAACCGCAGGAAGTACTACACCTGCCCCCACAACTCCTCCCTCACTCCTATCCCAGGCCGCAAGATGATTTTCCACATCAAGCAGATGTTCACCTGCACAACCACCAATGTGGTATACTGCATACACTGTACCCGTTGTGGCTCCCTCTACATTGGGGAAACCAAGCGGAGGCTTGGGGACCGCTTAACAGAACACCTCAGTTCGTAATAAACAACTGCACCCCCCAGTCGTGAACCATTTTAACTCCCCCTCCCATTCCTTAGACGATGCCCATCCTGGGCCACCTGCAGTGCCATAATGATGCCACCCATTGGTTGCAGGAACAGCAACTCACATTCCGCTTGGGAACCCTGCAGCCTAATGGTACAAATGTGGATTTTACAAGCTTCCCCTCCCTCCCCCCACTGCATCCCAAAACCAGCCCAGCTCGCCCCCATCTGCCTAACCTGTTCTTCCTCTCACCTATCCCCTCCTCCCACCTCAAGCCGCACCTCCATTTCCTACCTAATGACCTCATCCCGCCCCCTTGACCTGTCAATCCTCCCTGGATTGACCTATTCCCTCCCTACCTCCTCACCTACACTCACGTTTACTGGCTCCATCCCGCCTCTTTAACTTGTCTGTCTCCTCTCCACCTATCTTCTCCTCTGTCCATCTTCGATCACTTCCCCCTCTCTCCCTATTTATTTCAGAACCCTCTTCCCCTCTCCCATTTCTGACGCAAGGTCTAGATCCAAAACGTCAGCTTTCTTGCTCTTAAGATGCTGCTTGGCTTGCTGTGTTCATCCAGCTCCACACCTTGTTATCTTGGATAGTCATGGTGTTTGTTCTGAACAGAAAATACACATGGAGGGCATTATTTAGTCAAGGTATTGGAATCTGACTGCCAGATGGCAAGTACTTTTGGGAACATCCATTACATTGAGCAACAATCAGGTATTTAACAGGAACCTTGGTTTGATTCTACCCTTAAATGAGTGTTGGTATGGAGTTTGCATGTTCACACCATGTCTGTGTGTTCCTCCAAGTGCTCTGGTTTCTTCCAACAGTCCAAAAATGTACAGGTTAGATGGATTGGCCATGCTATATTAGCTGTAGTGTCCAGGGATATGAAGGCTATGTGGATCAGCCAAGGAAAATGCAGGATTACAATAGAGGGTACAGGCGAATGAGTTTGGATGGGTTGCTCTTTGGAGGGCCAATGTGGCCTTGATGCGCCAGATGGCCTTCTCCCCTGCTATAGGGATTCTATGATTCTTGGAACAGGCCTGTAGCAGTGCTGTATTGAGGAATAGGTTTCAGTAGCATAGATTCTAATGGACAAAATGAAGTTAGAGTTAGAAAAGCATTTCAGAGGGAGAAAAAGGAAAAAAAAATTGAGATAGAAATAGAATTGCAAAGGAAGGAAGACAAAATGCCACATATGAAAACTTTGCGCATACAATTGTTGTAGAGGAATTTAAGAATTCACTCCCTCCCTTGATAGAAATCACCCAGAGAATATAGAACATAGAACATAACAGCACAGTACAGGCCCTTCGGCCCTCGATGTTGTGCCGACCTGTCGATACCGATCTCAAGCCCATCTAACCTACACTATTCCATGTACGTCCATATGCTTGTCTAATGACTTAAATGTACCTAAAGTTGGCGAATCTACTACCGTTGCAGGCAAAGCGTTCCATTCCCTTACTACTCTCTGAGTAAAGAAACTACCTCCGACATCTGTCCTATATCTTTCACCCCTCAATTTAAAGCTATGCCCCCTCGTGCTCGCCGTCACCATCCGAGGAAAAAGGCTCTCCCTATTCACCCTATCTAACCCTCTGATTATTTTATATGTTTCAATTAAGTCACCTCTCAACCTTCTTCTGTCTAATGAAAACAGCCTCAAGTCCCTCAGCCTTTCCTCGTAAGACCTTCCCTCCATACCAGGCAACATCCTAGTAAATCTCCTCTGCACCCTTTCCAAAGCTTCCACATCCTTTTTATAATGCGATGACCAGAACTGTACGCAATACTCCAAGTGCGGCCGCACCAAAGTTTGGTACAGCTGCAGCATAACCTCTTGGTTCCGGAACTCGATCCCTCTATTAATAAAAGCTAAAACACTGTATGCCTTCTTAACAGCCCTGTCAACCTGGGTGGCAACTTTCAAGGATCTGTGTACATGGACACCAAGATCTCTCTGCTCATCTACACTGCTAAAAATCTTACCAATAGCCCTGTACTTTGCCTTCCGGTTACTCCTACCAAAGTGAATCACCTCACACTTTTCTGCATTAAACTCCATTTGCCACCTCTCAGCCCAGCTCTGCAGCTTATCTATGTCGTTCTGCAACCTACAGCATCCTTCGTCACTATCCACAACTCCACCGACCTTAGTGTCGTCTGCAAATTTACTAACCCATCCTTCTACGCCCTCATCCAGGTCATTTATAAAAATGACAAACAGCAATGGACCCAACACCGACCCTTGCGGTACACCACTAGTAACTGGTCTCCAGGATGAACATTTCCCATCAACTACCACCCTCTGTCTTCTTTCAGCAAGCCAATTTCCGATCCAAACTGCTATATCTCCCACAATTCCATTCCTCCGCATTTTGTACAATAGCCTATTGTGGGGAACCTTATCGAACGCCTTGCTGAAATCCATATACACCACATCAACCGGTTTACTCTCATCTACCTGTTTGGTCATAAGAACATTTCAAAAGTGAGGTCAGCAGCTGAGATTCCTGCTGATAAGCTTATCCACAAATCCAATCCCTTTCTCCATCAATTCCACAAACCTAGGATATAAGGTGGTGGGGGATGTAGGGGGGAATGTGAAGGAAAGCAGGTAGCTGGGAAAGAAAATGACAAAATCAGAACAGAAAGAACTACAGATGCAGTAAATCAGGAACAAAAACAGAAGTTGCTGGAAAGGCTCAACAGGTCTGGTAGCATCTGTGAAGAAAAATCAGAGTTAACGTTTTGGGTCCGGTGACCCTTTCTCAGAACCTCAGCTTTGTATGGATCCCTGAATGTTACCAGGTGAAATCAGGGTACTTACTGAGGTACTCAAGGTGAATGCAGAGAAAGGGACCCTGGCTAACAGTACATCAGACAATATATTAGTTCTGACTGCAGCTGTGAAGTGTGGGGAAGGTGAGATCTATTGAGAGTTAGAATAATATAATCGTACAGGACAGCAAGGGCCCTTTGGTCTATTGAGTCTGCACTTAAACAAAATTTCTCCAAGTCTGCACTAGTCCCATTTTCCAGTACTTGGCCCATAACCTTGAATGTTATGACATTTCAAATTCTTATCCAACTACTTTTTAAAGGTTGTGAGGTTTCCTGACTCAAATATCCTTTCACAGCAGTGCATTCCAGAATCCCATGAACGTCAGGGTTAAAAAAAACCTTCTAAACCTCCTTAAAATTATGCCCCCTTCTTATTGTGTGAAGTCGAACAGCTGTTTCCTATTCAAAGTTACTTACCCCACCCTCCGGCAATCTTACACACCTCTATCAGGGCGCCTTTCAACCTTCTCTGCTCTAAAGAAAATGACCTGTGCTTAGTCAGCCTCTATTCATAGCTACAAAAGCAGAAATTTATAGAAAGACTCAGCAGGTCTGGCAGCATCTGTGGAGAGACATCGGAATACACATTTCAGGTCCAGTGACTCTTCATCAGAAATAATGGTAGCTAGGAATAAATGGTATCAGAGATAATGGGAACTGCAGATGCTGGAGAATTCCAAGATAATAAAATGTGAGGCTGGATGAACACAGCAGGCCAAGCAGCATCTCAGGAGCACAAAAGCTGACGTTTCGGGCCTAGACCCTTCATCAGAGAGGGGGATGGGGAGAGGGAACTGGAATAAATAGAGAGAGAGGGGGAGGCGGACCGAAGATGGAGAGTAAAGAAGATAGGTGGAGAGAGTGTAGGTGGGGAGGTAGGAAGGGGATAGGTCAGTCCAGGGAAGACGGACAGGTCAAGGAGGTGGGATGAAGTTAGTGGGTAGCTGGGGGTGCGGCTTGGGGTGGGAGGAAGGGATGGGTGAGAGGAAGAACCAGTTAGGGAGGCAGAGACAGGTTGGACTGGTTTTGGGATGCAGTGGGTGGGGGGGAAGAGCTGGGCTGGTTGTGTGGTGCAGTGGGGGGAGGGGACGAACTGGGCTGGTTTGGCTTGGGGACCGCTTTGCAGAACACCTCCGCTCAGTTCGCAACAAACAACTGCACCTCCCAGTCGCAAACCATTTCCACTCCCCCTCCCATTCTCTAGATGACATGTCCATCATGGGCCTCCTGCACTGCCACAATGATGCCACCCGAAGGTTGCAGGAACAGCAACTCATATTCCGCCTGGGAACCCTGCAGCCATATGGTATCAATGTGGACTTCACCAGTTTCAAAATCTCCCCTTCCCCTACTGCATCACTAAACCAGCCCAGTTCATCCCCTCCCCCCACTGCACCACACAACCAGCCCAGCTCTTCCCCCCCACCCACTGCATCCCAAAACCAGTCCAACCTGTCTCTGCCTCCCTAACCGGTTCTTCCTCTCACCCGTCCCTTCCTCCCACCCCAAGCCGCACCCCCAGCTACCCACTAACCTCATCCCACCTCCTTGACCTGTCCATCTTCCCTGGACTGACCTATCCCCTCCCTACCTCCCCACCTACACTCTCTCCACCTATCTTCTTTACTCTCCATCTTCGGTCCGCCTCCCCCTCTCCCCATCCCCCTCTCTGATGAAGGGTCTAGGCCCGAAACGTCAGCTTTTGTGCTCCTGAGATGCTGCTTGGCCTGCTGTGTTCATCCAGCCTCACATTTTATTAGCTAGGAATAAGTTGATTTTTATGCAGAATGGAGGAAAGTGGGAGGGGAAAGGATTATACAATAGGTAGAGATAGAGCTAATAGAGAACAGATGGACAGACAAAAGTGGATAACAGTCAGCATGCTAGAATGAGTAACTGTAAGTGGGGATTGTTCGTGGCTGACAATTGGTTGTAATAGCAGACCATGTGATAACAACGCCTGCTGTGTCGGGGTTGGGGTAAGGACATGGGAGAAGGCGCCTCAAGCTCTAAAACTGTTGAACTTGATATTGTCCAGAAGGCTCCAGAGTTTCCTAGAGGAAAATGAGGTGTTGTTCTTCTAGCTTGCGCAGAGCTTCGCTGGAGCACTGCAACAAGCCTGAGACAGAGCTGTTGGCCAGGGAACAAGGTAATGTGTTGAAGTGACACGACTGGAAGCTCACAACGTAAAATACGTTGGCGCTGTGTGCAGCGGTAACCCAGTTTACACTCCATTGCCTCAATATAGAAGAGACCACATTGTGAGCAGCAAATGAAGTAGGCTGGATTGGGCGACGTTCAGGTAAAGTGCTGGTTCACCTGGAAGGTATGTTTGGGTCCTTGGATATTGTCAAGCGGGGGAGTAAATGGGCAGGTATTGCACCTTCTGTGGTTGCATGGAAAGGTGCCATAAGGATGTTGGGGGTGATATTGGGAGTGAAGGTAGAGTGGACCAGGTTGTCCCAAAGGGAACAGTCATTGTGGAAGGCCAACAAGGGAGGAAGGGGAATATGTTTCAGGTGGTGACATCTGCTGGAGGTAACGGAAATGGCAGCTAATGATTCTCTGGAATGTAGATGCTGGTGGTGTGATATGGGGGACCTATATCACTGTTGCAGGAGGAAGGAGGGGGGTGAGGGCTGAAATGTTGGAGATGGGTTGAATACGTCTGAGGGCCTGTCAGCTATGATACTGGTAAGTCTTTGGCTGAGGAAGAAGGTGGACATTTTGGATATGCCCTTATTGAAGTTGGCATCATCAGCATAGATGCGGCAGAGACAGAGGAACCGGGAGAATGGAATAGAGTCCTTACAGGAAGGAGGGTGTGAGGAGGAGTCAAGGTAACTGTGGGAGTCAGTAAGCTGTTAGTGGATATTAGTGGCCATTCTGTCCCCAGAAATGTAAACAGATGTCAAGAAAGGGGAGGAGTGAGAAGAGCAGGGTGAAGGTGAGAGTGGCATAGAAATTGGAAGTTAAATTGATAAACGTTTCCAATTCGAGAGAGAGAGAGAGGGAAGTAGCACTGATGATGTCATCGATATATCTGAAAAGAAGTTGTGGATGGGGACAGGAATAAGACTGGAACAACGAATGTTCTGTGTACCCCGCAAAGAACTGCGGCCCATGCAGGTACCCATGGCCTTTGACCTGAGGAAAGTGAGAGGAGTTAAAAGAGAAGTTGTTCAGAATGAGAACGAGCTCGACCAGATGGAGGAGAATGGTGGTGGGTGAGGACGGGTCAGGCCTTTTTCCAGGAAGATGTGAATAGCCCTGAGACCATCCTGATAGGCGATGGACATGTAAAGGGATTGCACAGCCATGGTGAAGAGGGAGTGCTTGGAGCCCACAAATTGGAAATTTTCAAATTGATGTAAAGCATCAGAGGAATCGCAGAAATACATGGGAAAGGACTGGACAAGGGGAGAAAAAAAATTGAGTCAAAGTAGGTATCTCAGTTGGTCTGATCCCATTTCCCGCACTTCAGCCTTCATGCCCTCTCTTCCCTTCTGCAACAGCCTCCTTTGTCCTCACCTACCATCCCCCCAGCATCGTTGTCATGAGCCACCATTTCTGTTACCTCCAGTTGCCATTAATTCCATTACCGCCACCACTAGACACCTAACCCCCTCCTCTCCATTGTTAGCCTTCCACAAAGACGTTTCTTCCGGGACACCCTACGTCATCCCCAAAGCCCCACAGCACATTCCCCTGCAACTGCATAGTATTGAGCTGATGGGGAAGCAATGCATTGTTACCGGTGCTTCTACTCAATTTTGCTTTGTCACCCATCATATCATATAAACCTTGCCACAATCAACATGTGTTTATGTGGTTAGTCTGGGACTTTAACTTACTCTGGTATCATTTCTTGGTGCCCCTGTTGGCTCTGCAAAGGTTGTACCTAGATTTTCTGTAAAGGTCAGCATCACCTGACTTGAACACCTCAGACCTGGACTTCGGTAGGCAGAGGATCTCCCAGTTCATCCGCAGTTTCCAGTTGGGAACACTCAAATTGACTTCTTTGGCACGCAGTCTTGTACATACTTATTGATTAAATCCGTGATGGTAGTGGCATACACTTTACTGAGTTCTTGAATACGGACTAGTCTCCAACTCCAGGCAGTCATGTTGGAACTAATCCATTACCTCAGCCCAGCATTGTACAACTTTCTGTACTGTGTCTTACCTGCCAGTGTTTTTACACCCTCTCTTTCTCAGTTGTTTTGCTCCCTTTGTACCTATTATACACTTTTATTTTTCATCCAGCCCTGAATATAGCCAGATGTTCAGGGTTTTGGACTTGTTGCTCCTACATTTCAGTCTAAAGGGTACATCTTGGGTCTGTACTCTCTCCAGTTTCATTCTGTATGCCTCCCAAATTTATTCTGCTGTAGATTTACTCTCAAGTAGCTGTTCACAGTCTTCTTTGGCCAGATACTGGCTTACTTTAATAAAAGCTGCCTTCCCCCAATCCAGAACACTTTTTTCGCAGATCATTTTTTTTCCTTTCCCAAAACAAACTTACAAGATAAAGTATTGTAGTCACTATCGCTAAAGTGCTCTCCCACTGTCACGATAAAAACCTGTCTGGTTTCATTCTCCAGAATTAGGTCCAGCATTGCACTGTGATAACAAAGTGTGGAGCTGGATGAACACAGCGGGCCAAGCAGCATCTTGGTAGCACAAAAGCTTACGCTTCGGGCCTAGACCCTTTCTAAACGTCAGCTTTTGTGGTTCTAAGATGCTGCTTGACCTGCTGTGTTCATCCAGCTCCACACTTTGTTATCTCGGATTCTCCAGGATCTGCAGTTCCCATTATCCCAGCATTGCACTGTCCCTGGTTGGACCATCTACATATTGGTATAAAATCTCTTCTGTATAAATTTCAAGAAATCTTCCCCCTCTAAACCCTTTATGCGAGGACTCCCAACTAATGGTGGGTAAGTTGAAATTCCCTGATATAATTATCCTGTTAATGTTTTTACATAGATAACAAAGTGTGAAGCTGGATGAACACAGCAGGCCAAGCAGCATCTCAGGAGCACAAAAGCTGACGTTTTGGGCCTAGACCCTTCATCAGAGAGGGGGATGGGGAGAGGGTTCTGGAATAAATAGGGAGAGAGGGGGAGGCGGACCGAAGATGGAGAGAAAAGAAGATAGGAGAAGACGAGCTGGGCTGGTTTTGTGATGCAGTGGGGGGAGGGGAAGAACTGGGCTGGTTTTGGGATGCAGTGGGGGAAGGGGAGATTTTGAAGCTAGTGAAGTTCACATTGATACCATTGGGCTGCAGGGTTGGGGACCGCTTTGCAGAACACCTCCGCTTGTCCCCTCCCCCCACTGCATCACAAAACCAGCCCGGCCTATCTCCGCTTCGCTAACCTGTTCTTCCTCTCACCCAACCCTTCCTCCCACCTCAAGCCGCACCTCCATTTCCTACCTACTACCTCATCCCGCCTCCTTGACCTGTCTGTCTTCCCTGGGCTGACCTATCCCCTCCCTACCTCCGCACCTATACTCTCCTCTCCACCTATCTCCTTTTCTCTCCATCTTCGGTCCGCCTCCCTCTCTCCCTATTTATTCCAGAACCCTCTTCCCATCCCCCTCTCTGATGAAGGGTCTCGGCCCGAAACATCAGCTTTTGTGCTCCTGACATGCTGCTTGGCCTGCTGTGTTCATCCAGCTTCACACTTTGTTATCTTGGATTCTCCAGCATCTGCAGTTCCCATTATCAATGTTTTTACATACCTCAGTGAGCTGCCTACATATGTGCTCTTCCATTACCTGCTGATTATTTGGGGTCTATAATACACCCCCAGCAATGTGACTTCTCCCTTTTTATTCCTAAGTTCAACACACAAAACATTATTTGAAAACCCTTCCAAACCATATTTAAGACCATCAAAATTGGCCTTGCCCCAATTTAGACTTATAGATCAGACATATCCTTTTCCATAGTTATTTTAAAACTTTTGGAATTATGGTCACTGGTTCCAGAATGCTTCCCCACTAACACTTCCATCACTAACCCTGCCTTATTTCCCAAGAGGAGGTCAGGTTTTGCCCCTTCTCAAGTCGGGCCATCTACATACTGCATGAGAGATTCTTTCTGAGCAAACTTAACAAATTTTTCACCATCCAAGCCTTTAAATAATTGCAGTCCCAGTCAATGTAAGGAAAGTTAAAAATCCCCTACTATTACAACCCTATTATTCCTACAGCTATCAGCAATCTCCTTACATATCTGCTCCTCAGTCTCCTGCTATTAGGTGCGGGTGGGGGCTGTAGTACAATGCTAGCAAAGTGATCTCTCCCTTTTTATTTCTTAGCTCTACACATGCAGACTCTGGACAAATCCTCAAGAATATCATTTCAGTACTGCTTTGATGTTTCCCTAATCAAATTGCAACTCCCCCTCCAGTCTTGTCTTACCTTCTATCTTTCCCATAGCATCTGTACCCCAGAATACTGTGCTGCCAGTCTTGTTCCTCTTTCAGCCATGTTTCTGTAATAGCTATAATATTCCAGTCACATGTACCCATCCATGCCCCAAATTCATTGGCCTTAGCTGTCAGGCCTTTGTATTGAATTATCCAAGAGTTAGTGCTCAGTCCCTGCCAGGCAGAGGTCAGCGTGCCAGATCACAACCACATCCCCTTTATTGGCAGGTTCAACATAATAATCCAACTCCTGTACTCAAAGGTCTGAATAATCAAGGCAAGTGTGCTAAATGCCTTAACTGCCCAATCTATATGTGATGTAAACTTCAAAGAATTATGTACCTGAACCTGTAGGTCTCTGTTTTACAACACTACCTAAGGCCCAAATTTAATTGCATAAGTCCTGCCCTTGTTTGTTTCACCAAAATGCAATACCTCACATTTATCCAAATTAAACACCACCTGCCATTCTTTGTTCCATTGATCAAGATCTCTTTGTAATCTTACAGATGGCTGAAGTCATATAGGCAGTTCTCAAAGAAAAGATTGGGGGAAGGGTGGAGAAGATGTGTTTGAGATAGCTAAAAGGACTCCTGTCCAAATAACTAATCAAGGAGACAAAAGCGACGTAAGAAGAGTTCATTGTCATGGATTCTGCTCCATTGTCCATTGCACTGATTCTGATGATACCATCTTCCACTGTCAGCATTCTGCCAGGATTGTTCCCTCTGTAAGCACTCCTCTGTCACTCTGAACACTTCCTCATTTGCTCATGGCACCTTCCCATGAAACTACCCAGCACTTGCCCATTCACCATCTCCCTCTTCATCCAAGGCCCAAGACACACTTTCCAGGTGAAGCTATGTTTTACTTGGACTTTGTTGAATCTGGTTGATTGTACTCATTCTCAGTGTGGTCTCCTTTATAATGATGAGACCAAACAGACTGCGTGACTGTTTTGTGGAACACCTCCCCACTGCCTGTAAGAACGATCATGACGTTCCAGTCATCTTTTATTTCAGTGTTTTATTTCTTGCTCCCATGGCAACATTTCTGTGCTGGGCCTGATGCTCAGTCCCAGAAAAGCCCAATGCAAACTGGAGGAACCTCACCCCATTTTTCCTTTTAGTACTTTGTAGCTGAGGAAAAAAAGGAAGAACTGTGAATGCTGGAAATCAAAACAAAAATTGAAATTGGTGGGAAAACTCAGCGGGTTTTGCATCAGCTGTGGACAGAAAGCTGAGTTAATTTTTTTGGGTCCTGTGACCCTTCTTCAGAAAGTGGACATGAAGAATGTCAGAACATTGACGATCCTGTTGAATGGCAGAGCAGGCTTGAGGGAATGCATGGCCTACTCCTGTTTCTATTTCTTATGGGCTAATCTAAAGGGAAGTCATAGCAGCAGAGCTCAAACCCATGATATGCTTATTCCATGCCATGTAGGATGTCATAGATATGCCCAGTGTCACTGGTGACTGCATGTGCAGGAAGGGTATCCAACTGCAGTTACTGGCAAACTGCATTTCCGAGCTGGAGGTTAATTCATTATGGAGCATCCACAGTATTAGGATTGTCAAGGACAATACATTCAGTGAGGTCAGGCAGCATCAGAGGAACAGGAAAGTCGACATTTCAGGTCAGGACCCTTCATCAGGGCTCAGCAGGGATGAGGTCTTAAAAGCTGAATATGGTGAGTTAGGATGAAAAGTAAATTGTAGCTTTCCCAGGATTACTACCAGTGCCACATACTAGTGAGCTTGGAAGTAACAGCATATAATCGAATAACAGCATATAATCTAATATAGCTGGAGACATGATCTAGGAGGGAGGGATTCAGATTCATGGGGTAGAGACTGGTTCTAGAGAAGGTGGCACAGGCACAAACAACACAGGTTGCATGTAGGCAGGACCAGGACATATGTTCTTTTGGGGAGGTTATAGAGTCCTAGAGCTATACAGCACAGAAACAGACCCTTCTGTTCAACTCATCCATGCAGACCAGATATCCTAAATTAATCTAGTCGCATTTACTAGCATTTGGCCCATATCCCTCTAAACCCTTCCTATTCATGTACCCATCCAGACACCTTTTAAATGTTGTAAATGTACCAGTCTCCACCACTTCCTCTGGTAGCTCATTCCATACTTGAACCACCCTCTGCATGAAAAAGTTGCACTTTTAGGTCCCTTTTAAATCTTTCCCCTCTCACCTTTAAACTTATGTTCTCTAGTTTTAGACTCCCCCACCCCAGGGAAAAGATCTTGGCTGTTCAC
This sequence comes from Stegostoma tigrinum, assembly GCF_030684315.1. NCBI lineage: Eukaryota > Metazoa > Chordata > Chondrichthyes > Orectolobiformes > Stegostomatidae > Stegostoma > Stegostoma tigrinum. The sequence goes on along the minus strand of NC_081359.1, from coordinate 112,661,028 downwards.
CCCATTCATGCCCCTCATGATTTTATAAACCTCTATAAGGTCATTCCTCAGCCTCCCACACTCCAGGGAAATTAGATTAGTTTAGATTCCCTACAGTGTGGAAACAGGGCCGTCGGCCCAACAAGTCCACACTGCCCCTTGCAGCACCCACCCAGACCCACACACCCCTGAACACTACGGGCAATTTAGCATGGCCAATCCAACTAGCCTACACATCTTTGGACTGTGGGAGGAAACCAGAGCACCCGGAGGAACCCCATGCAGACACGAGGAGAATGTGCAAACTCCACACAGACAGTCGCCTGAGGCTGGAATCGACCTGGGTCCCTGGTGCTTTGAGGCTGCAGTGCTAACCACTGTGCCACCGTGCCGCCCCAGCCTATTCAGCTTCTCCCAATAGCTCAAACCGTCCAATCCTCGCAACATCCCTGTAAATCTTTTCTGAACCCTTTCAAGCTTCACAACATTTTTCCTATTGCAGCGAGACCAGAATTGCACATAGTATTCCAATAGTAGCCTACCGATGTCCTGTACAGCTGCAACATGACCTCCCAACTCCCGTACTCAAAACACTTGCGAGGAAGAATGTTTACTAAATGGTGCCAGGGAGAGTTTAAACTAAAATGGCAGAGTGATATTAACCTGAGCAAAGAAACAGAGGAGGAGGAAACAAGGATTGAAGCTTAAAACAAAATACTAAGAAGCACATTTGGGTGGCAGGAAGAGCAATTGTAAGAACCAAATGGGGCCATCATGCAAAATAAAGCTGCAATGACTCTCAAGGTTAAAAAGCCAAGTCTAAAGGCTTTGTGTCTTAATGCATGGTGTATTCACAATAAGGTTGATGGATTAGTAATACAAATAGATACAAAAGGTTCTGATATAGTTAAGATTATGGACACGTGGTTGCAGGGTGACCAAGGACTAGAACTCAACATCCAGGAGTATTCATTATTTAGAAAGAACCCAGGGGGGAGTAGGCATTGGCCTAGTGGTATTATCACTGGACTATTAATCTAGAGACGTGGATAGTGTTCTGGGGACTCTGGTTTGAATCCCACCATGACAGATGGTGGAATTTGAATTCAATAAAAAATATCTGGAATTAAGAATCTAATGATGACCATGAATCCATTGTTGATTGTCAGGAAAAACCCATCTGGGTCACTAATGTCCTTTAGGGAAGGAAACTGCCATCCCTTACCCAGTCTGGCCTACATTTGACTCCAGGCCTACAGCAATGTGGTTGACTCTTAACTGCCCCCTGGGTAATTAGGGATGGGCAATAAACACTGCCTGGCCGGCAAAGCCCTCAAACCATGAATGAATAAAGAAAAAAAAGGAAATGGAGATGGAGTTGCATTGTTAGTAAAAGAATAAATCAATGCAACAGTGATGACATTTGGCTTTGAAAATCATGATATGGAATCTGTGCGTTAAAAGATAAGAAACACCAAGGGGTAGAAAATGTTGCTTGACATTCATAATATATATAATTAAGAGGAGAATGTAAGAAGGCTTCAAGGTGATTTAGACAAGTCAAGAGAATTTAACCTATCTCCATCACTCTCAGACAGTACATTCCAGACCCTAACCACTCAAGTGAACCTGTGTTTTCAAAGAGGTAAATACAGGTCTTGTGTCTAAAGGGATCAAGAGATCGGGTGGGGGGGGGGGGTGCGGGGGATGAGATTAGGGTATTGAGCTCATTGATTGAATGATGGAGGAGGCTCACGGGGTCTAATGGCCTACTCTGGCTTCTATCTTCAACGTTTCTATATTTTTCTGTTCGTACAAATTCTACAAAGTCATACCTTTTAATTTATATTGTCTGTCAATGTTCTTTCTAAAAGGTACATCACCCGCACTTCTCCACAGTGAACTTTGCCTGCCACCTATCCATTAACTCCAACAATGTGACAACATCCTTTTCAAGTTTTATGGCGTTCTGCTCTCAGTTTACAATTCTCCCAAGTTTTGTAGTATTCGCAAACATTGAAATTGTGTCCTCTAACCTGAGGTCTAGGTCACTAATATATCGAGCACACCAATAATGACCTTGGGGAACTCCATTGCAAACCTTTCTGCAGTCTGAGAAATATCTATTACTTGTCACTCAGCCAATTTTCTAACAGTGCTGCTACTGTTGCCTTTATTGAATTTGATCTAATTTTACAAGTCTGTTGTGTGGCCAATATAAGCTGACTTTCTTTAAGTAATTTGCATTTTTCAACAAGACTATTACTTTCGTCCAAAATCCTTGTAAGTTTCCTCAGCACCATAAGTATTCACTTGATGCAACAGCCCCCTTCCGCCCCGGGGTAAATTGCCTTTTTATTCCCTGGTCAGCTGAACTCATTGTTTTGCCACCTTTTTACTGTTTATACACCAAAGATGATTTTAGGATTCCCTTTTTTATGAGCTACCAGTTTCTTCTCTTAGTCTCTCTTTCCTTCTCTTAGTTGCTTTTTCACCACCCCCTTAAAATGTCTGTATTCAGCCTGGTCTCATTTTATTTTCTACCTGAAAATCATCATCGTGGAGATCAAATATTAAAATGTAAATATTCAGGGACACATGACATTTTGAAAGGACAGGAGGAATGAAAAGAATGGTGGGGTAGCATTGTCAGTATGAGATGGAATAAATACATGAGCAAAAAATGCTGTTGACTCAGATGATGTAGAATCCATATGTTAAGAAATGACAGGAGGAAGACGACATTGGTTAGAGTATTTACAGGTGCCCCAACAGTAGTTGTTGTATCGGACGGAAAATAAATCAGGAGGTGATAAAGGCATATATAAATATTAAACATGGGTGACTTCAGTTTTCATACAGGTTGGACAATTAAAGTGGCAAACATTGCCATGTGAAAAATTTCATAACAGTGAATTTGGAGCAATTTTCCCAAGAGTAATATGCCATGGACCCAACCAGGGATCAGATTATTTTCGATCAGGTAATGTGTAATGATGCAGGTTTAACGAATGTTAATGAATAAACTCAATGTTCTTGGGATATTTTAAGAGAGAGAACCTCGAGTCAGAAACAGCTACCCCAAACTTAAACCAGAGTAATTATGTAAGAATGACTGCAGAGTTAACAGTAGGATTAATTACTATTTTTACTACTGCATTACTTTTGACAGATTCTTGCTAACTTTCTACCCAGCTTGCTATGTCTTGACTGCGGAATCGCAACCCTCTTTCAGTCTACCGTGATTCATAGTAAGGTAACCACAACTAATAGCTGTTCACGATGACAAAATGTGAAGCTGGATGAACACAGCAGGCCAACCAGCATCTCAGGAGCACAAAAGCTGACATTTCGGGCCTGCTGTGTTCATCCAGCTTCACATTTTGTTATCTTGGATTCTCCAGCATCTGCAGTTCCCATTATCACTAATAGCTGTTCACAATGCCCTTGCTGGGTGCTCTGTAGCCCCCGTTAGTGACACCCCTCACCTTGGCACCAATGGAGCAACTCAATCTGGTTGCATTAAAAAATGAAACAAAATGAACTTTGAGAAGGTTTGTTTTTTTTTAAAAAAATATTTCAACATTTACACAGCAGAAATTTCTGTTAACATTCATCAATAAAATGGGTGTGTAAATTTGTCTCTCTCTCTCTCTTTGAATCTACAGCTCGATCCAAGACACCTGAAGATTGATCTCTCTCTCTCAACTCTCCAAACATGCTGCTCAGTTCAGAGACGGGACGGTGATATGGTTTTTTTTCTTGCACAATGCCCAGTGTGAGACGTGTCTCAGCAATCAGTCAGAAAGCACTGAAGTGAACCACTATCAGCAACGCACTGTGGAAACCTGATGAGAATAATTGAGGAATACATTCTGCCTCCAAATGTTGATGAAAAACTCTTTGGAATGAAGTTTAGAACTTGTGTAACATGATGTCTTGCAGAGTCAGATGTGTTATTTACAGATTCCGTTGTTACTATCATTTGTCATGCTCTGAGTCAGTGCAAGTGCTATGTGCTAACTAGCTGCTCCTGCTCTCCAGCCATCACTCCTCCTTGTCATCCAGTAAGAAGGGGGACGTGACAGTGTGTTCCTGAGCGATGGCTGCTAGTTCTTTCAGGAACTCCGAAAAGATAAGTGAGCAATAAACAGCATTCTTCACCCTTAGTGCCTCATTCTGTTTTTCCGCTGAACTCTTAAAGATGGAGCTTCCAGTGAGCGCGTGCAGGACCTGCCCCTCTCGCACGTGCTGCAGAGCTTGCTGGGCAGCTTGGCGTGCCCTTGTGGGGCTATTGGTGTGGCGCAGGATCAGCTCACCAAGGGAAGGCTTTCGACTCTTCACTGAAAAGTGCCAAGGAAAGAAAAATCCAGTTAAAGAGCCAAACTTTATAGCAGAGTTAATAAACACAGCTGTAAGTTCACACTTTACATATTACCCATCAAACCCACCTCCACCCCAGACTCGTTAAACCCGTCCACACACACACTGACTAAATCCAGGACTACGATTCAATGAAAAGGGAGGTTTAGTCATTCATTCATGGGATGTGGGTGTCAATATTTATAACTCATCCTAAGCTACTTTAGAGAAGGCAGGGCAATCATAAATGTCTCTGGATTAATAATCCAGAGGCAAGTTAACATTCTGGGGTCACAAGTTTGAATAACACCATGGTAGATCCACAAGACTTGGAGACGTAGAAACAGAATTTGGCAATTTGACCCATTGATTCTGCTCCACTGTTCAATGATAGCTGACAAGTTTCTCAACTCCATCCTATTGCCTTCTTCCTAACCTTTGATCCCCTTACTAATCAAGAATCTATCTATTACTATCTTAAATACACTCAGTGACTTGGCTTCCACAGCCCTCTGCAGCAGTGAGTTCCATAGATTCACTAGCCTCTGGTTGAAGCAATATCTCATCTCAGTTCTAAAGGGTCATTCCATCACTCTGCTGTGCCATCAGTTCCTAATTTCTCCTACCAGGAGGAAGTATGTTCGCCATGTCCACTCTATCCAGGCCTCTCAGTATTCTGTACATTTCAAACAGATCCTGACGCCACACACCGCTCCCCACCCAACTCCTATCCTTCTAAACTCCATTGCATACAAAGACAGAGTCCTTAACCGCTCCCACGTGACAAAACCTTCATCCCTGGGATCTTTTTTGTAAACTTCCTCTGAAACCCTCCTATGCCAGCACATCCTTCCTCAGATACAAAGCACAAACCTGCTCATAATATTTCCAAATGCAGTCTGACCAGAGCCTTACACAGTCCCAGCAGTACATTTCTGCTTTTATACTCTCGCCCTCTTAAAATGAATGCTAAAGTTGTATTTGCCTTCCCAACACCAACCAAACCTGCATGTCCAACTTATGAGAATCTTGAACTTGGACTCTCAAGCCCTTTTGTGTTTCAGATTTCTGAAGCCTTTTCCCACTTAGAAAATAGTCTATTCTTTGTCTCTATTCTTCCTACCAAAGTGCTTAACTTCACACTTTTCCACACTATTCCATCTGCTACTTTGCCCACTCTTAGCCTGTACAAGTCATTCTGCAGCCTCCCTGCTTCCTCAGCACTATCTGTCCCTTCACTTATTTTTGTATCTGCAACTTAGTAACAATTCCCTCTTGTTCCTCTAACCAGACATTACTGTATGACATGAATAGTTGTGACCACAACACAAACTCCTGTGAAACTCCACTAGTCACTAGTTCCGCCCTGAAAAAGAGCTCTTTATTCCCACTGTCTGCCTTCTGCCAGTCAGATAATCCTCTATCCATGCCTGTATCTAGTCCCTAACACCATGGGCTCTTACCTTATTTAGCACTGTCCTGTTATGCACATTGTCAAAGACCTGGAAATCCAAATAGATCATGTCCACTGGTTCTTCTTTGTCTAACTTGCTTATTACCTCAAAGAATTCTCACAGATTTGTCAGGCATGATCTCCCCTGACTTCACCCTATTTTACCATGCATTTCCAAGTACTCCACAAATCTCATCCTCAATAATGGACTCTAAAATCATACCAACAACTGAGATCAGACTAACTGGACTATAGCTTCCAGTCTACTGGCTCCCTCCTTTTTTAAACAGGGGTGTTAAAATAAGCGATTTTCCAGTCGTCTGGAACCCTCCCTAACTCCAGAAATTCTTGAAAGATCACCACCAATGCCTCTACAATCTCCTTCAGAACTCTGGAATGTCATCTGTTTGATTAGGTTGATTTATCCAGCTTCAGATCTTTCACCTCCTCTAGCACTTTCTCCTCAGTGAAGACCACTACACCCACCTCTGTCCCCTGACTCTGTTGAAGTTCTGGTATGCTACTGGTAAGTTCCAATATGAAAAGTGAAGCAAAATACCAATTCAGTTCCTCTGCCAATTCTTTGTTCCCTATTACTACTTCTCCAAACTCATTTTCCCAGCGGTTCGTAGATCATATCAGAATCCCTACAGTGTGGAAACAGGCCCTTCGGCCCAACAAGTCACACTGATTCTCAGAGCATCCCATCCAGACCCATTCCCCCTAATCTACACAGAGATAATGGAAACTGCAGAAGCTGGAGAATCTGAGATAACATAGTGTGAAGCTGGATGAACACAGCAGGCCCAGCAGCATCTTAGGAGCACAAAAGCTGACGTTTCGGGCCTAGACTCTCGAAACATCAGCTTTTGTGCTCCTAAGATGCTGCTTGGCCTGCTGTGTTCATCCAGCTTCACACTATGTTACCCCTAATCTACACATTCCTGAACACTATGGGCAATTTAGCATGGCCAATCCACCTAACCTGCACATCTTTGGATTGTCGGAGGAAGCCAGAGCACCCGGAGGAAACAGACATAGGGAGAATGTGCAAACTCCACACAGACAGTTGCCTGAGGGTGGAATTGGACACAGGTCCCTAGCACTGTGAGGTAGCAGTGCTAACCACTGATCCACCATGCCACCCCATTCCTTCATCTCCAGCATTAAAGAGCATTAGTGAACCAGATGGGTATTTTCCCAAAAATTCGCAATGGATTCACAGCCATCATTAGATTCTTAATTCCAGATATTTACTGAAATCAAATTCCACCATCCGTTGTAGCACGATTTGAACCCCGGTCCCCAGAACATTATCTGTGTCTCTGGATTAACAGTCCAGCGAGAATACCCATCGCTTCCCCATAAGAAAGTCTCCCATGATTATTGGAATATTCCTTTTCTACATGCCTTTTCTATCTTCTGATTTATTTTCTACCTCGCATCCAGACTACTTGTTAGGAGGCCTCTACATAATTCTCATCAAGGTCATTTTCCTTTGTAGTTCCTCAACTCTACCTATACAGATTCTATGCCTTCCAACTCTGTGCCACTTTAGCTATAGATTTAATTTCATTTCATTTCCTTTGTTTTAATTTCTTACAAGGTAATTGTTTCACTACCCCACCCACCATACCTCTGCTCATCTACATGTCCTTCCAATAGGATGTTTATCTTAGAATATTTAGTTCCGAGCCCTGATGCCCCTGAAGTCGCAGTTCTGTGATACCCACAGCATTGTACCTGCCAATTTCAATCTGTGCTAGAAGCTCATTTGTCTTGTTTCATATACTGCATGCATTTAAGTACGATACCCGCAATCCTATGTAGACTGATCTTCTTCCCTCAGTTGTACCCTGATCTTCTGTGCCTGAAGTTAAATTTTTGACCCTTTCTATATATACTCTCTGCTCTACTAGTTCTGGAAACTATACTAACCTTTGCTGAGCCCTCCCTTCCTCTAACGTTTCCCTAGACATACAATTTGCCGTGACTCTGATCCCTTTGGAACAGCCTCCCTCCTTCCCCAGTACTGGTGCCAAAGCCCAATGAATTTAAACCTGTTTCTTCCACGTAAATCTTTGGGCCATGCATCTACCTCTTTATTCTTGTTGATCCTGTGCCAAATGACCTAGTCTTGGGAAATAAGGCAGGGCAGGTGACTGAGGTGTCAGTGGGAGAGCACTTTGGGGCCAGTGTCCATAATTTGATTAGTTTTAAAATAGTGACGGAAAAGGACAGATCAAACCTAAAAGTTACACTTCTAAATTAGAGGAATGCCAATTCTTATGCTAGTAGGCAAAGACTTTTAAAAGTTGACTGGGGGCAGATAATCACAGGTAAAGGAACAGCTGGGAAGTGGTAGGCCTTCAAAAATGAGATGAGAATCAGAGACAGTATGGTCCTGTTAAGGTGAAGGCCGAGATAATGGGAACTGCAGATGCTGGAGAATCCAAGAAAATAAAGTGTGAAGCTGGATGAACACAGCAGGCCAAGCAGCATCTCAGGAGCACAAAAGCTGACGTTTTGGGCCTAGACTGCTTTTGTGCTCCTGAGATGCTGCTTGGCCTGCTGTGTTCATCCAGCTTCACACTTTGTTATCTAAGGTGAAGGCCGAGGCTGGTTGGTGAAAGGAATGCTGGAAGACTAGAGAAATTAAAGTTTTGGTCAAGTAAAAGAAGGAAGCATACGTCAAGTACAGACAGCAGAAATCGAGTGAATCCTTCGAAGAATAAGGCAGTTAGGAGTATACTTCGGAGGGAAATCAGGAGGGCAAAAAGGGGACATGAGACAACTTTGGGAAATAGGGTTAAGGACAATCCAAAGGGATTTCATAAATACATTAAGAACAAAATAACTAGGGAGGTAAGAGGGACCCTTAAAGATCAGCAAAGCCACCTCTGTGTGGAACTGCAGGAGATGGGGAGAGACTAAATGAGTATTCTGCATCAGTGTATACTGTGGAGAAAGATACAGAAGACAGAGAACACGGGGAAATAACAGCAACATCTTGAAAATGTCCATATTACACAGAGGGTGATGCTGGACATCTTAAAACACATAAAGATGGATAAATCCCCAGGACCTATCAGATGTATCTTAGAATTCTGTGGAAAGGAAGGGAAGAGATTGCTCAATAGCCACAGGTAAGGTGTCAGAAGACTGGAGGTAGGCTAATGTGGTGCCATTATGGGTGCAGTGGTGAGGAAAAGCCACAAAACTATAGACTGGTAAGCCTGACCTCAGTGGTGGGCAAGATGTTGGAGGGAATCCTAAGGGGCAGGATTTATACATGTCTGGAAAGGCAAGGGTTGATTAGGGACAGTCAACATGGCTTTGTGCTTGGAGAAATCATGTCTCATTAACTTAATTGAGCTTTTTGAAGAAGTAAAAAATGGATTCATGAGGGCAGAATGGTAGACATGATCTATATGGACTCCAGCAAGGCGTTCGACAAGGTTCCTCATGATAGATTGGTTAGCAAGGTTAGATCACAGGTAGGTATTTAAATACAGAACTGGCTCAGAGATAGAAGACAGAGGGTGTTGGTGGAGGGTTGCTTTTCAGACTGGAGGCCCGTGACCAGTGGGGTGCCACAACGATCAGTGCTGGGCCCACTGTTTTTCATCATTTATATAAATGATTTGGATGCGAATATAAGAGGTACGATTAATGAGTTTGCAGAAGACACCAAAGTTGGAGGTGCAGTGCACAACGAAGAAGGTTACCTCAGAGTATAACACGATCTTGATCAGATGGGACAATAGGCCAAGGAGTAGCAGATAGAATTTAATTTAGGTAAGTGTGAGGTGCTGCATTTTGGAAAGGCAAATCAGGACAGGTCTTATGCACTTAATGGAAAAATCCTGGCGACTGCTGCTGAACAAAGAGACCTTGGAGTGCAAGTTCATAGTTCTTTGAAAGTGAAGTCACAGGTAGATAGGATAGTGAAGAAAGCATTTTGGCGTGCTTGCCTTTATTGATCAATACATTGAGTTTAGGAATCACGTTGCAGCTGTGTAGGACATTGGTTAGGCCATTTTTGGAATATTGTATGCAATTCTGGTCTCCCTGCCATAGGAAGGATGTTGTGAAACTTGAAAGGATTCAGAAAATATTTACAATGATGTTGCAGGGTTGGAGCGTTTGAGCTATAGGGAGAAGCTGAATAGGCTGAAGCTATTCTCTCTGGAGCATTAGAGGCTGACGGTGACCTTATAGAGGTTTATAAAATCATGAGGGGCATGGGTAGGGTGAATAGCCAAACTCTTTTCCCTGGGGAGTGGGAGGCCAAAACTAGAGGACATAGATTTATCAGAGATAATGGGGACTGCAGATGCTGGAGATTCCAAGATAATAAAATGTGAGGCTGGATGAACACAGCAGGCCAAGCAGCATCTCAGGAGTACAAAAGCTGACGTTTCGGGCCTAGACCCTTCATCAGAGAGGGGGATGGGGGGAGGGAACTGGAATAAATAGGGAGAGAGGGGGAGGCGGACCGAAGATGGAGAGTAAAGAAGATAGGTGGAGAGAGTGTAGGTGGGGAGGTAGGGAGGGGATAGGTCAGTCCAGGGAAGACGGACAGGTCAAGGAGGTGGGATGAGGTTAGTAGGTAGCGGGGGGTGCGGCTTGGGGTGGGAGGAAGGGATGGGTGAGAGGAAGAACCGGTTAGGGAGGCAGAGACAGGTTGGACTGGTTTTGGGATGCAGTGGGTGGGGGGGAAGAGCTGGGCTGGTTGTGTGGTGCAGTGGGGGGAGGGGATGAACTGGGCTGGTTGAGGGATGCAGTAGGGGAAGGGGAGACCCCGAAACTGGCGAAGTCCACATTGACACCATAGATTTATGATGAGAGGGGAAAGATTTAAAAAGGACCTAAGAGGCAACTTTTTCACGCAGAGGGTAGTGAGTGTATGGAATGAGCTGCCAGAGGAAGTGGTGGAGGCTGGTACAATTACAGCATTTAAAAGGCATCTGGATGTGTCTATGAATAGGAAGGGTTTAGAAGGAAAATGGGCCAAATGCTGGCAAATGGGACTAGATTAAGTCCGGTTACCTGATTGGCATGGACAAGTGAATGGGAAAATGGGCCAAATGCTGGCAAATGGGACTAGATTAAGTCCGGTTACCTGATTGGCATGGACAAGTATTCCCGTGGTGTAGAGCTCTATGACTGTATAAACTCATGGCTCAGGTGGTAATCCAGAGATTACCACCTTTTTGGTTCTGCTTTTTAACTCTCTCAGCAGAACCTCTTCACTCTGTCTATGTACATCACTGGTACCTACACAGACAAGGACAACTGGATATTTTCCTTCCCACCCAAAGTTCCTCTGCAGCCCAGATGAGATGGTGGATTCAATAAAGATCCGGAATTAAACATTACCCAAGTGGCAAACATGTAACCACTGCTACAAAAACCTACTTATTTCATTAATGTCCTTCAGCGAGGGAAATGTGCCATCCTTATGTGGTCTGGCCTGTTTGTGACTCCAGACCGACAGCAACATGGGTGACTAGTAACTGCCCTCTGAAATGGATGAGCAAAGCCACTCAGGTGAAGGGCAACTAGGGCTGGCCTTGGGAAGGGCCACACTCACCCCACGAATGAATGTTAAATAGGTAGTGGTGAATTGCTGCAGTTCATGTACTATTGGTAGACCCGTAATGCCGAGGGTCACTGAAGGGCTCAACAAGGAATAGTGATATATTTCCAAGTCAGGACAGGGAGTTTTTTGGAGGAGAACTTGTAGGGAATGGTGTGCCATGTACCTGTGGCCCGTGCACTAAGGAGCTGTATTAAATTGTAGATGGGACATACTGCTTCTACTGAGCATCGGTATTGGAGGGAGTGAATAATGAAGGTGGTGAATGGGGTGCCAATCAGGCAGGCACCTAAACAGTGGTGGAAAATCTATGCAGACTCCAAACCCACAGCAATGGAACTGAGTCATGGCTGCTCCTGAACTGGCTCAGCAACACAGTCAGTTTAAAAGCAATTTTACATCGGCAAGCACTGGCTTTACCTCCAAAGCCAACTTGCTGTAAAACAAGGCAAAATACTGAGGTCTGCCCTGTAGAGCAATGCAATCAGTCTGTTTCAATTTCAGTGGGCAGTTGGATATGGAATAGGAGGGCAGTGGCCTGGATTAGGTGGGGTCTGGGTTTGGGTGAACTAAAACATAGAGATTCAGTTGTGCAGAACAGGAAGACAGGGAAAGGAGACCACTGAAGAAAAATACACATGGTCTGAATGGGAACCAATGAGGTAACTACCCAATCACTTTGAAGGATGGGAATCAGCTGTGTCACAACATGGTACAAACACAGACAGCACAGTACAGGCCCTTTGGCCCACAATGTTATGCTGACCGATTATCCTGCTAAGATCAAACTACCCTGCATACCTTACGTTATACTATCCTCCACGTGCCTATCCAAGAGTCACTTAAAAGTATCTAAAGTATCTGACTCCACGACCACTGCTGGCAGCACATTCCACACGCCCACCACACTCTGTGTGAAGAACATACCTCTGACATCTCCCCTATACCTTCGTCCAATCACCTTAAAATTACATCCCCTCATAACAGTCATTTCCACCCTGGGAAAAAGTCTCTGACTATCCACTCTATCTCTGCCTCTCATCACAAGAAAAGGAAGCAGAGTGAAGAATAAACAGTGATGTTTACCTAGATTCTCAGAGCGTCGCAATGGAGGAACGGAGTTAGGAGATTCTGACCAGTCGAGCTTCCCTCTGGCGATTAAATATTTCCTTGCCTTGTAGAACATCAGGGGAAAGTCTTCCTGAGAGGCTGCAAACATCTCAATCTTGCTCTTTACAGACCCAAGAACCTGAGGGGGTATGGTTCAAATGTGTCATGGAAAAGGCTCTAAGCAACGAGACTGGATTTGCAAAGACAGGCCTAACGCAGGAATATTAACAAACTCAGCACTGATAGCCAGTCTGTGCCTGGTCAGCAACAAGCAAAGGGCTATTCAGGCCTCAATACTTTCAGGAGAGAAAAGGCACTACTTTCTCAGCCAGGGTCAATGTTTCAGTCATCACAAGAAAGCAGCAAGATCACCCGGTGTGGGGGGGTTTCACAGGCTCAATCATCAGCTCCAGATGCTTCAGCGCAAAAATTTGTCCAACACTTTGGTACTGAGGGAATGCCGCACTGTCGGAGGGTCAGTGCTGAGGGAGCATGCACTGTCGGAGGGTCAGTGCTGAGGGAGCGCTGCACTTTCAGAGGGTCAGTGCTGAAGGAGTGCCGCACTGTCGGAGGGTCAGTGCTGAGGGAGCGCCGCACTGTCGGTGGGTCAGTGCTGAGGGAGGGCCGCACTGTCGGAGGGTCAGTGCTGAGAGAGCGCCGCACTGTCGGAGGGTCAGTGCTGAGAGAGCGCCGCACTGTCGGAGGGTCAGTGTGAGTTAGCGCCGCACTGTCGGACGGTCAGTGCTGAGAGAGTGCCACACTGTCGGAGGGGCAGTGCTGAGGGAGCGCCGCACTGTCCGAGGGTCAGTGCTGAGGGAGTGCCGCACTGTCGGAGGGTCAGTGCTGAGGGAGTGCCGCACTGTCAGAGGGTCAGTGCTGAGGGAGCGCCGCACTGTCGGAGGGTCAGTGCTGAGGGAGCGCCGCACTGTCGGAGGGTCAGTGCTGAGGAAGTGGGCACTATCAGAGGCTCAGTACTGAAGGCGTGGGCACTGTCAGTGGATAAGTGCTGAGGGAGCGCCGCACTTTCAGAGGGTCAGTGTGAGGGAGCGCCGCACTGTCGGACGGTCAGTGCTGAGGGAGCGCCGCACTGTCGGAGGGTCAGTGCTGAGGGAGTGCCTCACTGTCGGAGGGACAGTGCTGCGGGAGTGCCGCACTGTCGGAGGGTAAGTGCTGAGGGTGCGCCGCACTGTCAGAGGGTCAGTGCTGAGGGAGTGCCGCACTGTCGGAGGGTCAGTGCTGAGGGAGTGCTGCACTTTCAGAGGGTCAGTGCTGAGGGAGCGCCGCACTGTCAGAGGGTCAGTGCTGAGGGAGTGCCGCACTGTCGGAGGGTCAGTGCTGAGGGAGTGCCGCACTGTCAGAGGGTCAGTGCTGAGGGAGCGCCGCACTGTCGGAGGGTCAGTGCTGAGGGAGCGCCGCACTGTCGGAGGGTCAGTGCTGAGGGAGCGCCGCACTGTCGGAGGGTCAGTGCTGAGGAAGTGGGCACTATCAGAGGCTCAGTACTGAAGGCGTGGGCACTGTCAGTGGATAAGTGCTGAGGGAGCGCCGCACTTTCAGAGGGTCAGTGTGAGGGAGCGCCGCACTGTCGGTGGGTCAGTGCTGAGGGAGTGCTGCACTTTCAGAGGGTCAGTGCTGAGGGAGTGCCGCACTGTCGGAGGGTCAGTGCTGAGGGAGTGCTGCACTTTCAGAGGGTCAGTGCTGAGGGAGCGCCGCACTGTCAGAGGGTCAGTGCTGAGGGAGTGCCGCACTGTCGGAGGGTCAGTGCTGAGGGAGTGCCGCACTGTCAGAGGGTCAGTGCTGAGGGAGCGCCGCACTGTCGGAGGGTCAGTGCTGAGGGAGCGCCGCACTGTCGGAGGGTCAGTGCTGAGGGAGCGCCGCACTGTCGGAGGGTCAGTGCTGAGGAAGTGGGCACTATCAGAGGCTCAGTACTGAAGGCGTGGGCACTGTCAGTGGATAAGTGCTGAGGGAGCGCCGCACTTTCAGAGGGTCAGTGTGAGGGAGCGCCGCACTGTCGGTGGGTCAGTGCTGAGGGAGTGCTGCACTTTCAGAGGGTCAGTGCTGAGGGAGTGCCGCACTGTCGGAGGGTCAGTGCTGAGGGAGTGCTGCACTTTCAGAGGGTCAGTGCTGAGGGAGCGCCGCACTGTCAGAGGGTCAGTGCTGAGGGAGTGCCGCACTGTCGGAGGGTCAGTGCTGAGGGAGTGCCGCACTGTCAGAGGGTCAGTGCTGAGGGAGCGCCGCACTGTCGGAGGGTCAGTGCTGAGGGAGCGCCGCACTGTCGGAGGGTCAGTGCTGAGGGAGCGCCGCACTGTCGGAGGGTCAGTGCTGAGGAAGTGGGCACTATCAGAGGCTCAGTACTGAAGGCGTGGGCACTGTCAGTGGATAAGTGCTGAGGGAGCGCCGCACTTTCAGAGGGTCAGTGTGAGGGAGCGCCGCACTGTCGGTGGGTCAGTGCTGAGGGAGGGCCGCACTGTCGGAGGGTCAGTGCTGAGAGTGCGCCGCACTGTCGGAGGGTCAGTGCTGAGAGAGCGCCGCACTGTCGGAGGGTCAGTGTGAGTTAGCGCCGCACTGTCGGACGGTCAGTGCTGAGAGAGTGCCACACTGTCGGAGGGGCAGTGCTGAGGGAGCGCCGCACTGTCCGAGGGTCAGTGCTGAGGGAGTGCCGCACTGTCGGAGGGTCAGTGCTGAGGGAGTGCCGCACTGTCAGAGGGTCAGTGCTGAGGGAGCGCCGCACTGTCGGAGGGTCAGTGCTGAGGGAGCGCCGCACTGTCGGAGGGTCAGTGCTGAGGAAGTGGGCACTATCAGAGGCTCAGTACTGAAGGCGTGGGCACTGTCAGTGGATAAGTGCTGAGGGAGCGCCGCACTTTCAGAGGGTCAGTGTGAGGGAGCGCCGCACTGTCGGACGGTCAGTGCTGAGGGAGCGCCGCACTGTCGGAGGGTCAGTGCTGAGGGAGTGCCGCACTGTCAGAGGGTCAGTGCTGAGGGAGCGCCGCACTGTCGGAGGGTCAGTGCTGAGGGAGCGCCGCACTGTCGGAGGGTCAGCGCTGAGGGAGTGCCGCACTGTCGGAGGGTCAGCGCTGAGGGAGTGCCGCACTGTCGGAGGGTCAGTGCTGAGGGAGCGCCGCACTGTCGGAGGGTCAGTGCTGAGGGAGCGCCGCACTGTCGGAGGGTCAGTGCTGAGGAAGTGGGCACTATCAGAGGCTCAGTACTGAAGGCGTGGGCACTGTCAGTGGATAAGTGCTGAGGGAGCGCCGCACTTTCAGAAGGTCAGTGTGAGGGAGCGCCGCACTGTCGGAGGGTCAGTGCTGAGGGAGTGCCGCACTGTCGGAGGGTAAGTGCTGAGGGTGCGCCGCACTGTCAGAGGGTCAGTGCTGAGGGAGCGCCGCACTGTCAGAGGGTCAGTGCTGAGGGAGTGCCGCACTGTCGGAGGGTCAGTGCTGAGGGAGCGCGCACTGTCAGAGGGTCATTGCTGAGGGAGTGCTGAGGGAGTGCTGCACTGTTGGAGGGTCAGTGCTGAGAGAGCGCCGCACTGTCAGAGGGTCAGTGCTGAGGGAGCGCGCACTGTCGGAGGGTCAGTGCTGAGACAGTGCTGAGGGAGTGCTGCACTGTTGGAGGGTCAGTGCTGAGAGAGTGCCGCACTGTCGGAGGGTCAGTGCTGATACAGTGCTGAGGGAGTGCTGCACTTTCAGAGGGTCAGTGCTGAGGGAGCGCCGCACTGTCGGAGCGTCAGTGCTGAGGGAGCGCCGCACTGTCGGAGCGTCAATGCTGAGGGAGTGGGCACTGTCGGAGGGTCAGTGCTGAGACAGGGCTGAGGGAGCGCTGCACTGTCGGAGGGTCAGTGCTGAAGGAGTGCCGCACTGTCGGAGGGTCAGTGCTGAGGGAGCACCGCACTGTTGGAGGGTCAGTGCTGAGGGAGCGCGCATTGTCGGAGGGTCAGTTCTAAGACAGTGCTGAGGAAGTGCTGCACTGTCGCAGGGTCAGTGCTGAGGAGGTGCCGCACTGTCGGAGGGTCAGTGCTGAGGGAACGCCGGACTGTCGGAGGGTCAGTGCTGAGACAGTGCTGCGGGAGCGCCGCACTGTCGGAGGGTCAGTGCTGAGACAGTGCTGAGGGAGCGCTGCACTGTCGGAGGGTCAGTGCTGAAGGAGTGCCGCACTGTCGGAGGGTCAGTGCTGAGGGAGCACCGCACTGTCAGAGGGTCATTGCTGAGGGAGTGGGCACTGTCAGAGGGATCAGTGCTGAGGGAGTGCCGCACTGTCGGAGGGTCAGTACCGAGGGAGCGCGCACTGTCGGAGTGTCAGTGTTGAGGGAGCGCGCACTGTCGGAGGGTCAGTGCTGAGGGAGTGCTGAGGGAGTGCTGCACTGTTGGAGGGTCAGTGCTGATACAGTGCTGAGGGAGTGCTGCACTTTCAGAGGGTCAGTGCTGAGGGAGCGCCGCACTGTCGGAGGGTCAGTGCTGAGGGAGCGGGCACTGTCGGAGGGTCAGTGCTGAGGGAGCGCCGCACTGTCGGAGGGTCAGTGCTGAGGGTGCGCCGCACTGTCGGAGGGTCCGCACTGAGGGAGCACCGCACTGTCAGAGGGATCAGTGCTGAGGGAGTGCTGCACTGTCGGAGGGTCAGTACCGAGGGAGTGGGCACTGTCGGAGGGTCAGTGCTGAGGGAGTGCCGCACTGTCGGCGCGTCAGTGCTGAGGGAGTGGGCACTGTCGGAGGGTCAGTGCTGAGGGAGTGCCGCACTGTCGGAGGTTCAGTACCGAGGGAGCGCCCACTGTCGGAGGGTCAGTGCTGGGGGAGCGCGCACTGTCGGAGGGTCAGTGCTGAGGGAGTGCTGAGGGAGTGCTGCACTGTTGGAGGGTCAGTGCTGATAGTGCTGAGGGAGTGCTGCACTTTCAGAGGGTCAGTGCTGAGGGAGCGCCGCACTGTCGGAGGGTCAGTGCTGAGGGAGCACCGCACTGTCGGAGGGTCCGCACTGAGGGAGCACCGCACTGTCAGAGGGATCAGTGCTGAGGGAGTGCTGCACTGTCGGAGGGTCAGTACCGAGGGAGCGCGCACTGTCGGAGGGTCAGTACCGAGGGAGCGCGCACTGTCGGAGGGTCAGTACCGAGGGAGCGCGCACTGTCGGAGGGTCAGTACCGAGGGAGCGCGCACTGTCGGAGGGTCAGTGCTGAGGGAGCGCGCACTGTTGGAGGGTCAGTGCTGAGAGAGTGCCGCACTGTCGGAGGGTCAGTGCTGATAGTGCTGAGGGAGTGCTGCACTTTCAGAGGGTCAGTGCTGAGGGAGCGCCGCACTGTCGGAGCGTCAGTGCTGAGGGAGTGGGCACTGTCGGAGGGTCAGTGCTGAGGGAGCGCCGCACTGTCGGAGGGTCAGTGCTGAGGGAGCGGGCACTGTCGGAGGGTCAGTGCTGAGGGAGCGCCGCACTGTCGGAGGGTCAGTGCTGAGGGAGCGGGCACTGTCGGAGGGTCAGTGCTTAGGGAGCGGGCACTGTCGGAGGGTCAGTGCTGAGGGAGTGCTGCACTTTCAGAGGGTCAGTGCTGAGGGAATGCCGCACTGTCTGAGGGTCAGTGCTGAGGGAATGCCGCACTGTCAGAAGGTCAGTGCTGAGGGGGCGCCACTCTGTGGTAGGGCCAATATTTAGGCAGAACGGACTTTTGGAAGGACAATATTTGGCAAATGCTGCACATTGATGCGGTGTCTTTTGGAAGAGATGTTAAACTGAGACCTGTAAGGAAGTTATTCATCATCCAACAAGAAGGAACTTGTTCTAAGAAACTCGTTACATTTTGGCAATCCTGCTTTGGACACTGTACGAGTCCCTAAACTCCACATTCAACTGGATGTGAACAACTCCACCCCATCACCTACACAGAACACAATGCTTCAGTCTGAGGAGGCGGAAATCAACACAGAGCAGCACGCTGCACACGCTGAGAGTCGCAGCTGCCCCAGGGCCTGTCACTCATGTCGTTTGCTTTGACAGCTATGACTGTGCCAAGTTTCACAGAGTGACCGGGCGATGGGATAAGTCTCCACATCTTTCTATTTCAATTCTGTTACATTTAATCATCAATGCTCAGTAATGTAGGGTGAAAAAGCTGACCCTCTGGTGTAGTCCCAGTGATCGTAACACACAGAGAATGAGAAAAGTGCCAATGGAGTGTTGTCTGGGGTTGATGATGATGACATTTGATTGCCTCCTTGATTAAATGCTACAGAGGTGTCTGAACCATGACACTGCATCATCCTGGATCCACAGATAACGGCCTGTGCCGTTTATAAACATGATCACACCAGCTGAGACCCAGCAGGCAGGGGGAGTCTTCAATTATCACTCTCAATTTCTGAAGTGACAAGGCTTATACAGCAACAGATTCAGGCCGGTCAAACCTTCTAGTCCTTGCGGGCCTAATGACCGACGTGACCTTCCTTCTAATCTATTACCATTCCTTCTATTCCTTTCTCTGTCATACGTGTATATGTAACTGTAGTGTTGACCTCCGTTATGGAAGTAAGTAATTTCCAACTGGATTTTTTTTAAAGAGACAGTCGTGTGATTCAGGTTGTACTTTTGCTTTCACAAATGACAAACGTTTTCGTACATCTACTCAATCAAACACTGCCACACATGTAAACTAATTCAAAACAACCATAATCCCCTTTACACTCAACCAGCAGGTGTGTTAGTTGCCAGGTTTGTGGTCACTTCACAAGTCAGTGCTCAGTGTAGTAGTATCTTACCTGGATTAGAGACTTGACACTGGGTTGAAATACCATGTTGGTGTTGAGCAGGAAGGAGCGGAGGAGGGGTTGAGGGTAACACGCTAGCTGTGCAATAATTCCAGTCAGTAAGAAATTGACGTAAAGTGAGTTCTGTAACATATTTTCCAACTTGGCAAACAGAACAGCGATAAATGAACCTGGAGGGGAGAGACAGAACATCATCAACATCTGAGAGAGCACAGACTAACTCATCATAGAGACAAGGACGGAAAGATGGGAGAGACAGAGTCACAAGGAAAATCCAAGAGAGAGTCTAACACAGAAAGAGATAATAAGAACTGCCAATGCTGGAGTCAGAGACAACATAGTGTGGAACTGGAAGAATAAAGCAGGCCAGGCAGCATCAGAGCAGCAGGAAAGTTGACATCCTGACCTGAAATATCACCTTTCTTGCTCCTCTGATGCTGCCTGGCCGGCTGCATTCCTCCAACTCCACACTAAGTTATCTAAGAGAGAAAGAATAACAAAAGCAGGAAGAGACGATCAACACACAAGAGAAAGACTAATCAATCGATCAATACAGAAAGAAGGAGAGAAAGACAAAAAAAGGCAAAGAGTGGAAGAGACGGAGACCATTAACACCTGAGAGAGCATAGGTAGCAAAAGAAAACATGAGACACAGAGCGAGAGAGAGACAGACTGAGATAGATGGAGAGAGGGGGCATACAGAGATCATCAACATCTAAGAGCATATACTCAATCATCAGGGACAGAGAGACATCTGCACACAACACAAGAGAATACGAGGGAAGAGAGATGAGCATAATAGGTAGAGGCAGAGAGAAGTATAGGTATAGTACAGAACAATCAATACTTGAGACCTAACTCCTCAGAATTTACTGGCTAAAATATGGAACTTTTGGAGAGTGGACTTCAGCAACAGAAGTACCTGAACAACTAACAGCAGAAATTGAGACAGAGACATGCAGATATGGAATACGGAGACAGTAGAGATTGTGAGATGAGTGAACGTGCAAGACATTCTTAACTAACCAACTCAAACAGGGTCAGAACAGGGCAAGATAATGATAAAGGATAAGAGAAGGAATGAAAGAAAGTGAAAGTGAGAGCGGGAGACGGGCCCTGTACTTGTATGTGCTTGGGACACACACACACACGCGCGCGCGCACACGCACACACACGCGCACACACGTGCACACACACACGAGCGCACACACACACACGAGCGCACAAACACACACGAGCGCACAAACACACACGAGCGCACAAACACACACGAGCGCACAAACACACACACGCAACAATAGTCCTGCACATCACAAAATACACACTGATTTGGTACGTACTGACCTGCACAGGGACCTGGGGGATAGGATCACCAGCTCATCAGTGTGAATGAAGATTCTTTCATGCTGGTGTAGTTCTGGGATGAGATATAACAGAAGGTTCCAGAATTGACCCAGCATGATGCACGGTTTCTGTACTAACCAGCTTCTCAGTAACCCTATGCCCTGGACAATTTAACCTTAGAACTGGCAGAGGTACAGGACACCAACATTCATATCCCCTCGAATCAACTAAATCATAGTTAAAATCTATCTCAACTCCATCTTAGCTCTAAACCCCTCAACACTAAGCCAACAAGAATCTACTGGCACATAGGCAAAGTACAGCAGATACTGGCAATTTGAAATAAAAACAGCAAAAGCTGGATCGAGTCGCCTATTGATAGGGAGGCTGGAGTCTCAGATTGCTTTCCCCAACTAGAAACAGCTAACAGGCAATTTAGTCGAGGTGTTGTTGAAGTATTTTGAAGAAACTGTTTTCAGTGTTGACACAGCCAGCTCTGATGATCTGGAACACGCTGCCTGGCAGGTAGCGGAAACAGATTTAAACATAATCTTCAAAACAATACTGGACAATTATAGTCAGAGTGTGAAAGGGTCATACGGCACGGAAACAGGCTCTGCAACTCAATTCATCCATGCTGACCAGGTTTCTTAAACTTGCCTGCATTGGGCCCTTATTCCTCTTAAACCTTTCTTATCCACATACCTCAAGAAAGGTATTGGAGATATATGGGGAGAAAACAGAGGCTGTAGATCAAAATGGTCACTCTTTTAAAAGGTCATTTACTTTGAGTCTTTGGAACTCTCTTCCTGAAACAGCAGTGGAAGCAGCAGCTTTGAATATTTTTAAAAAACTTAGCCCTAACCCTAAATTTTAACTTTATTTCTTTATTTTTCTACTTTATGCCTAAGATTTTTCCCCTAGGTAACTTCGTAGCTGAGCCGGTGGTGGAGAATGCCAACTTTGTACACTTCTCATTATACTCCTGTATATGTGACAATAACACCGTATTTGAATAGAACTTAATTTGAATTTGAATTTTAAGGTAGAGATAGATAGATTCTTGCTGAGCATAAGGGTAAAAAGTTATCAGAGATAGGTTGGAATGTGGGTTTGAGATTACAGTCAGAACAGCCAAGATCTTATAGAGTGGCTTGTACATTTCAATGAGAGCAAACATGCTGGGCACAATGGTGTCCTCCTGCGCTGCGCGATCCTCAGGGCTGTCCGGACGGCGATGTGGTCTGTCAGGGGAAAGGCAGCCTGCACCAGAGTGGGGGTGGGGGGGGAGTGGTGGGTGTGTGTGTGTGTGTGTGTGTGTGTGTGTGTGTGTGTGTGTGTGTGTGTTCGTTCGGGTGGGGGGCATCTTCACTGCAGCACTCCCTGGGTACTCAGGGCAAATGGCTCTAACAATAAACACAGGAGTGGTGGTGGCATTGTGATAATGGAAAATAATTGGAAATCTAGAAACCCAGCTAATGTTCTGGGAACATGGGTCCAAACCCACAGCCACTTCCATCTGGAAGGACAAGAGCAGCAGATATTTTGTCACTAGTCCCTGCAACCCCCTCCGAGCCATTCATTATCCTGACTTGAAATATATTGTTGTTCCTTCAATATCCCTTGGTCAAGATCCTGGAATTTCCTCCCTAAGGGCATTGTTGGTTTATTTTTGTTTGAAGAATTAGAATCCCTACAGTGTGGAAACAGGCCCTTCAGCCCAACAAGTCCACACTGACCCTCAGAGCATCCCACCCAGACCCATCCCTCTATAACCCACCTAATCTACACATCCCTGAACACTACAGGAAATTTCCCATGGGCAATCCACCTAACCTGTGCATCTTTAGGCTGGAGCACCTGGAGGAAACCCACGCAGACAAGGGGAGAACGTGCAAACCCCACACAGACAGTCATCCGAGGGTGGAATTGAGCCCAGGCTCCTGGTGCTGTGAGGCTGCAGTGCTAACCCCTGAGCCACCGTGCTCCCCAGCACATCTACAGCACAAGGACTGCATCAGTTCAAGAAGCAGATCGTCACCACCTTCTCAAGGGGCAACTAGGGATGGGCAAGAAAGAAGTGCTGGGCCCAGCCAGCGATGCTCCCATTTCATGAATGAGTACATTTTTTAAAATCAATAGATTTCAAACTCACCTACCACAGGCTAAAAAACTTTCTGGAAAATGTACCTCTCTCCACTGTCAACCAGCTGATTATTTTTAATTCCCCAAGTGTCTGGCTACACCAGCCTCTCTCCGTGCAGCCAATCTGCCTGGACCAGGGATGTATCAAGGACAGACTGAACCAGCCTGCTGTGGGTGCTCCTACCTGTGAAAGGTTGACTCTGTGGTCGTCCAACTCTCTCAAAGTTGACCATTATCTGGGGCTCAGCTGTCACTGAAGCCAGCTTCCCACAGGCTCCCGGCCAGTCATTGTTGTGATGTATGGAGCGTCTCTCAGTCTCTTCATCTTCCTTCCCCTCCTCCGCCTCATCCTCTTCTTCCTCAGACTGCAGGTCCCCTCCACCTCTCACCCGCTCCTCTGTGTGACACCGGCCTCCCATCTGAGCCTCCATCTCCCTCAGCTCCTCTGTGAATTTCTCTACATTGAGCCCTTGGCCATTGGCCTCCGCTGGTGCTTGGTCTAGTAGGACATCTATCAGACTGTCGATTGACTCAAAGTCTGTGAGGGATTGCTGATTGATGGAAGAGCCCTCAGGTTTACTCGCAGGCACCTCTCTGTGTTCCAGTGACACTTCCACTGCACCTGACCCCTGTAGTCGGGAAGCATCATCTCTTAATGTTTTCTGAGCCACATTTCCTTTCCAATCCCCATGGTTTCCCTCAGGCTTGTCTCTCCGAACCTTCTTGACCATTAGGCTGCCCTCATTGCGCTCCGAGGTTCCGGGCAGTTTTGCACCGATGTGTTTCTCGTGAGATCCATTCAGCATGGAGCTGCCACATTTACTGTCAGTCTGGTCTCCAGCCACCCACAGCTCACTCCCCCCTCGTTCAGTGTACTTGCCAGAGGAGGAGGAGGAGGAAGAGGTAGAAAGCTGAAGCTCATGGTTCATTGGTCCTGCCTCCCTCTGCAGGCTGCGTTTCTTGCTCTGAGGAGTGAGGATCATGTTCTGTTTGTTGTACTTCACGTCCCAGTCACCGTTTTCCAGTCCATCTCTCTTGGTAGCAATGTCTGGGCTAAGTCGGGTTTGATTTTGAAGATGGAGACTCTCTCTCTGGGGTTCTGCACCAAAATGGTCCATGTGTGGGTTGATGGCATTGGTGTCGAACAGTATGGGCTGGACCATACGAGGATCTGGCTCTTGCCCATCGTACGGTGCTGACCACTTCCCACAGGCCTTGACACAGCGGTCAATGTGACGACGTGCATCTCGCAGGTATTCCAGGTAGTTACAGTCCAGCTCCGACACGTCATCCCAGCTGCTGTGGGCAGGACTACAGCTGGGGGATTCAGTTCCTCCTGGTGATCGAGGTGGGTTGACTGTGTCAGAGCCTGTGCTCTGCTGCCTCATGAACAGTGCGATGCGAGCAGGGGTCGAAGGCTTGGGCACTGCAGCAGTCACAGTTGAGGTGTCGACACTCGGACTCCCGTGAGCTATAAGTAAACAGGACGACAGTGAGCCCAGAAAACACACAGCTTTTCCAGTGTCACCCACACCCAGCAACAACACCAATGCCTCAGTGAACACGCAGAATCAGTGGAACGAAAGCAAAGAGACACTCATTCATCTACAGCACCTTTCACAACCTCAGCACTTCCATAAGCATTCAACTGACAATGGTTTTTAAAACATTTTCTTTTAGTATTTGGGTGTCGCTGGGAATGTGCCAGACCTCAACTTAATTAGTTCTCAGTGCTGCACTTCACAGATTTGGTGCATGGACTGAGTGCCTCATCATCAACATCCTGGGGGAGTATCCATTAACCCAAAACTCAACTAGACTTGCCTCGTGGCTACAAATGGCAGCTCAGAGACTGGGAATGCTGCAGCAAGTAACTCACCTCCTGACTCCTCAAAGTCTGTCCATCATCCACAAGGCACAAGTCAGGACTGTGATAGAATACTCCCCACTTGTCGGGATGGGCGCAGCTCCATAGGAACTGAGAGCAGTAGGCCACTGAGCCCTTGAAGCCTGCTCTGATATTCAATATGACCATGGTTGATCCTCTTTCTCACTGGTATTTCCCACTTTCTTCCCATACTCACTGATGCCTTTAAAATCTAAAAAAAGTTCAATAAGGATGGTAGAGATGAACCAGGAAAATACAGACGCACGAGTCTCATGTCAGTGGTAGGGAAACCTTTGGAGAAAATTCTGAAGGAGTGGATTAATACCCGTTTGGAAAGGCATGGGTCAATTAGGGATAGTCAACATGCTTTGTCAGTGGGGGGTCATGCCTAAAAAATTAATTTTTTTTGAAAATATGATCAAGTGTGTGGATGAGGGAAATTCAGTTGAAGTAGTTTATATGGATTTTAGCAAACGCTTTTGATACGTTCCCACACACAGAAGACTGACTGAGATGGTTAAAGAACATGGAATTGAGGGAAACTTGGCAAGATGGATCAGAAATTGGCTTTGCAATAGCACACAAAGGGTCGTGGTAGAAGTCTGTTTGAGTGACTGGAGGCCAGTGACCAGCGGTCTACCACAAGGATCAGTACTGTGACCCAAATTGTTACATACATAAATGAAATAGATGAATATGTTCAGGGAATGTTAAATAAATTTGTAGACAATACCAAGATTGGTAGAGTGGTTAATAGCAAAGAAGATGGTTGTGGGTTACAGGAAGATATAGATGAGTTGGTCAGATGGGCAGACCTGTGGTAGATGGTATTTAATCCTGACAAATGTGAGGTGATACAATTTGGAAGAAGCAGCAAGATGAGGGAGTATTTAATGAACGGCAGGATACCGACTAAGCAGAGAAAGAAAGGGATCTTGAGGTAAATATTCACAGATCCCTCAAGTCAGCAGAACATGTGAATAAGATAACACAGTGTGGAGCTGGAGGAACACAGCAGCATCAGAAGAGCAAGAAAGCTGACATTTCGGGTCAGGACCCTTCTTCAGAAATGTGAATATGCAAATGTGTGAATAAGATAGTTAAGTAGGCATATAGGACGCTTGTTTTCATCAGTCATGGCTTCAAGTATTAAAGCAAGAAGGAGATGTTGGAGTTGTACAGAGCGTTGGTCAGGCCACAGCGGGAGTACTGCATGCAGTTGTGGTCGCTTCACTACAGGAAGGATGCGATAACACAAGGCGGGGTACAGAGTAATTCTTCAGGATGTTGCCTGGGATGGAGAAATTGAGCCACAGGGAGAGACTGATTAGGCATGGATTGTTTTCTTACAGCAAAGAAGCCTGAGGGGGAACATGATGGAGCTGTATAAGATTATGAGGAGTATGGACAGGATGAATAGACAACAGCTGTTCCCTTTGGTTGAGGAGTCAATCATCAGAATTTTAGGGTAAGAGGCAGGAGATTCACAAGGGATTTGGGAAAACATTTTTTTTACTCAGTGGATGGTGGGGGTCTGGAATGCACTGCCTGGGACAGAATAGAGACTTGGAGACATTACATTCAAAAAAATTTTGATGAGTAGTTCAAATATCATAACATTCCAAGGAGATGTGACAAGTACAGGAAATTGGGATTAGCACACCTTCAGTTGTAGTCATGTGAGTGCAGACTCAATGGGCTGAAGGGCCTTTTCTGTGCTGTATGAATCTAGATCATCTCCCATCGTTCTAAAGTCTAACACAGGCCTAGTCAAATCAACCATTCCTCTAGGACACTCCTGCCATCCCAGGTATCAATCCAGTGAACCTTTGCTGCTCTCCCTCAATGGCAAGTAGATAGTTAGCATTACTTTCTTCCAACAACACTCATTACATTTAACACCGTCCAGGTCAAAGCAGCCCCTTGATTGGCACTGTATCCACAAACACCCACTCCCTCCACCACCTACGCTCAGTAGCAGTACTGTACACTATCTACAAGGTATTCACTGCAAAAATTGACCAAGGATCCTCAGACAGCACCTTCCAAACCCACAACCACTCCCATCTAGAAGGACAAGGACAGCAGATTCACAGGAACACCATTACCTACAAATTGTTTGCCAAGCCTCTCACCAGCTTGACTTGCAAATATGTCACTGTTCCTTCAGCATCACTGGGTCAAAGTCCTGGAATTCCCACCCTAAGGGCATTGTGGGTCAAACTACAGCACATGGTTCAAGAAGGTAGCTCACCTTGAAAGTAAACCAGTGCTGGCCTTGCCAGTGATTCACTGCAGTGCAGATAGAGGCCATTTGGCCCATTGGATCCGCATCAACTCCAACTGGGAATCTCTCCCAGCGTCGTTATCTCACCTTCTCTCTATAACGTTGCGCATTTTTTCTTTTCAAATAAACATCAACTTCTCATTTAAATGCCTTGACTGGATTTGCCTCCATCACACTCTCAAGCAGTATTCTCAAACCTAAGCACTTGGAGCATGAAGACTTTCATATCCAGGCACATAGAATGGGACATTGGTGAAGGAGTTCTGAAGGGTGGACATTGATATCCTATTGATCTCAGAATCTCCTTTAATAATGATGTGCAAATTATCTGTGATGATGAATGTCTACTTCCAGAGTGGCTGAGGGGGAAGGCTCCTTCGCCATCCTGTGGCCAATGCAAGTTATTGCAGGGAATTCAAACATGGATCATACTCTGTTCCTGAGATAATGGGAACTGCAGATGCTGGAGAATCCAAGATAATAAAGTGCGGAGCTGGATGAACACAGCAGGACAAGCAGAATTTTCTGATGAAGAGTCTAGGCCCGAAACGTCAGCTTTTGTGCTCCTGAGATGCTGCTTGTCGTGCTGTGTTCATCCAGCTCCACACTTTGTTATCCTACTCAGTTCCTGTTGGCCTGACTCCTGTTGGTGGAAAACTGCAATGCAGCCCTTTGCTTACATTTTTCCAATTACCTGCTTTTTGTTTCAGTGATGCTAAATGTTTGTGTTCATCTGCTATTGTCAGATGATAAATAAGTACCTATTTTTATATTTCAAAGCATTATAATCTGTGAAAATACAGTGCAGGACTTCAAAAGGACATTGAAAAGTTGCTGGAGTGGGAAGCAAGGTGACTGATGAGGTTTAGTGCAGAGAAGTGCAAGGGATACATTTTGGTTGGAAAAATACTGAGACACAACATAAAAAAAGGTACTTGATGAACAAAGGGGTAAAAGAGGGCATAGGAAGAATTGGAATAATTAGATTAGTCATGATCTAAGAGAATGGAGTCAAGGGCCTGTGCCTGTTCCCAGTTTGCATGTATGTGCTACTCTAAAGGAAGCACAGGAGCAGGGAGAGCTAGTGGTAAATGTACAACAATAAATCCAGGTGGCCTGACAGGTGGAGAGACTGGTTATGAATACAGACATGGAATTACAGAGCAGGGAGGTGATTTTAAGATTAAAAAACAGACATTCACTGTGTAAAAGATAAATTCTCTTACATTACATTTACCTATTTTGCAAATCATTTTAAATCTGTGCACTCTTGTTCTTGATCCCTTTATCAAGGATCAGATTCTCCTGGCCTAGTCTGTCCAGGCGCTCACGATATTGAAAACTTCTTTCAAATCTGTTTTTGCCTTCTGTTCTCCAAGGAAAACAGTCCCAACTTCACCAAGATAATAAAGTGTGGAACTGGATGAACACAGCAGGCCAAGCAGCATCTCAGGAGCACAAAAGCTGACGTTTCGGGCCTAGACCCTTCATCAGAGAGCTTGGGAACCCTGCAGCCCAATGGTATCAATGTGGACTTCACCAGCTTCAAAATCTCCCCATCCCCCACCACATCCCAAAACCAGCCCAGTTCGTCCCCTCCCTCCACTGCATCCCAAAACCAGCCCAGTTCGTCCCCACCCCCAACTGCATCACACAACCAGCCCAGCTCTTCCCCTGCCCCCACTGCATCCCAAAACCAGCCCAGCCTGTCTCTGCCTCCCTAACCTGTTCTTCCTCTCACCCATCCCTTCCTCCCACCCCAAGCCGCACCTCCATTTCCTACCTACTAACCTCATCCCACCTCCTTGACCTGTCCGTCTTCCCTGGAAAAAGCTCTCTGATGAAGGGTCTAGGCCCGAAAGGTCAGCTTTTGTGCTCCTGAGATGCTGCTTGGCCTGCTGTGTTCATCCAGCTTCACATTTTATTATCTTGGATTCTCCAGCATCTGCAGTTCCCATTATCACTGACCCAACTTCACCAACCTTTCTTCACAGCTGAAGTGTCTAATCCCTGGAAGCATTCTCAGAAACCTCTTGTGCATTTTTTATGACACATTCACACCCTTTCTAAAGCATGGCAGCCAGAACTGTACATAATGGTCAAGGGTCAGTTAGCTCAGTTAACTGGATGGCTGGTTTGCAATGAAGTGATGCCAACAGCGAGGGTTCAATTGCTGTTCCAGTTCAGGTTATCTTGAAGGTCTGGCCTGCTTAACCTTGCCCCTCATCTGATGCACGGTGACTCTTAGGTTAAAACACTATTACTTATCTCTCTAAAATGAGAGAGCAGCCCTATCGTGCTCTGGGACTGTAGCAACATCACATAATACTCCAAGATAACAAATTGTGTAGCTGGATGAACACAGCAGGCCAAGCAGCATCTCAGGAGCACAAAAGCTGACGTTTCAGGCCTAGACCCTTCATCAGAGAGGCCCGAAATGTCAGCTTTTGTGCTCCTGAGATGCTGCTTGGCCTGCTGTGTTCATCCAGCTTCACACTTTGTTATCTTGGATTCTCCAGCATCTGCAGTTCCCATTATCTCTCACATAATACTCCAGTTGAGATTGTGCCTTATACAGGTTCACCATGACCTCCCTGGTGTAGTATTCTATGTCCCCGTTAATGAAGCTGAGAACACTGCATGCTTTATTAACTGCACTCTCTGGTTGGCGTCGACGTACTGGGCTGAAGGGCCTGTTTCTATTGTCCTCTCATGCCTACACTCCCCTTGGAATAGTGCTCTTCATTTTAGACTATGTTTTTTCTACCAAACTGAATCAGCTGCACGTGTTTCCTCTTGTAGAAGAGATAACTGGGGACAGGGTTTCGAAATAAGCAGATGGGCAAATTCTTTGCTCCAAGGATCACTAGCCAGTGTTAATCTCTTCTAGTTTAGAGCTGTGGAGGCTGGGTTACTAAACATGTTCAAAGTTAACTTGGGTAAGTTTTTGAATCACTAGGCAAATGTAGACTATTTCAACAGATTCATCACTAGTGTCTTGCAGGCAGTGGACTGGCTTTAGCAAATGAGGAGGTGAATTACTTGCTGCAGTATTCCTAACCTCTGACCCACTCTGGCATTCCCTGTATTTACACGGCTAGTTCAGTTCAGTGTATGGTCAATACGTAACTCAAGATGTTTAGTGGGGAATTTGATGATGGCAACTCCATTGAATATCAAGGGACGGTGGTTAGATTGTCTCTTATTGGTGATGGTCACAGCCTGGCATTCGTGTGGCATGAATGTAACTTGCCCTTTGTCAGCCCAAACCTGGATATTGTCCAGATTTTATTGCATTTGAACATGGACTGCTTCAGTGTCTGAGGAGTTGTGAATGGTGCTGAACATCGTGCAATCATCAGCAAACACAACAACCGTGACCTTATGATGGAGGGAAGGTCATTCATGAAGCTGCTGAAGATGGTGGGCCTAGGACGCTACCCTGAGGGACTCCTGCAGAGATGTCTCATGCCCACATGTTGGAGTCATTCCTTCATTCTCTCTTACCCGATCCTTGCATCTGTGTTATCAGGGCTTGCCCACTTACAACCCACTCAGTGCTCAGTATTACCTGCTGGGATGGAAACTCACCTTTAGACCAGACAGCATGCTCCTCTTCTCGCTCCATACCACTCAAGTTCTCCTGCTTACAGCATTCCGGGATCAAGGACAGGAACTTGTCTGCTGTTTTCCCGTAGAAATCCTGATCCTTAACAGCACGCCGCTGGCTTAGCATCACATGATTGCATGGAATTAGATACCTGCCGAAATTGTGGGAGGGCAGGTGTGTAAGTGTGAGATCAACAAACCGCTCCTTGGTGCTACAAACTCCATCAGAGGGCTGTGTGGCCACTGGCACCATCTCAATGCTGTCCACATCTCAACAGCTCTGGTATATCCCTGACAGGCACGGTCTGAAGCTGAATCAGTTTAGAAAACTCAACAAAGAGCTGATTATAGCATCCAGGTGTATTACTGTTCTCTGAACTAAAATCATGGAATCTTAGAGCATTGATGGAGGCCAGCTAGTTCATCATTCCTCCACTGGGTCTTTAATAGGGCATTTAAATTCCTCGCCAACACCTTTCCAGATTTGCCCATAGCCCTGAAATCTTTCCCCTTCAAATATGTATCTAATGGCCTATTGAAAGATAATTGTGAACTATATCCACCACACTCCCAGGCAATGCAATTCATCACATACAGTCATTCACATTAAAGATTTCTCTCAACTCACCCTGGACCTTTTCCATTAATCTTACATTTTTGCCCTGTTTATTGACCATTAAGACACTTGCAGTTTCCTCCTATTCAAACATTCTCATGATTTTAAACACCTTGATCAAATCTCCTCTTAGCCTTCTCTGCTCCAAGAACAATGCTAATTTCTCCATGCAATGGAAGTCTCTCATACCTGGAAACATTCAGCAAATCTCCTCCAGACCCTTTCCAATCCTGTCACTTGTTTTAGTAAGTGTCTGTCCAAATTTAGATCCAAACACATGATCGTCTGGAGAGACAAGGGCAGCAGATATATGGGAACACCGCCCCTGAAAGTTCCCCGCCACTACCACCTTCTCAAGGGCAACTCAGGATGGCCAAAAAGTACAAGAGAGTGACTGAATAAATAATAAAAATTTGTAAACAAGAGATGTCAGATTTCAAGATGGCCAGCTAGCAACACCCCATAGCAGGAAGGTTTAGCCCAATCTCCTAATTTATGTTTTTGTAGTTCTGTTTACAGAGCTCAGGATTCTACATGCTTTTTCAGGTACTTTGTTAACCCAGCCTGCCCCTTTCAGATTTGAACACAATCACCCGCAGGTTTCTGTTGTTGCATCATTCAGTGAGTACTGTCTCTCTGTGTTCTCATGAAAGAGCATCACTTTACACTTCCCTCTGTGGAAAAGTATCTGCATGTGCCAACGGACTCTACCAGTTCATCACTGTCCCCTTAGAATCTGTTATTATCCTACTCACCGTTTCCAACTCTACGAGTTTTGGTTTCACCTGTAATTTTTGGAATTGTGCCCTACACTAAGGCCTTTAATACATACAATAGTGGCCCTAAACATAATCCCAGGACATACACCAAAAATCTCCCTCCAGTCCGGAATTAGCCTCTCTTTCCCACCCACTCGGCAAAGTTCATACCCTTGGTGCTCCTACCCCTTTTATCCCATGGGGCTTCTTCAAATTAACGAGATTAATATGTGGCACCTTATTAAACACCATGTGAGAGCCCTCCACCCAACAATAATCACACTGTCCTCATCCACTCTCACCGTTACCTCACCATAAATCCCAATCAGATTACTGAAAGATAGGTTCCCCTTGACAAATCTTGACTGGCTCTCCTTTCTCAGATGTTTGATTAACCCATCCTGCTCCTTTGGGACTGCACCTGTCCAAATAGCTTCAATTTCTTTCCTTGAATTATAGTTTCTGAAGTAACCCCTGCTTTTCCAGTATTTCCATGTAAACCTAGAAAGTAGGAGCTGGAATAGGCCGCTCAACCCTTTCAACCTGCCCTATTATCCAATATGATCCCGGTTGATCATCCAGATGAGTACTCTATTCCTGCTTTCTCTCCCCCACTCTTTGATCCCTTTAACCCCAAATGCTACATCTAACTTCTTCTTGAAAACTTTCAAAAGTTTTGGCCTCTACCGCTTTCTGCAGTAGTGAATTCCACAGGCTCCCCATGCTCTGAGTGCAGACATTTCTCCTCATCTCAGTCCTAGATGGCATACCCCATATCCATAGGCCATTAGCCCAAGTTCAGACAATTCTATGACTGATAGTTATCATGGTCAAAACACTGAATGTTTTCAGAAATGATCTTTTTTCTCATTATTCAATTGCAGGATTTGTGTGTCATGGCTGGCCAGCATTTCTTGACCATCCCCAGTTGCTCCTTCAGAAGACAGTGGTGAGCTGCCTTCTTGAACCGCTGCAGTCCACCTGCTGTGGGTTGACCCACAATGCCATTAGGAAGGGAATTCCAGGATTTTGACCTAGCAACAGTGAAAGAACAGTGATGTATTTCTAAGTCAGGATGGTGAATAACTTGGAGGGGAGCTGGAATGGGGTGGTGTTCCCATGTACCTGCTCCCTTGTCCTTCTAGATGGAAACGGTTGTGGGTTTTGAAGTCCCGAGTGAGAATCTTTGGTGAATTTCTGAAGTGCATCTTGTAAATAGTGCAGGGACAAAATAAAAGCTGCAGATGCTGGAATCCAAGGTAGACAAGCAGGGAGCTGTAAGTACACAGCAAGCCAGACAGCATCTGGAGGAAAAGAGAAGTCAAATGGTTTGGGTATTACCCTTCTTCAGGACTGGATGTGGAGGGGGTAGCGGGAGCTGCAAATAAAGAGAAAAGAGGAAGGGGTGGAGGCAGAAAAGTGGTGCTAGGTGGGCACTGGTATTAGGTACGATAGGGTTGGTCAATGAGAGGAATGAATCCAGTTGGTGGCTGGGATGGTCAGTGGGTGGATTGGAAGGGAAGAGGTGGGGGATGGGTGGGAAGGTTATTTGAAATTACAGAACTTACGGAAGCTAAGGTGTTGTTCCTCCAATCTGTGTTCTGAATCGCTATGACACTGGAGGAGGCCAAGGACAGACATGTTGGAGACGAAGCAGGGAGGAGGGAGTTGTGGTGTTGAAATGGATAGTGATCAGGAGATTAGGCTGGCCGCTAAGGGCCAGGCAAAGATGCTCGACGAAACAGTCAACTAGTCTATATTTGGTCTCACCAATGTAGAGGAGACCGCTTTGGGAGCACCGGATGCAGTAGACTAGGTTGGAGGACAGTGCGCAAACATCCCCACCTCTGACCTTATGATGGAGGAAAGGTCATTGATGAAACAGTTGGAGATGGTTGGGCCTAGGACACTACCCTGAGGAACTCCTGCAGAGATGTCCTGGAGCTGAAATTATTGACATCCAACAACCACGACCATTTTACTTCGTGTCATGTATCACTCCAAACACCGGACAATGACCCCCGATTCCCATTGAGTCCAGTTTTGCCAGGGTTTCTTGATGCCACACTCAGTCAAATGCAGCATTTGTGTCAAGGGCTGTCACTCTCACCTCTGGAATTCAGCTGTTTTGTCCATATTTGAACCAAGGCTGTAATGAGGTCAGGAGCTGAGTGGCCCTGGCGGAACCCAAACTGGGCGTCACTGAGCAGGTGCTGCTTGATAACAATGTTACTGACACCTTCCATCACTTTTGATGATTGAGAGTGTACTGATCAGATGATGATTGGCTGGGTAGGATTTGTCCTGCTTTTTTGTGTACAGGAAATACTTGGTCAATTTTCTACATTGTCATGTAGATATCAGCATTGTAACTATAGTGGCAGAGATAATGGGAACTGCAGATGCTGGTGAATCCAAGACAACAAAATGTGAGGCTGGATGAACACAGCAGGCCAAGCAGCATCTCAGGAGCACAAAAGCTGACGTTTCGGGCCTAGACCCTTCATCAGAGAGGGGGATGGGGTGAGGGTTCTGGAATAAATAGGGAGAGAGGGGGAGGCGGACCGAAGATGGACAGAAAAGAAGATAGGTGGAGAGAGTATAGGTGGGGAGGTAGGGAGGGGATAGGTCAGTCCAGGGAAGACAGACAGGTCAAGGAGGTGGGATGAGGTTAGTAGGCAGATGGGGGTGCGGTTAAGGGTGGGAGGAAGGGATGGGTGAGAGGAAGAACAGGTTAGGGAGGCAGAGACAGGCTGGACTGGTTTTGGGATGCAGTGGGTTGAGTGGAGGAGCTGGGCTGGTTGTGTGGTGCGGTGGGGGGAGGGGACGAACTGGGCTGGTTTAGGGATGCAGTAGGGGAAGGGGAGATTTTGAAACTGGTGAAGTCCACATTGATACCATATGGCTGCAGGGTTCCCAGGCGGAATATGAGTTGCTGTTCCTGCAACCTTCGGGTGGCATCATTGTGGCACTGCAGGAGGCCCATGATGGACATGTCATCTAGAGAATGGGAGGGGGAGTGGAAATGGTTTGCGACTGGGAGGTGCAGTTGTTTGTTGCGAACTGAGCGGAGGTGTTCTGCAAAGCGGTCTCCAAGCCTCCGCTTGGTTTCCCCAATGTAGAGGAAGCTATACCGGGTACAGTGGATGCAGTATACCACATTGGCAGATGTGCAGGTGAACCTCTGCTTAATGTGGAATGTCATCTTGGGGCCTGGGATAGGGGTGAGGGAGGAGGTGTGGGGGCAAGTGTAGCATTTCCTGCGGTTGCAGGGGAAGGTGCCGGGTGTGGTGGCCATCTACAATCTGACCCCACCACCCAAGACATTTTTCCATCCCCTCCCCTGTCTGCTTTCCGGAGAGACCACTCTCTCCGTGACTCCCTTGTTCGCTCCACACTGCCCTCCAACCCCACCACACCCGGCACCTTCCCCTGCAACCGCAGGAAATGCTACACTTGTCCCCACACCTCCTCCCTCACCCCTATCCCAGGCCCCAAGATGACATTCCACATTAAGCAGAGGTTCACCTGCACATCTGCCAATGTGGTATACTGCATCCACTGTACCCGGTGTGGCTTCCTCTACATTGGGGAAACCAAGCGGAGGCTTGGAGACCGCTTTGCAGAACACCTCCGCTCAGTTCGCAACAAACAACTGCACCTCCCAGTCGCAAACCATTTCCACTCCCCCTCCCATTCTTTAGATGACATGTCCATCATGGGCCTCCTGCAGTGCCACAATGATGCCACCCGAAGGTTGCAGGGACAGCAACTCATATTCCGCCTGGGAACCCTGCAGCCTAATGGTATCAATGTGGACTTCACCAGTTTCAAAATCTCCCCTTCCCCCACTGCATCCCTAAACCAGCCCAGTTCATCCCCTCCCCCCACTGCACCACACAACCAGCCCAGCTCCTCCACTCCACCCACTGCATCCCAAAACCAGTCCAACCTGTCTCCGCCTCCCTAACCTGTTCTTCCTCTCACCCATCCCTTCCTCCCACCCCAAGCCGCACCCCCATCTACCCACTAACCTCATCTCACCTCCTTGACCTGTCCGTCTTCCCTGGACTGACCTATCCCCTCCCTACCTCCCCACCTATACTCTCTCCACCTATCTTCTTTACTCTCCATCTTCGGTCCGCCTCCCCCTCTCTCCCTATTTATTCCAGTTCCCTCTCCCCATCCCTCTCTCTGATGAAGGGTCTAGGCCCGAAACGTCAGCTTTTGTGCTCCTGAGATGCTGCTTGGCCTGCTGTGTTCATCCAGCCTCACATTTTATTATCTTGGATTCTCCAGCATCTGCAGTTCCCATTATCTCTGATAGTTAACCAGCCAATTCATACCAGGCTAGCCAAATGATTGGGGATTACCACTACGGATGCACATCATCTGTATCGTTCAGGCAAAAGGATTTATTTCTTTTACTTGCGCACATGATGCAGACACCACTATTTACTGCTCATCTTTAATCCGCCCAGAGAACTGTTAAGACTCGCACATGTTGCTGTGGGTTGGAGTCACATGTAGGTCATACCAGATAAGGATGGCAGATTTCCTTTCCAAAAGGACTTTAGTGATGAGATGGGTTTTTACAACAATTGACAGTAGTTACTTGGTCACCATGAGATAAGCTTTTTATTCCATATTTTAATAAAATTCAAACTTGATCTTTTTAAAAAAATTCATTCATGGGACATGACATCACCGGCTAGGCCAGCATTTATTGCCCACTTGCGACTAAGCTTCATGCACATTGCGGTTGGTCTGAAGTCACATGTGGGGTAGGCCAGGCAACGATCATAGAATCCTTCGTGTGGACGCAGGCTATTCAGCCCATCAAGTCTACACTAACCCTCTGAAGAGCAACTCACCCAGACCCTGCCCCAGCCCCTGCCCCTAATGTATCCCTGCACTTTGGCTAATCCATGTAACCTACACATGTTTGGAGACTGTGGGCAATTTAGCATGGCCAATCCACCTAACCTGCACATCTTTGGACTGTGGGAGGAAACCAGAGCACCCGGAGGAAACCCACGCAGACGGGGGAGAATGTGCAAACTCCACAAGGACAGTCACCCGAAGGTCGAATCGAACCTGGGTCCCTGGTGTTGTGAGGCAACAGTGCTAACCACTGAGCTACCATGCCACACTGATGGCAGTTTTCTTCCCTAAAGGACATAGTGAACTACATGAGTTGTTCCCAAGGATTGGCAATGGATTCATGGTCATCATTAGACTCTTAATTCCAGATTTCTGTTAACTTCAAACTTCACCATCTGCCATGATGGCATTCAAAGTCTTGTTCCCAAAGCATTATTAATCTAGTGACATAACCTCCTCATCATTGCACCTTTTCAATGAGGGCGGAGCTATGGATTCAGCCAATCCATGGTGACACCCCATGGCAATAACCTGACCAAACAGTCAACTTGCCTGATTTGTATGGAATCAGTTATTTAAAGTTGACAATCAATACATTTGTGTCAAGCAAAGACCAACCAATCAGCACATTCCACACATGTTACATAACCTGGTCATTCCTCTCTTTCTTTTAGATTGCCAACATCTGCAATTCTGTTTTACTTCTCTCTCTAATGTTTGTTTCTTTGTGTTTCCATCCTGATGAGTGTAAGATAAAAAGCTTCAAATTAACATTTCTTTCTACTAACGTCAGGGTTCTAACTAGTGAGGAAGGAAAACATCAAATTAGGGTGGACTTTACAAAGTAATAAATGTTGGTTGGGATAAGCTGGAAGGAGACAGGGACTGCTGGATAACAGTGGGATGGTATTAAAGAGAGTGCAAATGTAGAGAATAAGAAGATTGCATACAAACAAAGAAAATATTGGCTGTGGGTTGTGTAACTAAACGTCAGGAATATTGGTTCAAATTGTCAGAAACAGTGTTTCTGATTAATTTTCAGACAATTACTGAAAATATTCCCTGAAGATGATGGTGAGTTAAGAGCAAGATAAAGAAAACCAAAAGTAGGTGAGAACAAGATTCAGAATACAAGGAAAAGAGGCTGAAAGCTTTAGGTAAAAATCATAGTGGGAGATGTGAGGAAGTACTTTATTTACACTGTACGTGGTAATGATCTGGAACTAGCTGACAACTGTGTGGTGTGATGGAGATAGAGACAAGGAACAATTTGAAAAGGAAATTGGGCAGGCATTTGAATAAAATACAACTTCAGGGCTATGGGGATGGAATGAGAGTGACTGGTTTGCTACACAGAGGACCAGAACACACTCAGGCTGAATAGCATCCTGCACGAAAAGATTCACTAAATGGAACAGTGAAGTATTTACAAATATGTGCGTCTATCATGACGAGAGGATTGCTAGTTAGGTTGGAATCTGTGAAGAGAGGGTTACCAGAGGGGAAAACCATTTTTGTAAGTCACTGTTTCTCTGTATCTAATCTTACAAGCTAATTTATTATTTTAAATATCTCAATCAAAACAACACCATGCTCTTCCAAAGATTCAAGGGAATAGTTTATCCAATTGCCAACGTGGCTTTAACTGGGCATTCAGCTCAATGTGTGAGCTGAGAGTTGTGTCCTACCTACCTGGAGGTTATGTTACCACACACTGCCAGTTACCTGAGAACAAGCTGGAGCATGATGTCCTCACAGCTGAGGGTCAGCAGGGTCCTGAAGAGACTGAGGGACACCATACAGAGCTGGAAAAGATACACACGATTGGAAACAAACACTAGGAAACTGGAACCACGAAAAACTCAACCTTTTGGTGCCACAGCCACTCACTGGCAAGTGACTCAAGAATCCCCTGGACCTGATCCAAACCCCGCCCACCCGACCCAATCCCCGCCCCTAGGGCCCAAACCCCGCCCCGGAGCGAATCACTAACCCCAGTCCAAACCCCGCCCTAACGGCACATTCACCGCCCCTGGAGGCTAAACCCCGCCCCAGGCCGAAACACCAGCCCCAGTCTAAACTCCGCCCACCCGGCCCAAACCCCGCCCCTGAGATCGAAACACCAGCCCCAGTTCAAACTCCGCCCACCCGGCCCAAACCCCGCCCCTGAGATCAAAACACCAGTCCCAGTCTAAACTCCGCCCACCCGGCCCAAACCCCGCCCCTGAGATCGAAACACCAGCCCCAGTCTAAACTCCGCCCACCCGGCCCAAACCCCGCCCCTGAGATCGAAACACCAGCCCCAGTTCAAACTCCGCCCCTGAAGTTGAAACACCAACCCCAGTCCAAACCCCGCCCTAACGGCACAATCACCGCCCCTGGAGGCTAAACCCCGCCCTAGGCCGAAACACCAGCCCCAGTCCAAACTCCGCCCACCCGGCCCAAACCACGCCCCTAGGTGAAGCACCCGCCATCCTAGCCTGAACCTCGCCATTCATACTGTTACGTCTTTGTACAGTTTCACCAAATGGTATTGTCACAAAATACTGCACGAACAAAGTGTGTGTTAAAACTGAATTCTCCAGTGGGTTTCTCAAACTCTGGGTACTGCAAAGACAGTTACTGCCAGCACGCTATTTGTCAACTACAGTCACTGTTACAATATTGGAAACATTACACACAGTTTACACGTGGCAAAGTGTGATAATGACCAGGAAATCCGTTTTAATGATGTTGGACGATGGATTCATATTAATCAGGAAGGCAGTGAGCACAGTGACTGGATCCATTCCAGTAAGGCCAGGCAGGACTTCAGTTTAATGTCACATCCAAAAGAGAGTGCTGACTTCTGACTGTACAGCATCCCGCAGTACAACACACGGAGACTGTCTGCTCTTTGGACTGAGACCTGAACCCACAATCTTCCCAGTGAAGAAACAATAATATTACCAAATGCCAGACAACAAAGTGTGGAGCTGGATGAACACAGTAGGCCAAGCAGCATTTCAGGAGCACAAAAGCTGATGTTTCAGGCCTAGACCCTTCTCCAGAAAAGGGAGATGTGGAGAGGATTCTGAAATAAATAGGGAGAGAGGGGGAGGCGGACTGAAGATGGATAGAGGAGAAGATAGGTGGAGAGGAGAGTATAAGTGGGGAGGTAGGGAGGGGATATATCAATCCAGGGAGGACAGACAGGTCAGGTGGGTGGGATGAGGTTAGAAGGCAGGAAGTGGAGGTGCAGCTTGAGGTGGGAGGAGGGGATAGGTGAGAGGAAGAACAGGTTAGGGAGGTGGGGACGAGCTTGGCTGGTATTGGGATGCAGTGGGGGAAGGGGAGATTTTGAAGCTGGTGAAATCCACATTGATACCATTGAGCTGCAGGGTTCCCAAGCGGAATATGAACTGATGTTCCTGCAACCTACGGTTGGCATCATTGTGGCACTGCAGGAGGCCCAGGATGGACATGTCGTCTGAGGAATGGGAGGGGGAGTTAAAATGGTTCGCGACTGGGAGGTGCAACTGTTTATTGCGAACCACTCATAGGTGTTCTGCAACGTGGTCCCCAAGCCTCTACTTGGTTTCCCCAATGTAGAGGTAGCCACACTGTGTACAGCGGATGCAGTATACCACATTGGCAGAAGTGCAGGTGAACATGTGCTTGATGTGGAAAGTCATCTTGGGGCCTGGGATGGGGGTGAGGGAGGTGGTGTGGGGGCAAGTGTAGTATTTCCTGCGGTTGCAGGGGAAGGTGCCGGGTGTGGTGGGGAGTGTGCAGCAGAGAACGGAGTCGCGGAGAGAGTGGTCTCTCCGGCAGGCAGACAAGGGGAGGGGATGGAAAAATGTCCTTAGAGGTGGGGTCGGATTGTAGATGGCGGAAATGTCGGAGGATGATACTTTGTATCTGGAGGTTGATGGGGTGGTATGTGAGGGCGAGGGGGATTCTCTTTTGGAGGTTATTGCGGGGGCAGGGTGTGAGGAGTGAGTTGCGGGAAATGCAGGAGACTTGGTCAAGGGCGTTCTCGATCACCGAGGGGTGAAGCTGCGGCCCTTGAAGAACAAGGACATCTGGGATGTGTGGGAGTGGAATGCCTCATCCTGGGAGCAGATGCGGCGGAGGCGAAGGAATTGGGAATAGGGGATGGAATTTTTGCAGGAGGGTGGGTGGGAGGAGGTGTATTCTAGGTAGCTGTGGGAATCGGTGGGCTTGAAACGGACATCGGTTTCTGGGTGGTTGCCTGAGATGGAGAAGGTGCGGGATGTGTTGGAGATGGTCCAGGTGAACTTGAGGTTGGGGTGGAAGGTGTTGGTGAAGTGGATGAACTGTTTGAGCTCCTCTTGGGAGCATGAGGTGGCGCCTATACAGTCATCAATATAATGGAGGAAGAGGTGGGATTTGGGGCCTGTGTAGGTGCAGAAGAGGGATTGTTCCACGTAACCTACAAAGAGGCAGGCATAGCTTGGGCCCATGCGGGTACCCATGGCCTCCCACTTTGTCTGTAGGAAGTGGGAGGAATTGAAAGAGAAGTTGTTGAGGGTGAGGACGAGTTTGGCTAGGCAGATGAGGGTGTCGGTGGAGGGGGACTGGTCGAGTCGGCGGGACAGGAAGAAGCGGCGGGCCTTTAGGCCATCTGCATGGGGTATATTACCCAATGCCCCCTGGCTACTGCCCCTCCAACACAGCTGGCACTCACAGCCCAGCCCAGCCTTGAGCAATGGGTGTTAGGCTGAACCAGGAGGGTGCTATCCATGAGGTTCTTATGCACTCAACTATTCAGAACGTGACCAACTAGAAACTCACCCTGGAGTTGCTGCTGATGCGGCTGATCAGAGTGTCGAGGATCGTGATGTTTTCATGCCGATGCAGGACGATAAAACGTAGGAAGGTTTTGAGAAGTGCCACCTCAGTGATACTGCGCAGGAAGAGGTCCAGGTAGGCTGTACTGGCTATCATTTCCTCAATGGAAGTCTTAGAGATCAGAGTGAATACACAGTCAGCCCAGAAAACCAACATGAAACTAAAAGCTGATTCTACCTCCTTTAACCAGTGCAAATATATAGCCAGCAATTCTGGGACACAGAATGCATCAAACTTAGTGGCTTGCATGTAGAATGGCCCCTGAACCTAGTTACTGATTCAACTTGTAGTAACCTATCAAACCTGGTCCACCAGCCTTGTTGTTAAACAAAGACAGCATGTATTTCTACAGCAATTTCGCATCCTCAGGATGTCCCAAAAAGCTTTACAGCTGATAAACTATTTCAAGTGTGGTGACTGTTGTAGGAATTCCAAAAGATTGTGTTTGCTGTTACAAAAGGGGGAAATTCTCCTTGTTGTCAGTGTGTCAGCTGGCTGTGTTAAAACAAAGAAGCTGGTTTTAAGTTTAATGAAATGTGAGGCTGGATGAATGCAACAGGCCCAGCAGCATCTCAGGAGCAGGAGCACGATATGCTGCTTGGCCTGCTGTGTTCATCCAGCCTCACATTTCATTATCTGGGATTCTCCAGCATCTGCAGTTCCCATTATCACTGGTTTTAAGTTTCCCACTTTTGGATCTGTGCAGTTCGTTAACTAACTAATTTCAAGTTCTAGTTTCCAGTTTAAATTTTAAGATCCATCATTTATCAAATGTTTCCACTCTGCAACAAATTAGGGTATGGAAGTGTTCAGGCACGTCCAATTGAAACAGTCAAGGGGTATTGGATCATTAGTTGATGAGAATAGTGTGCGATGATAATGGGAATTCAGCAGGAGACTGGCACTATGTCATACTGCTTCAGGAGCTGGTGCACACAGGATGGGCCAAATGGTGGCATTCTCTGTCATAGCAACTCTGTTGTTCTATCACCTGCTTCCTGTGTCACAAGGATTCTCAGTATTCAGTGAATGATGAGCATATGTAATTGGGATGTTTCAATGGTGAGATTCGCAATTACCATTCTGAAAAATTGAAAATGGATAGGTTTGACTAAACTGATCAGCTTGGGATTATTGACTAAGTGAGCTACACAGGCTGTGGGGAAACTCAGCACTGACCCTCCGACAGTGTGGCGCTCCCTCAGCACTGACCCTCCAACAGTGCGGCGCTCCCTCAGCACTGACCCTCCAACAGTGCGGCGCTCCCTCAGCACTGAACCTCCGACAGTGCGGCACTCCCTCAGCACTGACCCTCCAGCAGTGCGGCACTCCCTCAGCACCGACCCTCTGACAGTGCGGCACTCCCTCAGCACTGACCCTCCAACAGTGCGGCGCTCCCTCAGCCCTGACCCTCTGACAGTGCGGCGCTCCCTCAGCCCTGACCCTCTGACAGTGCGGCGCTCCCTCAGCCCTGACCCTCTGACAGTGCGGCGCTCCCTCAGCGCTGACCCTCCAGCAGTGCGGCACT
Organism: Stegostoma tigrinum; assembly: GCF_030684315.1. Classification (NCBI taxonomy): domain Eukaryota; kingdom Metazoa; phylum Chordata; class Chondrichthyes; order Orectolobiformes; family Stegostomatidae; genus Stegostoma; species Stegostoma tigrinum. The sequence continues at coordinate 112,617,875 of NC_081359.1, read as the reverse complement.
CACTCAGCACCGACCCTCTGACAGTGCGGCGCTCCCTCAGCGCTGACCTTCAAACAGTGCGGCGCTCCCTCAGCACTGACCTTCAAACAGTGCGGCACTCCCTGAACAGTGAAACTGCAACTGTGCAAAGTTCGTTTATCAATGGAAGAGTAGGTGTTGTTGTTAGGCTGAGAGGGAGTATTGATGGCAGTTTTGAGAAGATGGACAAGAGGCTCATGCGAGATGACTGAAGGGATTGGATATCAAGCAAAGAAAGATTCCACAGTGAAGTGACAGCAGGCAGGGGGCAGTGCGGACGGCTGGGAGCAGGAGCAGGTCTCAGCCTTACCTTGTGGAGTGCAGGTCCCATAACTGGCACCAGGAACCCATTGTGAACATAATCTACCAACTGCTGCTGCACAAGCGGGTGAGCAACCTAGGGGAGAAAACAAAAATCAAGTGTCTGGTACACAAGATGGAAACCTCAGCGTCAGGATACAAATCCATAACTTTTTCCCCAACAGAATTTGGAATGAAACTATGTTGCCCACAAACTCAGCATGTCCAAAAACACTCCATGCCAACAATGTACTTTTGAACATTAAAACAAAGTACGGAAGAGGCTGGAAATCTGAAATTAAAATGAACAGTACTAGCAATATCCAGCAGCTCAGGAAGCATTGCTGAGGCAGAAACAGAGCTGAAGACTCGGGTAAATAATATTTACGAAAACAAAAACACCTTTTCTCAAAGTTTTGTCTTAGACTTACCAGGACATTCATGAGAAATATGAATGTGAGGGAAATCAAAAGATGCTAATTTCTGAGAGGAGCGTGAATACTGATAGACAGGATTGCTTGGTTTTCACTGCGAAGGCAGTGGAGTTGGAAGTATTCAAGCTCCTGGAACAAACTCATCTTTTCTTCCTTCTGCAGCTGTAGTGGAGGAGAGAGGTTGCAAGGAGCTCTTAAACTGGGAATTTGGTCTGTTTCTCATGGTCATGGCGGTCGTGGCTTGAGCAACCATTCCAGCGTCAATGGATTTGGGTTTGTTCTTTTTCTCTGGTGTCTCAGCAGTATCTGCAATAGTAGTGGACTGAACAATCCCTTGGTCCTTGGGAGTTATCTTGGATGGTCCGTTGGTCCTCGGAGGTCGAGGTCAGCCCCGGTCCTCAAGCGTTGGAACAGTCTCCTGGGTGGTGGGTGCAGTATTGGCAGCAATAAGGCAGCGTTCTGTACCCAGTGAGTGGCAGTGGGGGCTGCTTCAGTGTGCTTGCTCCTCGATGCTGTGGTCTCAGGGGCAGCTTTGGTGGCTGTATAGTAAGGCATGTCCTGTAGCCACTTATGAAATCAAGAAGCACGACTTAACTTTGTATCCGTTATTTCTTTTATACAATGTACGTAATTAAAATAGGACCAGATTACTTATGGTGATTTATAAACATTTTACTGTATTTTCATAAATATATGTAACAATAAATTACAATACGATATAAAAAGTGAACTCTGATATGTGCATTGATCATGGCAGCCCGTGACCTGACACTGCTCCGTAAATCGTTCTGAAGAACTTATGAACTCAGCAATTGTCACTGTTGCATTTAGTATTAAACACACCATGTCTACCCAAATAAAGGGAGCAGCCATAGCATCCTTGCTAGGCTCAATTCTGAGTAGATGCTAAAATAATACCCTTATTTAAACAAGGAGCAGGCAATAAAGTAGGAAACTGGAGACCATAAGGTGTTGAGCTGAATGAACACAGCAGGCAAAGCAGCATCATAGCAGCTGACGTTTTGGGCCTAGACCCTTCTTCAGAATAAGCCCGAAAAGTCAGCCTTCCTGCTCCTCTGATGCTGCTTGGCCTGCTGTGTTCATCCAGTTCTACACCTTGTTATCTCAGATTCTCCAGCATCTGCAGTTCCTACTATTTCCTAAACTGGAGACCATGTTAGTTTAACATCTGTCACTGGGAAATTGTTACAGCCCACTATTAAGGAGGTAGTAACAGGACACTTGGAAATTCAAACTGCAATCCATTAGAGTGAGCTTGGTTTTATAAGGACAAATCCTTTCGGTCAGAGGAATAGAAAGGCAACTTATTATCTAAATGGTGAGAAACTTCAGAGTGCTTTGGTGCAGAGGGATCGGGCTATCCTCCGGCATGAACACAATAAAGTAGTCTGCAAGTTCCATAGGTATTAAAGGAAGGCAAACGAAATGTTTGCATTTATGACGAAGCGATACAGTATAAAAGTAGGGAACGATTACTGCAACTGTAAAGGCAATTACAAGACCATGGTGGGGGTGGGGTTAGGAAATATTATGTACAATTTCGGTTCCCTTTGATTGAAAAGGAATGTATTTACATTGGAGGCCATTCAGAGAAGACTCATTAGATTGTTTCCACAGGAGAAGGGTAAGTTATGAAGATAGATTGAGTAAATTAGGCCTCCACTCTCTGATGTCTAAAAGAATGAGGGGAGATCCAATTGAGATATATACTATGCTAAAGGGATTGACAAAGTAGATGTTTGCTTCCTTGAGACGCAATGTGGAACATGAGGTAATAGTTTTCATATAAGGGATAGCGGATTCCAAACAGCTGAGGAAGAATTACTTTTCTCAAATGGTTGTGAATCTGTGGAAATCACTACTCCAAAGTTCCTTGGATGCTGGGGAATTGAGTAAATTTAAGGAGAAAATAAACAGATTTTAAATTAGTAATGAGTTGAAGGGTTATGGAAAGCGGCAGAAAAGTGGAGTTGAGGCTGAAATAAGATCAGTCATGACTGTATTAAATGGTGCAGCAGGCTCGAGTGGCTGAATTGCCTCCTCCTGCTCCTGGTCCCTATGTTCTTACGTAAAGAGGAGGGAGATATTGATGAACTAGTAATCCAGAACCACAGACTAATATTCTGTGACAGATGTTTGAAACCCATCATGGTAGATGGTGAACTTCTAATTTAATAGAAATCTGGAATTAAAAAAAACTTGCCTAATGGCCACCACATAACCACTATAAATTGTTGTAATAACCCTTCTGGTTCACTTATGTCCCTGAGAGAAGGAAACCAGCCTTCATACCATCTGAGTCCAGACTTGTTCAGATTTACCTCCTATCTCAATAGCTTGAGCGCTGTAGAGGCGACAGTCTCACGCTGCTATAATGCAGTCACAGCACAAGGGGCGTTTGCTGCTAACTGAATACTGCCATCAAGCCAAAAAAATGTTCTGCTTATGACACTAATGAGTAATGTGGTATATGCATTTCAGTACTGGAGATGCTCTGTACATAATCGCATCAACATGTTTACGACAGATACTAAGCTAACTGGCATGTAGTTTCCTGCCTTCTGTCTCTCTGCCTTTTTGAATTAATGAGTTACATTCATATTTTCCAAACTAATGAACCTTGCCTGAATCAGGAGGGATTTCCTGACCCGAGGATGAAGTCATAGGTATCGAGACATTTGTCAGCCGCAGCTCCAACAATTTACTCAGTCCCACTTCCCTGGTGACGATTTTTTAGAGTTCCTCCCTCACTTGCACTTCCTGGTTTGTCGCTGCTTCTGGGATGTTACTTGTATTCTCAATCATGAACAATTAGGTAAATGCCTGTCCCGTTCAACAGTCATCTCCTTATTTTCCACAATCAATTCTCCAGACTAACTTTCAATAGGACTGACTTCTCTAAACATATCAATTATATTCCAGACGCAGAGGTATTCAATCTCCAGAGGTTTTGGTAAAAATCCTGAGACCCGAGATCAGACATCAAGTGAGACTAAACAGGCTGTTGGGTTAAATCCTGCTCCTCTTTCTCATGTTCTTACTGAAAACTGCTAACAGCTGGGATTTGGAACAGCAGCAGTGGGCTCTGTACCTGAATTACAGCATTACAGAATTCCAGCGAGTTCATGAACATAGTGAGTGAGGAGACTCCCATCCAATCCTCACGCCTGAGCGCATGCCAATCATCCCCTCGCACTTCAATCTTTCGAGGTAAAGACGAGTAAAGTGCACTCAGACCCGTGGCCAGCACCTGTAGGAGCAAGGTCAAAGGTTAGAAGTCAAACCACAACAAACATGACACCGAACAGGATCATCTGCTTCCCAATTACCCGTTGGTCAAACCACTAATAGTGTGGGTGCACAGGAGATTTGCTACATAATGTTACAAACATGGTCACACAGGACAGGTCTAGGAAGAAAATGCACAAAAACCTGAGTTATATTACACACAACGTACTACAACGGGGACTACAACCTACCAGCCTGTTCCAAGCATCAGCAGCATTCACACACTTTTGGGAACCAGAGGGATTAGAATTTAATGCTGATCCCTGAGAGCGGTTTGATGCTCAGAAGTAGCGCCATTTAATCAGGTGGACATCTCGCCATACTTCACTTCTGTCCTGATGAAGTTCAAGTACTTCGACCTGCTGCCATAAGGTATCTCTAAGAGGGCAATTACTGGTGACGAGAGGGCTCCAGCCCACTAGCCTGCAGCTGCCAGAAGACAATCCCAAAATGCAATTTTAGAGCAGGTGGATAGAGGTTGGTTTTTTGATTCACTCAGGCAATGTGGGCATTGCTGGCTGGGCCCAACATTTACTGCCTATCCCTAGTTGCCCGTGAGAAGACGGTAGCGAGCCGCCTTCTTGTACCGCTGCAGTCCATGTGCTGCAGGTTGAACCACAATGTCCTTAGGGAGGGAATTCTAGGATGTTCACCTAGGAATGGTGATATATTTCCATGTCAGGATGATGAATGGCTTGGAGGGGGGAACTTGCAGGGGGTTGGTGTTTCCATGTATCTGCTGCCCTTGTCCTTCTAGATGGAAGTGGTCACGTTTTTGGAAGATGCTGTCTAATGAGCCTTGGTGATTTTCTGCAGTGAATATCTTGTAGAGAGACCACAATGTTCTACTGGGCGTTGGTAATGGAGGGAGTGGGATGTTTGCGGATGTGGTGCCAATCAAATGGGCTGCTTTGTCCTGGATGGTGTCAAGCTTCTTGAATGTTGTTGGAGCTGCACCCATCCAGGCAAGTGGGGAGTGTTCCATCACACTCCTGATCTGTGCCCTGTAGATGGTGGACAGGCTTTCGGGAGTCAGGAGATGAGTTACTCACTGCAGGTTTCCTAACCTCTGACCTGCTCTTGTAGATACTGTGTTTACATGGCAGGTCCAGTTCAGTTTCTAGTTGATGACAACACCAATGATGTTGATAAAGAGAATTTAGCGACGGTAATGCCACTGAATGTCAAGGGATAATGGCTAGATTCTCTCTTAAAAACATAAAAACTAGGAGCAGTTCAGCATGACTTCTGACCTGCTACTTCAATGCCATGTTCCCACTTTCTCCAACACCCGTTGATACCTTTAATGTCTAAACATATGTCTTTTTCTTGAATAGTCTGGGATATGACCTCCACATCCTGTGGTCAAGAATTCCACGAGTTCACCACCCTCTGAGTGAAAAAACAGAGTTTCCTCATCTCAGTCCGAAATGATTTCCTACAGATTGGATGATAGCTAATGTAACCTACTATTTAAAAAGTTATCTCAATGCTAAATGGCCAACCCTGTATTTTGAGACTGTTCTCCCTGGTTCTATTATTCAACCAGCAAAATATCCTCCCTGCATCTAACCTGTCCAGCCCTATTAAAATTTTGTCATTTCAATCAAACTCCACCTCATCCTTCTAAATTCTAGTGAATACAGGCTCAGTTGAACCACTCTCTCCTTACAGGACATCCTCCTAGTAAAACTCTGCTGCACTCCCTTTATGGCAAGTATATTCTTTCTCAGTAAGGAGGCCAAAATTGTACGCAATACTCCACGTATGGTCTCACCAAAGCCCTGCATAACTACAGTAAGACATTCCCACTTCTGAACTCAAATCTTCTTGCAATGAAGATCAATACACCATCTGCCCACCTAGCTGCTTGCTGCATGCACTTGTTTACTATCACTGACTGTACAAGGACACCCAGATCTCTTCATGCATCAACACTTCTTCACATATCACCATTTAAATAATATTCTTCCTTTCTGTTTTTCAAACCGGTATAGAACTTTGCTTTTAGCTGTTGTTCTGCATCTGCAATGTGTTTGCCCACTCACTCACTTCTCTAAATCAACTTGGAAGCCTCCTCACCACCTCCTCACAACTCCACCCAGGTTTTTTGTTGTCAGCAAACTGGAAAATGTTGCATCTGTTTTCCTCATTTGGATCATTATAAAGATTGTGAATAGCTGAGGCCCAAACACTGATGTCTGGCCACTTGCTACTGCCTACCATGAGGGAAAAAAAACATTTATTCCCACTCTCAGTTTCCTGTCTGTCAACCAATTCTCAATTCATGTGAAATTATCTCTCCCAATTCTGTGTGCTTTGCTTTTGCACACTAGCCTCTTAAGAGGGACTTTCTCAGGTGCCTTTTCGAAATCCATATACACCACATCCACCTGGTTCTCCCTTATCTATTCTACTAGTTACAACCTCAAAAAACTTCAGTAGATTTATGATTTCCCTTTTATAAACAAACCCATGCTGACTTTGCCTAATCCCCTTAAAGTTTTCTAAAAGTTCTGTTACCACATCTTTTATAATAGATTCTAGCATGTTCCCCCACTACTGATGTTAGGCTAGCTGGTCTGTAATTCTGTACTATCTCTCCCTCCCTTTTTAAACAGTGAAGTCACATTAGCCACCCTCCATTCCTTAGGAACTGTTCTAGAGTCTAGAGCATTTTGGGCGATGATCACTGAAGCATCCAATATTTCCACGACCGCCTCCTATAGTACTCTGGGATGTAGATTATCAAGCCCTAGAGATATGTCACCCTTTAACCCCATTAACTTTCTCAGCAATGTTTTCTTACTTATGTTGATTTCCTTCAATGCCTCACTCTCACTAGAACCTTGGTTCTTTAACATTTCTGGGAGGTTATTCACAATCTCTTTTGTAAAGACAGAACCAAAGCGTGTTCATTCTTTTCTGCCCATTCTTTGTTCATTATTCTTTCCCACCATTTCTGATTGTAAGGGATCTACATTTCTCTTTACTAAATTTTTTCACTTCAAATGTTTACAGATGCTTTTACATTCAGTTTTCGTATTCCCTGCAAGTTTACACTTATTCCCTAATTTCCCCCTCTTGATCAATCTCTTTGTCTTCTACTGCTGAATTCTAAACTGCTCTCAGCTCTCAAGTTTCCTTCAGAGGTAGTAGGAACTGCAGATGCTGCAGGATCTGAGATGACATGGTGTAGAGCTGGATGTACATAGCAGGCCTGTGTTCATCCAGCTCTACACTGCATTATCTCAGGTTTGCTGCTTGTTTTTGGATTTTTATCTGCCACCATTTTGGGTCTAATATTATCCCAATTTTGTTTTAATATAGAACATGGAGCAGTATAGCACAGGAACAGACCTTTTGGCCCACGGCCCACAATTTGACACCAAATTAGACAAATCCCTTCTGCTTGCCCTTGGCCCATATTCTTGCATTCATGCATATTCACGTGTTTATCTATAAATCCCTTAAACACCCCTATTGTATCTGCCTCCAACACAATCCCTGGCAACGCATTCCAGACCCTCCAATCTGTGTGAAAAACTTGCCCCTTACATCTCTGTTGAACTTTTCCCTCTCACCTTAGATGCATGCCCGCCCTTGTATAAGACGTTTCAGCTCTGGGAAAAAGATTCTGACGGTCAACCCCATCTATGCATCTCATAATTTTATAGACTTCTATCAAATCTCCCCTCAGCCTCTGCCTCTACAGAGAAAATAACCGGAGTTTTTCTAGTCTCTCCTCTCCGCTCATACCCTCTAATCTACCCAACTACATTATTTAAATATATCACAAACAGCAAAGGTCCCAGTACGGACCTCTGTCATTTTATGGGCCATGGTTGAGTCACCTTTCCTGTTTTATTTCTGCACCAATTTGGAATGAAGAATTGTTGTAATTCAGGCATACATTCCTGAAGTATTAGCCATTGCCTATTCAATGTCAACCCCTTTTAGTAAGGTTCTCTAATACATCCTTCCCAATTTGCGCCTCAAATCCTTATTATGCTCTTTATTTAGGTTCAGAAGACTAGTTTCAGATTCAACTTCTTCACTCTCTATCTAAATGAATAATTATATGACATTGTGGTTGTTTCTTCCGAACTACACCCTGCACATGGTGACTGTTAATTAACATTTTCTCATTGCACAATACCAAGGCTGGAATAGCCTCCTCTCCAGTGGGCTCTTCAAAGTATTGGCCTAAAACAATCCTCCTCCACAATATTATTGCTAGTTCGGTTGTCCGGTCTATATGTAGATTAAGGTCACCTATGATTACCATAAGACCATAAGACATAGAAGTGGAAGTAAGGCCATTCAGCCCATCAAGTCCACTCTGCCATTTAAATCATGGCTGATGGGCATTTCAACTCCACTTCCCTGCACTCTCCCCGTAGCCCTTGATTCCTTCTGAGGTCAAGAATTTGTCGATCTCTGCCTTGAAGGCATCCAACGTCCCGGCCCCCACTGTACTCCGTGGCAATGAATTCCACAAGCCCACCACTCTCTGGCTGAAGAAATGTCATCTCATTTCAGTTTTAAATTTACCCCCTCTAATTCTAAGGCTGTGCCCACGGGTCCTAGTCTCCCCGCCTAACGGAAACAACTTCCTAGCCCCACCCCTTCTAAGCCATACATTATCTTGTAAGTTTCTACTAGATCTCCCCTCAACCTTCTAAACTCTAATGAGTACAATCCCAGGATCCTTAGCCATTCATCGTATGTTAAACCTACCATTCCAGGGATCATCCGTGTGAATCTCCGCTGGACATGCTCCAGGGCTAGTATGTCCTTCCCGAGGTGTGGGGCCCAAAATTGGACACAGTATTCTAAATGGGGCCTAACTAGAGCTTTATCAAGCCTCAGAAGCACATCGCTGCTTTTATATTCCAACCCTCTTGAAATAAACGACAACATTACATTCACTTTCTTAATTACAGACTCTACCTGCAAGTTAACTTTTAGAGAATCCTGGACCAACACTCCCAGATCCCTTTGTACTTCTGCTTTGCGAATTTTCTGACCATTTAGAAAATAGTCCACGCCTGTATTCTTTTTTGCAAAGTGCAAAACCTCACATTGAATTTCATCAGCCATTTCCTGGACCACTCTCCTAAACTGTCTAAATCTTTCTGCAGCTTCCCCACCTCCTCAGTACTACCTGCCTGTCCACCTATCTTTGTATCATCGGCAAACTTCACCAGCATGCCGCCAGTTCCCTTCATCCAGATCATTAATATATAAAGTGAACAGCTGCGGCCCCAACACAGAACCCTGCGGGACACCACTCGTCACCGGTTGCCATTCCAAAAAAGAGCCTTTTATCCCAACTCTCTGCCTTCTGTCAGACAGCCAATCCTCAATCCAAGCCAGTAGCTCACCTCGAACACCATGGGCCCTCACCTTGCTCAGCAGCCTCCCGTGAGGCACTATATCAAAGGCCTTTTGGAAGTCTAGATAGATAACATCTACTGGGTTTCCCTGGTCTAACATACTTGTTAACTCTTCAAAGAATTCTAACAGGTTTGTCAGGCACAACCTCCCCTTACTAAATCCATGCTGACTTGTTCTAATCTGACCCTGCACTTACAGGAATTTAGAAATCTCGTCCTTAACAATGGATTCTAGAATTTTACCAACTACCGAGGTTAGGCTAATCGGCCTATAATTTTCCATCTTTTGCCTTGATCCTTTCTTAAACAAGGGGGTTACAACAGCGATTTTCCAATCATCTGCGACTTTCCCTGACTCCAATGACTTTTGAAAGATCACAACCAACATCTTCGGTATTTCCTCAGCCACCTCCCTCAGAACTCTAGGATGTAGCCCATCGGGGCCAGGAGATATATCAATTTTTAGATCTTTTAGCTTTTCTAGCGCTTTCTCTTTTGTAATGCCTACCATACTCAACTCTGTCCCCTGGCTCTCCCTAATTGTTGGCATACTAATGTCTTCCACTGTGAAGACTGACGCAAAGTACTTATTAAGTTCTTCAGCTATTTCCTTATCTCCCACCACTAGTCTTCCAGCATCAATTTGGAGCGGCCCAATATCTACTTTTGCCTCTCGTTTGTTTCTTATGTATTGAAAGAAGCTTTGACTATCATTTCTAATATTACTAGCTAGCCTACCTTCATATTTGATCCTCTCCTTCCTTATTGCTCTCTTTGTTATCCTCTGTTTGTTTTTGTAGCCTTCCCAATCTTCTGATTTCCCAGTGCTCTTGGCCACTTTATAGGCTGTCTCTTTTTCTTTGATACATTTCCTGACTTCCTTTGTTTAATCCCCACCCCGGATAATCTTTCTTTTCTTTGGGATGAACCTCTATACCTTTATAGTACCCATCTCCTTTTTCCTGTTTAATGCTTTCTCATACATAAATGCTACTGTTTGGGGCCTATAGACAACCATAAAGACAGTTTCTATCCCCTAACTCCACCCACACAGAGATCATGAGTTTCCAAGCCAATATCCTTCCTCACTACTGTGTTGAGTCCACTTTTACAATGCTACCTCAACCCTCCTTGATAACAAAGTGTAGAGCTGGATGAACACAGCAGGCCAAGCAGCATCGTAGGAGCACAAAAGCTGACGTTTCAGGCCTAGACCCTTCATGAGGTCCTTCCTAAATCCTGAATACCGCTCAGGGGGTCAGTTTCTATCCTTGGTTAACTGCAATCATGTCCCTGTGATTGAAACTATAACTGTATCGTAATCCTGTATCTATCTGTATTGCTAATTCAATTACCTTATTGTGAATGCACTGTACACATTGCCTTTAGCCTTGTCTTTTTAACTCGTTAGCTATTATGGTCTTATTTTGCACTATGCCCCACTTATTTTTCACCCTTTGTTTTCTTCTGCCTTCTATTTTTGCTTTTGACTATTCCATCTTCCATTTCTAACTTGTTTCCCCTTCTGTGTCTCCCTGCTCAGGTTCCTATCCCCTGCCATTCTGGTTGCTTGCTGGAAATGGTGATTTTTTTGTGATTGTTCGGAGTGAATGTCATTTGCTACTTGTTGGCCCAATCCTAGATATTGTTCAGACCTTGCTGCATATCAATAAAATAAATTAAAAACATTGCAGATGTAGGAAATCTGGAATACCACAATACTGATATACTTGCTGCACGTCCATTGTTGTTTTAGACGACCTTAATGATTTCTCTGTCTGGGGAAAAACCCCTTGCTCCTTCACTGTAATGGGTTTGAGGATTTGGTTTTGAGATACATCAATAATAAAAAAATTTCCAAAGAATGAGCTGAACATTAATCTCAATGTAGAGTGGCTGTAATAAACGGATGAAAGAAATTCAGCAACCAAAGAAATATGTGTATTTTTATAACACCTTTCAGAATCTCAGCACTTGTTAACAGTGTTTTACAGCCAAGCACACATGGGAAATGACTCAGCCAGTTTAAGAATAAAAAGGTGTCCAAGATGTTTGACATCAGCCGGTGAACAAGGAAATGGATGTGGTTCTGCAGGATGACAGGTTTATACTTGTAAACTCCAATATAGCTGCAATCTCAGTCCAGTCGCCAGCAGGCACTGGTGTCAGGAAGTGCTTGTGTCTGCCTCTCAAACGCTAAAGGAACACTCCCTGTTGGCCACTTACTGGAACCGCCCAGGAGATTCCAAACATTCCAAACCACTCCCAACACACCAGAAGAGACTTGAGCCATGACTCCACTGGGGAAGCAGTCTGTGATTAACACTGGGCTGTTTCATTCGTCAGCACAGAGCTCAAAGGCACAGATCCAACCTTCACCAACGAGGGGAGTTAGCACATTAAAGGCTATACACAGCAGCTAGCTTGTTGGCACCATGCTAAAATAAATGTGCTCCACCTTCCACACCCTTCCAACAACCCCTCCCAACCTCCCACCATGAAAAACAGGGTCACAGAGGTCAGCAAAGATCCCACATTGGATACCAGCTCTGTGTTTGTTTAGCTGATATCTAACAAAATCACTGATCAGTGAAAAGTCAGAGAGCGAGTGTGGCTTTGATTTGATTTATTATTCTTACACGTGCCTGGGAACAGTGAAAAGTTCCATTTGTACAGCATAAAGACATGTGAACTGGTTTAGAAGAAGCCTGGACTGGGCTGCAGAAACACAAGATCTGGCAGTTCCCAATGTGAAATGTGCAGTTGGATGAGTTGTAGAGACAGCTGGAACAGGAAGAGCCCAGCTCCTTGATGATCATATCCTTGCTGCAATGCTCATCAAAGCCCTCCCTTCTCCACAGGGGAGTGACATGCCTCTCAGCATCCCAGCCGACCGCGAGACATCCCCTGTGCCCTTCCCTCTCAGGCAGCGATACTGCCTCCAACTCACCCTCACTGGTAACAAAGTGTGAAGCTGGATGAACACAGCAGGCCAAGCAGCAGCTCAGGAGCACAAAAGCCGACGTTTCAGGCCTAGACCCTTCATCAGATGAAGGGTCTAGGCCCGAAACGTCAGCTTTTGTGCTCCTGAGATGCTGCTTGGCCTGTGTTCATCCAGCCTCACATTTTATTATCTTGGATTCTCCAGCATCTGCAGTTCCCATTATCTCTGATCACCCTCATTGGTAGGCACTCACCGGGCAGAAGTAGGAATTCTCAGCGATGTATCTCCCCACAGTATCATTTTCTGCAGAGATAGCCATGATGAGGAGCAGTGCATCGCGTGCTTGTTGTCCAATCAGACCATCCCGATGGATAAAGGGGACCAGAATAGAAAAGATGAGGAGCTTTGCTGGGCCCTGGTTGGTCTGGCTATGAAAGAAGAGTTCCAGGATGGAAGGCTCCTTGGCCAGAGACACACAGATCTGGTTGAGAAGCAGCACCAGGTTGTTCTCCACTACTGGGGAACGTGGTTCCACACAAGCACTCAGCAACCGCATCAAGGGCATGAGGATAGGCTTATGTCGCAGCAGCTGCTGATGGGACTGACTGACCAGCAGCTCATACAGCTTCAGCTGCTCAATTTTCTTGTCATCACTGAATTGCCAGTGCAGGTTCCAGCTCAGCAACTTTTCCAGGATTCCTTCCACAATCACGAGCTCCAGAATGGGACCAATCCCTGTATCGTCCTGTGGCCTCTCCTCTGCCAACAGGTACATCATTTGATCGGTATAATTACGGACTGCGCTCACTTCATCCACTGTTCGTGAGTCCTGCCGCTCCAGAATACGACTCACCTGCAACACAACCCAATACAGGTCAAAGGTTCAGCCTCAGTTAGAAGAGGAAGCCATTCAGCCACACAGTCACAGAGTCATACAGCATGGAAACTGACCCTTCAATCCAATTTGTCCATGCTGATCAAGCTTCCCAAACTAAACCAGTCCCACCTGCCTGCAATTAGCCCTATCCCATTAAATCTTTCCTATGCATGGACTTTGTTCAAATGTTTTCTATAGGATCCCTAACAGTGTGGAAACAGGCCCTTTGGCCTATCAAGTCCACACTGACCCTCAGAGAATCACACCCAGACCTATCCTACTATAACCCACCTAATCCACACATCCCTGAACACTACAGGCAATTTAGCATGGCCAATCCACCTAACCTGCACACCTTTGGACTGTGGAAGGAAACTGGAGCACCCGGAGGAAACCCATGCAGACACGGGGAGAATGTGCAAACTCCACGCAGACAGTCGCCCAAGTATGGAATCAAACCTGGGTCCGGGGGCTGTGAGGCAGCAGTGCAAACCAGTGTGCCACCCTTAAATGTCTTCTAAGTGTTGTAACTGTATTTGCATCTTCCACTTCCTCTGGCAGTTCATTCCACACATGAATCACTCTGTGTGAAAGCCTTGCCCCACAGATCCCTTTTAAGTCTCCCTCCTTTCACCTTAAAAATATGCCACTAGTTTTGAATTCACCTACCTTAGGGAAATGACCTTTGCTATTCTTTGGGTTGAGGTCAGGAACAAGAAAGGAGCAGTCACTTTGTTGTTTTTTTTTTACAGACCCCCTAATAGTTGCAGAGAAGGAGGGGAGCAGATTGGGAGGCAGATACTGGAAAGATGCTGAAGTCACAGGGTTATAGTCATGGTGACTTCAACTTTCCAAATATTGACTGGAAACATTTTAGCTGTAATAGTTTAGATGGAGCAGATTTTGTCCAGTGTGTTCAGGAAGGATTCCTGACACAGAATGTAGATAGACCAACACGAGGAGAGGCCAGTTTGGATTTGATGATTGGCAATGAACCGGGCCAAGTGTGAGACCTGTTGGTAGGAGAGCATTTTGGCGGTAGCGATCATAACTTTGTTTCTTTCACGATAGTCATGTATAAGGATAGGTACATACGGCAGTGTAAAGTTTATAATTGAGGGAAGGGTAATTACAATTCAGTTAGGCAAGAACTGGGTAGCATAAATTGGAAAGAGATGCTGTCAGAGAAGAGCATCACAGAAATGTGGAGATTGTTTAAGGAATGCAGACTGCATGTGCTTGATATGTTTGTCCCGAGCAGGCAGGGAAGATGTGGTCGAGTAAGGGAGCCACAGTTCTTGAGAGAGGTCGAACGACTGGTTAAGAAGAAGAAGGAGGCTTATGTAAGGTTTAGGAAAAGTGGAACAGAAAAGGCTCAAGAGGGATACAAGTTAGCCGGAAAGGAGCTGAAGCAAGGGCTTAGAAGAGCTATAAGGGGGCATGAGAAAACATTGGCGGGTAAGATCAAGGAAAACTCCAAGGCTTTTTACACGTACGCGCAGAATAAGAGAATGACCAGAGAAAGAATACGGCCAATCAAGGATTGTAAAAGCAATTTATGCACAGAGCCTACAGAGACAGGAGAGATAAGAGGGAATACTTTTCTTCAGTCTTCACAACTGAGAGGGACCTAGTTGTAGAGAAAGACATTGTGAAACAGGCAGATAGGCTACAGGAGGTTGATGCTAGTAAAGAAGATGTGCTAGGAATTCTGAGCAAGTTGAAGATAGATAAATCCCCCAGGCTTGTTGGGATTTATCCAAGGGTTCTATAGGAAGCGAGGGATGAGATCGCAGGGCCTCTGGCGATGATCTTTTCATTCTCACTGTCCGTGGGTATAGTGCCACAAGATTGGAAAGAAGCAAACGCCATTCCCTTGTTCAAAAAAGGGAACAGGGATAACCCCAGAAATTACAGGCCAGTCAGTCTTACGTCAGTGGTGGGCAAATTATTGGAAAGGGCTCCGAGAGACAGGATTTAGGATCACTTGGAAAGGCACAGTTTGCTTCATGATAGTCAGCATGGATTTGTGAGGGGTAGATCATGCCTCACAAACCTTATGGAGTTCTTTGAAGAGGTGACCAACGCGTGGATGAAGGTGGAGCAGTGGATGTGGTATACATGGATTTAAATAAGGTGTTTGATAAGGTTCTCCATGGTAGGCTCATGCAGAAGGTAGGGAGGCATGGGATAGGGGGAAATGTGGCAGATTGGATTCAGAATTGGCTGACCCTTAGAAGACAGAAGGTGATAGCGGATAGAGTATATTCAACATGCTGTTCAGTTACGAGTGGTGTACCACAAGGATCTGTTCTGGGTCCTCTTCTATTTGTGATTTTTGTAAATGATTTGGATGAAGGAGTGAAAGGGTGGATTAGCAAACTCGTGGATGATATGGAGGTGGGTCACATTGTGGACAGTGCAAGGGCTGTTCTAGGTTACAAAGGGACATTGATAGAATGCAGAGCTGGGCTGAGAAGTGGCAGATGAAGTTTAACCCTGAAAAGTGTGAGGTGATTCATTTTGGAAGGACAAACTTGAAAGCAGAATACAGGGCTAACAGAAAGATTCTTGGTAGTGTGGAGGAGCAGAGGGATCTCAAGGCTCCTGTCCACAGTTCCCTGAGAGCTGCCACCCAGGTGGCTAGAGTTGTTAAGAAGGCATATGGTATGTTAGCTTTCATTAATAGAGGGGCTGAGATTAAGAGCCGTGAAGTAATGCTCCAGCTGTACAAAAGCCTGGTTCAGCCACATCTGCAGTATTGTGTCCAGTTCTGGTCACCCCATTACAGGAAAGAAGTGGAAGCATTAGAAAAGCTGCAGAGGAGATTTACCAGGATGTTGTCTGGAATGGAGGAACAAGGAAAGGTTGAGAGAGCTCGGCCTTTTCTCTTTAGAATGACGAAGGATGAGAGGTGACTTGATAGAGGTGTACAAAATGATCAGAGGTATAGACAGCCAGAGACTTTTTCCTAGGGTGGAGGTAGCTTTTACGAGGGGAAATAGTTTTAAAGCAAAAGGAGGTAGATATAGGGGAGATGTCAGAGGTAGGTTCTTTAGCCAGAGAGTGGTCGGGGCATGGAATACATTGCCAGAGAGAGTAGTGGAGTCGGCTTCATTCGAGGCATTTAAGTGGCTATTAGATCGGCATATGGGTGATAGTATAAGGTAATGTTGGAGGTTAGATAGACCTTAGGTTTAGGGTAACGGTTCAGCGCAACATCGTGGGCCTAAAGGGCCTGTACTGTGCTGTACTGTTCCATGTTCTATTCACCCTATCTGTTCCCATAATGATTTTCCAAACCTCTATACGGTGACCTCTCAGCCTCCCATGCTCCACTGAAAAAAGTCTCAGCCTATCCTTATAACTCAAACCCTCCAGTCATAGAACATAGAACAATACAGCGCAGAACAGGCCCTTCGGTCCTCAATGTTGCGCCGACCTGTGAACTAATCTAAGCCCCTCCCCCTTCACTATCCCATCATTATCCATATGCTTATCCAAGGACTGTTTCAATGCCCCTAATGTGGCTGAGTTAACTACATTGGCAGGCAGAGCGTTCCATACCCTTACCACTCTCCGAGTAAAGAACATGCCTCTGACATCTGTCTTAAATCTATCACCCCTCAATTTGTAGCTATGCCCCCTCATACAAGCTGAAGTCATCATCCTCGGAAAAAGACTCACTGTCCACCCTATCTAATCCTCTGATCAGCTTGTATGTCTTGGCAAAATTCTGGTAAATCTTTTCTAGAACCATTTCCAATTTGAAAATATCCTTCCTATAGCAGGACAACCAGCTAAGTGGCCTCAACAATGTCCTGTACAACCTCAATATTACGTCCCAAATCCTATACTCAAGGCAAGCATGCTAAATACCTTACCACCCTGTCCACCTGTGATTCAACTTTCAAGGAACTACGTATCTGAACCCCTCGGTTTCTCTGTTCACCCCACCACCCAGGGCCCTACCATTAACTGTATAAGTCCTGCCCTTGTTACTTTTACCAAAAGGCAATGCTTCACATGTATCTCCATCATTCATGGATTCCTTCATTAGATCATGGCTGAGCCCCATCTGTGTTTCACCTCTCAGGTCTGGAAATATTAGTACAATTACTCAACAAATGCCCTCTAGATCAAGTACAATGTTCCCGTAATTGTTCAGTTATTTCTGATATCTGTCTGTTAGCTTTCTGTATTTTTAGTAGAGGGACTCATTTTTCCTCTCTCTCTTACCGTCTAATTGTTAGTTCTTTATCTTTGATAAAATAATGAATACAATTCTGGACAACTTTCTTCAAGCTAGAACTTAAAAGATGCAAAGGAGATTTACTAGAGAAGAAGAGCTTCAGCTCCTGTGGTCATCAGAGAAGCTGCGATTGTTCTCCTTAAGGGAGAGAAGGTAATAAGGAGTATGAAGGTAATGAAGTGTCTGACAGAATTCTTCAAAGTTATGAGGAGTGAACTGGAGAAACTAGGAATTGAAATGATAACAGAAAGAGAGAGATTCACATTAATTAACAAAAGAACCATGGTGACTTATCTTTTATTCACTAATGGGGCATGGGTGTCACTGGCAGGGCCCAGCAATTTATTACCCATCCCTAGTTGTCCTTGAGAAAGTGGTGGTGAACTCAGCAGTCCATGTGCCGTACGTTGATCCACAATACATTGTGGAAGAGAATTCTAGGATTTTGACCCTGTGACACTGAAGGAATAGTGACATACTTCCAAGTCAGGATGGCAAATGGCTCGAGGGGAACTTGCAGGGGGTGGTGTTCCTATATATCTGCTGCCCTCGCCCTTCCAGTTGCATTTAGAGATGTTACGTAAACAGCTTTGGCGAATTTCTGTAGTACATCTTGTAGGTGGCACCAGGAGTGATCATGGAAGTTAATGGATGGGATGTTAATCAAGCCAGGTTGGTAATGTGATCAGAGATAATGGGAACTGCAGATGTTGGAGAATCCAAGATAACAAAGTGTGAAGCTGGATGAACACAGCAGGCCAAGCAGCATCTCAGGAGCACAAAAGCTCACGTTTCGGGCCTAGACCCTTCATCGGATCTGAAACGTCAGCTTTTGTGCTCCTGAGATGCTGCTTGGCCTGCAGTGTTCATCCAGCTTCACACTTTGTTATCTCAGGCTGGTAATGTCCTGCTTTTTGTGTACAGGCTATATCTGGACAATTTTCTGCATTGTCGGGTAGATGCTAATGTTGTAGCTGTACTGGAACAGCTTGGCTAGGGGAGCGGCAAGTTCTGGAGCGCTAGTCTTCAGGAACATTGTTATGACCCACAGCCTTTGCAATATCCAGTGCCTCCTGCCGTTCCTTGATATCACATTGAGCAAATCAAATTGGCTGAAGACTAACATCTGATGCTGGGGGCCAGTGCAGGAGGTCAAGCTGGATCATCCACTTGGCTCTTCAGCTTCAGCTTTATCCTTTTGTATTAATGCGCTGGGCTCCCCCAACATTGAGGATGGAGCTTCCTCCTCCAATATATTGTTGTTAATTGTCCACCACAATTCACAACTGGATGTGGCAGAACTGCAGAGCTTAGGTCTGATTTGTTGGTTGTGGGATCACTTAGCTCTGTCTATCACTTACTGCTTGCATGCACTAGACTTGCATGATAAGTTCACCAGGTTGACAGCTCATCTTTGGCTATGCTTGGGTCTGCTCCTGGCATGCCCTCCTGTGCTCTCCATTGAACCAGGGTTGATCTCCTGGCTTGATGGTAATGGTTGTGGAGGATATGCTGGGCCATGAGGTTACAGATTGTGCTGGGAGTACAATTCTGCTGCTGTTGATGGCCCACAGCGCCTCATGGATGCCCAGTCTTGAGTTGCTAGATCTGTTTGAAGTCTGTACATTTAGCACAGAGATAGTGCCACACAACACGATGCAGCGTGTGCTCAAAGTGAAGGCGGGATTTTGTCTCCACAAGGACTGTGTAATGGTCACTCTTACTGATACTGTCATGGACAGATGCATCTGCAGCAGACAGTGGATAAGGTTGTGTATGCCTTTCCTCTTCATGGTTCTCTCATCACCTGACACAGACCAGTCTAGCAGTAATGTCCTTTAGGATCCAACCAACTCGATCAATTGTACTGCTCCTGAGACTCTCTTATTGGTGAACATTGAAACCCCCACCCAGAGTACATTCTACATTGTACCATGCTCAATAATTCCTCCAAGTGTTGGCTAACATCATTCATCAGCCAACGATGGGCAGCAAGTGGAAATCAGCAGGTGTTTTCCTAGTTCATGTTTAATCTGAGGTTATGAGACTTCATGGGGTCAAAGTTAAGAATCCCCAGGGCATCTCCATCCCACCCTAATTAGAGAGAGCAAAAATTTGGGAGAGAGAAATGTAGATTTACAAAGCAGGAGGATATAGCAGAAATACAGGGCACTATACATAACTAGAGTGGGACAGTAAGGGACACTGTGTTCAAACACAGAAAAAAACCAATATAAATAGGGTCAACAAAGGAAATAATGGTAAAAAGGAAAAATTAGTGGTGCTTTGCTTAAATGTGTATAGTATTCAGAACAAAATAGTTGAATTTATAGCACAAATACGGTTAATGTATATGATCTTATAGCCATTACAGATACATGATTACAAAGGAGATCAAAACTGGAAACTAAATATCAGGGATATGAAATTTTTCAAAAGGACAGGCAGGGAGGAAAAAGTGGTGGGGTGGCATTTTTGGTATAGGATGGAATAAATACAATGGCAAGAAATGGTCTTGGATTAGAAGATCCAGGATCCAGATGGGTGGTGGTAAGAAGTAAAAAAGGAAAGAAGGTACTGAGATAAGAAGCCTATAGGCCCCCGAACAGTAGCTATTCGGTAGGACAGAGAATAGATCAGGAGAAAATGATGGCATGTAATAAAGGCAGCATGTTAATCATGGGTGACTTTAATCTTCATGTAGATTGCGACAATCAGGTTGGCAGAGAAAGCATGAGGACAAATTCAGATAGTGTATTCAGGATAGTTGCCCGGATGGACCAAAGGAACTTGTTCCATGAATAGATATTGGTGACTCTATAACAAAATGCTGTGGATTCAAATAGGGATCAAAACTTTTTGGATCTGGTAATGTGGCATGAGGTTAGATTTAACAAATAATGTCAGGGTAAAAGATCGCCTCAGAAATAGTGAGTAATGATAGAATTTAGGAAATAGTTTGAGAGTGTGAAACTGGGATTGGAAATATCTGTGATCAGAAATAATGGGAACTGCAGATGCTGTAGAATCCAAGATAACAAAGTGTGGGGCTGGATGAACACAGCAGGCCAAGCAGCATCTCAGGAGCATAAAAGCTGATGTTTCGGGCCTAGATCCTTCATCAGAGAGGCTCTCTGATGAAGGGTCTAGGCCTGAAACATGAGCTTTTGTGCTCCTGAGATGCTGCTTGGCCTGCTGTGTTCATCCAGCTTCACACTTTGTTATCATGGAAATATCTGTGCTGAGCTTAAATAAGACTGACTGCAAAGGGATGAGGCCACAGCTGGCTGCAGTGGACCAGGAAAGGAGTTTGGCAGCAAAGACAATTGAAGAACAATGGCAGACTTTTCAGAAAATAGTTCATGGCTCACAACAGAGATATATTCCAGTGAGGAAGCCAACCATGGTTAACCAGAGAAGGATAGCATCAGATTGAAAGAAAATGCATACAATGTGGCAAATATTATTGGTAAGGCAGAGGATTGGGAAAGAGTTTAAAAAAAGACAACCAAAAAAAAGGGTAAATTTGAAGGTAATATCAAGATAGACAGAAAGAACTTCTTTAAATATACGAAACAGAAGTGAGAAGCCAAAGTGAACATTAACCATTTACAGAATGAGGCCAGAGAAAAAGTAGTGGCAAACCAGGAAACGGCAGAGAAGTTAAATAAATGCTTTGCATCAGTCTTCAAAGTGGAAGACATTAATAGCATCCCAAAATTACTCAGTATTCAAGGAGCAAAAGAACAGGAAATAACTACAACAACAATAGCCAGAGAACAAGTGCTAGGGAAGCTAATGATGCTAAAGGCTGATAAGCCCACTGGCCCTGAATGGGATGCATACTACAACATTAAAGAGAGAGAGAGTACTGGTAGTAATTTTACAGGGAGCTCTGGATTCTGGAAATGTCCCAAAGGCTCGGAAAACTGCTAATGTAATACCTTCATTTAGAAATGGAAGGAATCAAGGATATAGATAACTTTAAGCTAGTTAGGTTAACGTTTGTTATTGACAAAATGTTAAAGTCTATCATAAATGATGGAATAGCAGACATTTATTAATGCATAAGATGAACAAGCACAGTCAACATGGCTTCATTAAGGGGAAACTGTGCCTGACAAAATTACTAGAATTCTTGAGGATTTAACAAGCAGGATAAAGGTGAAGCAGTGGATGTTATATATATGGATTTTCAGAAAGCATTTCCGAAGGTACCACATACCAGGTTACTTAAGAAGAATCCACGGGGTGCCACAGGTATCAGTGCCAGGGCCACAGTTATTTACGATATATATTAATGGCTTGGATGATGAAAATGAACGTGCTATAGCCAAGTTCATGGGTGATACAAAAATTTATGGGAAAACAGGTGGTGAGGATGGAATATAATGTGGAGAAATGCATTTTGGCAAGAGTAATCGAGAAGCTGAATATTATTTCAATGGAGAAACACTTCAGAAAGCTACAAAACAGAGAGATTTGAGAGTCCTTGTCCTTGAATCACAATAAACTGGAATCAAGTTCAGCAAGTAACAGGAAGGCAAAAGAAATGTTGGCCTTCATTTCAAAGGTCAGAGTGATATACAATAAGGGAGGCTTTCCTAAAACTGTACAAGGCACTGGTCAGCCAAGAGCTGGAAAATTGTGTATGTCCCTTATCTAAGAAAAATATACTGACATTGGAGGCAGTCCAGAGAAGATTCACGAGGCTGATACAGGTCTGGAGGGACTGCCTTATGAAGAGAGATTGAGCAGGTTGAGCCTGTACTTGTTGCAATATAGAAGGGTGACCTGATTGAAACACACATGCTTATTAGGGGGCTTGACAGGGTGAACACAGAAAAGTTGTTTTCCTCCATGTCTAGCACCAAAGGGCTTATTACAGGAGTCACACATTTAAAACAGAGATGAGGAGGAATTTCTTTTCTCAGAGCACAGTGAATCTCTGACATTCTTTACCTCAGAGAACTGCTAAAACAGACATTTCTAATCTGTAAGGGATTCAAGGGTAATGGGGGAAAGGCAGGGAAGTGGAGTCTCATTGAATGAAGGAGAAAACTTGCTGGACTGAACAGCCTAGTTTTGCTCCTATATCTTATGACCTAATGGACTGTATAATCGTGCCACCACTTCTGCAAGTGGTGGGGATGTCTGAGATTTTGTCTGGTGCGACAACAGGAGTATGACTATGTCAGACTATTGCTTGACTAGTCTGTGAGACAGCTCTCCCAATTTTGCCAAAAGCCCCCAGACATGTGTAAGGAGGACTTTGCAAGGTCAATGGGATTGCATTTACTGTTAGCGGTTCTGGTGTCTAGGGTGGTCCCAGGTGGTCCATTCTGTTTCATTCCGATGGGACATTTATGGAGTTTGATGTAACAGAGGAGTTTATAAGGGCTATTTCCGAGTCAATTACTTTGCTGCAGGTCTGGAGACACCCGCAAGTCACAATTCCTTCTATTAAGGGCGTTAATGATCCAGATTTTCGTTTTCAATGCACTTGAATATTGTTTCATTCCAGATTTTTTTCTAAATCACATTTCACAATCTGCCATGGTGGGAGTCAAACCTGGACCACCATGGCATTAGAGATAATGGGAACTGCAGATGCTGGAGATTCCAAGATAATAAAATGTGAGGCTGGATGAACACAGCAGGCCAAGCAGCATCTCAGGAGCACAAAAGCTGACGTTTCGGGCCTAGACCCTTCATCAGAGAGGGGGATGGGGGGAGGGAACTGGAATAAATAGGGAGAGAGGGGGAGGCGGACCGAAGATGGAGAGTAAAGAAGATAGGTGGAGAGGGTGTAGGTGGGGAGGTAGGGAGGGGATAGGTCAGTCCAGGGAAGACGGACAGGTCAAGGAGGTGGGATGAGGTTAGTAGGTAGCTGGGGGTGCGGCTTGGGGTGGGAGGAAGGGATGGGTGAGAGGAAGAACCGGTTAGGGAGGCAGAGACAGGTTGGACTGGTTTTGGGATGCAGTGGGTGGGGGGGAAGAGCTGGGCTGGTTGTGTGGTGCAGTGGGGGGAGGGGATGAACTGGGCTGGTTTAGGGATGCAGTGGGGGAAGGGGAGATTTTGAAACTGGTGAAGTCCACATTGATACCATATGGCTGCAGGGTTCCCAGGCGGAATATGAGTTGCTGTTCCTGCAACCTTCGGGTGGCATCATTGTGGCAGTGCAGGAGGCCCATGATGGACATGTCATCAAGAGAATGGGAGGGGGAGTGGAAATGGTTTGCGACTGGGAGGTGCAGTTGTTTGTTGCGAACTGAGCGGAGGTGTTCTGCAAAGCGGTCCCCAAGCCTCCGCTTGGTTTCCCCAATGTAGAGGAAGCTGCACTGGGTACAGTGGATGCAGTATACCACATTGGCAGATGTGCAGGTGAACCTCTGCTTAATGCGGAATGTCATCTTGGGGCCTGGGATGGGGGTGAGGGAGGAGGTGTGGGGACAAGTGTAGCATTTCCTGCGGTTGCAGGGGAAGGTGCCGGGTGTGGTGGGGTTGGAGGGCAGTGTGGAGCGAACAAGGGAGTCACGGAGAGAGTGGTCTCTCCGGAAAGCAGACAGGGGAGGGGATGGAAAAATGTCTTGGGTGGTGGGGTCGGATTGTAAATGGCGGAAGTGTCGGAGGATAATGCGTCGTATCCGGAGGTTGGTAGGGTGGTGTGTGAGAACGAGGGGGATCCTCTTGGGGCGGTTGTGGCGGGGGCGGGGTGTGAGGGATGTGTCGCGGGAAATGCGGGAGACGCGGTCAAGGGCGTTCTCAATCACCGTGGGGGGAAAGTTGCGGTCCTTAAAGAACTTGGACATCTGGGATGTGCGGGAGTGGAATGTCTTATCGTGGGAGCAGATACGGCGGAGGCGGAGGAATTGGGAATAGGGGATGGAATTTTTGCAGGAGGGTGGGTGGGAGGAGGTGTATTCTAGGTAGCTGTGGGAGTCGGTGGGCTTGAAATGGACATCAGTTACAAGCTGGTTGCCTGAGATGGAGACTGAGAGGTCCAGGAAGGTGAGGGATGTGCTGGAGATGGCCCAGGTGAACTGAAGGTTGGGGTGGAAGGTGTTGGTGAAGTGGATGAACTGTTCGAGCTCCTCTGGGGAGCAAGAGGCGGCGCCGATACAGTCATCAATGTACCGGAGGAAGAGGTGGGGTTTGGGGCCTGTGTAGGTGCGGAAGATGGACTGTTCCACGTAACCTAGGGGCACCCGCATGGGCCCCAGCTATGCCTGCCTCTTTGTAGGTTACGTGGAACAGTCCATCTTCCGCACCTACACAGGCCCCAAACCCCACCTCTTCCTCCGGTACATTGATGACTGTATCGGCGCCGCCTCTTGCTCCCCAGAGGAGCTCGAACAGTTCATCCACTTCACCAACACCTTCCACCCCAACCTTCAGTTCACCTGGGCCATCTCCAGCACATCCCTCACCTTCCTGGACCTCTCAGTCTCCATCTCAGGCAACCAGCTTGTAACTGATGTCCATTTCAAGCCCACCGACTCCCACAGCTACCTAGAATACACCTCCTCCCACCCACCCTCCTGCAAAAATTCCATCCCCTATTCCCAATTCCTCCGCCTCCGCCGCATCTGCTCCCACGATAAGACATTCCACTCCCGCACATCCCAGATGTCCAAGTTCTTTAAGGACCGCAACTTTCCCCCCACGGTGATTGAGAACGCCCTTGACCGCGTCTCCCGCATTTCCCGCGACACATCCCTCACACCCCGCCCCCGCCACAACCGCCCCAAGAGGATCCCCCTCGTTCTCACACACCACCCTACCAACCTCCGGATACGACGCATTATCCTCCGACACTTCCGCCATTTACAATCCGACCCCACCACCCAAGACATTTTTCCATCCCCTCCCCTGTCTGCTTTCCGGAGAGACCACTCTCTCCGTGACTCCCTTGTTCGCTCCACACTGCCCTCCAACCCCACCACACCCGGCACCTTCCCCTGCAACCGCAGGAAATGCTACACTTGTCCCCACACCTCCTCCCTCACCCCCATCCCAGGCCCCAAGATGACATTCCACATTAAGCAGAGGTTCACCTGCACATCTGCCAATGTGGTATACTGCATCCACTGTACCCGGTGCAGCTTCCTCTACATTGGGGAAACCAAGCGGAGGCTTGGGGACCGCTTTGCAGAACACCTCCGCTCAGTTCGCAACAAACAACTGCACCTCCCAGTCGCAAACCATTTCCACTCCCCCTCCCATTCTCTTGATGTCATGTCCATCATGGGCCTCCTGCACTGCCACAATGATGCCACCCGAAGGTTGCAGGAACAGCAACTCATATTCCGCCTGGGAACCCTGCAGCCATATGGTATCAATGTGGACTTCACCAGTTTCAAAATCTCCCCTTCCCCCACTGCATCCCTAAACCAGCCCAGTTCATCCCCTCCCCCCACTGCACCACACAACCAGCCCAGCTCTTCCCCCCCACCCACTGCATCCCAAAACCAGTCCAACCTGTCTCTGCCTCCCTAACCGGTTCTTCCTCTCACCCATCCCTTCCTCCCACCCCAAGCCGCACCCCCAGCTACCTACTAACCTCATCCCACCTCCTTGACCTGTCCATCTTCCCTGGACTGACCTATCCCCTCCCTACCTCCCCACCTACACCCTCTCCACCTATCTTCTTTACTCTCCATCTTCGGTCCGCCTCCCCCTCTCTCCCTATTTATTCCAGTTCCCTCCCCCCATCCCCCTCTCTGATGAAGGGTCTAGGCCCGAAACGTCAGCTTTTGTGCTCCTGAGATGCTGCTTGGCCTGCTGTGTTCATCCAGCCTCACATTTTACCACCATGGCATTACCCAAGTTTCTGGATAAGTTGTCCAGCAACAAATCCACTTTATCAGTGCCTCTCCTGGCATAAAGATGACATGCTGCTTGTAAGGGTAGTGGAAGCAGATTCAATAATAATGCATAATTCAATGTATTTATTGAAAAGGATAAATTTACAGAACTACAGGAAAAAAGTAGTGGGATACTTATAAAAGTGGAGTTCAAACTCAACTAATAATCTTACTAAACATGTAATGTTTAAAACTCTCCTCTCAGGAACTGGGTGAGTACAGTCAATGGTAAGAGAAAACAGGTTACAAAATAATTTATTGTTTGATGGATAGTAGGAACTGCGGATGCCTGAGAATCTGAGAAAACAAGGCATAGAGCTGGATGAGCACAGCAGGTCAAGCAGCATCATAGGAGCAGGAAGGCTGATGATTTGGGCCCAGACTCTTCATCAGAAATGGCGGCGGTGGGGAAGGAGGTTCTGAAATAAATAGGGAGAGAGGCGGAGGTGGAAGTGAATAGAAGGTGGATAGAGGAGAAGATAGGTGGAGAGGAGACAGACAGGTCAAAGAGGTGGATATGGAGCCAGGAAAGGTGAGTGTAGGTTGGGAGGTAGGGAGGAGATAGGTCCGTCCAGAGAGGAGGGACATGTCAAGAGGGCGGGATGAGGTTAGTAGATAAGAGATGGGGGTGGAGCTTGAGGTGGGAGGAGGGGAAAAGTGGAAGGATAGGTTAGGGAGGCAGAGATGAGCTGGGCTAGTTTTGGGATGCAGTGGGGGGGAGGGGAGATTTGAAGCTTGTGAAGTCCACATTGATGTCAGTAGGCTGCAGGGTTCCCATGCGGAATAGGAGTTGCTGTTCCTGCAACCTTCGGGTAGCATCATTGTGGCAGGAGGCCCAGGATGGACATATCGTCTGCAGAATGGCAGGGGGAGCTGAAATAGTTCTGGACTGGTAGGTACAGTTGTTTATTGCGAACCGAGTGTAGGTGTTCTGCAAAGTGGTCCCCAAGCCTCCGCTTGGTTTCCCCGATGGAGAGGATGCCATCCCCTATTCCCAATTCCTTTGCCTCTGCCACATCTGCTGTCAGGATGAGGCATTCCTCTCCCGTACATCCCAGATGTCCTTGTTCTTCAAGGACCGCAACTTCCCCCCTCAGTAGTTGAGAAAGCCCTCTACCGTGTCTCCCGCATTTCCTGCAACTCATCCCTTACACCCCCTCCCTGCAATAATAAAAAACAAAATAGATTCCCCCTTGTCCTCAAGTACCACCCCATCAACCTCCGGATCCAACACATCATCCACCGACACTTACGCCATCTGCAATCCAACCCCACCACCATGGACATTTTTCCATCCTCACCCTTACCCGCTTTCTGGAGGGACCACTCTCTCTGTGACTCTATTGTCCAAAAACAAGTGCAGCTCCCAGTCCAGAACCATTTCAAATCCCATTCCCCCACCCCCATTCCACAGACGACATGTCCATCCTGGGCCTCCTGCAGTGCCACAACGATACTACCCGAAGGTTACAGGAACAGCAACTCATATTTCGCTCGGGAACCCTGCAGCCCAATGGTATCAATGTGGACTTCACCAGCTTCAAAATCTCCCCTTCCCCCACCGCATCCCAAAACCAGCCCAGCTCATCCCCACCTCCCTAACCTGTCCTTCCGCCTATCCACTTCTCTCACCTCAAGCCCCACCCCCATCTACTATCTACAAACCTCATCCCGCCCCCTTGACCTGTCCATCCTCCCTGGACTAACCTATCTCCTCTCTACCTCCCCATGTACACTCACCTTCACTGGCTCCATCCCCGCCTCTTTGACCTGTCTGTCTCCTCTCCACCTATCTTCTCCTCTATCCATCTTCTATCCACCTCCCCCTCTCTCCCTATTTATTTCAGAACCTCCTCCCCCTCCCCCATTTCTGAAGAAGGGTCTAGGCCCAAAACGTCAGCTTTCCTGCTCCTATGATGCTGCTTGACCTGCTGTGTTCATCCAGCTCTACACCTTGTTATTGTTTGAGGGCTTCGTTTCGGATTCCTTGAGGGCTACATTTTGCTTTTCAGATGCTATGTTTCGATTTCGAAAGCTCCTTTCCGTTCTCACTTACTTGTGTTCTAGCTGATTCACTCATATAGTCACGTTACCTTGTGTATTTATATTGATATGAGGCTTTTGGACTTGCACAGAAACAGAAGCAGAATTAGAAAAATTCATCAATATTGTCAACAATCATCAAGTATCCATTAAATTCAAAGCCACAACACTCAAGGAAAACATTGATTTCCTTGCCATCGCTGTATTTAAATTGTTACAAGATCACAAGCATAAATTTTCAACAGTTATCACAAGCATAAGTTATTGCTTCTCGTTCTTTTGGCCCAGGGTAGAATCAATTGGAGTTTATTTTCAAATTAAGTCCTCTTGCCCCATTCAGCCTCCTACTCTCTTCCCCCCCAATGCAGCCTTTACCTCTTACCCACCTACCTTCCTTGCAGTCACCCACCTCCATCCACCACAGCCTCTCTCTCTCTCTCCCCCCCCATCTAATACCTTGCAGCTGCTTCTAACCCTCCAACTATTTGCAACGTCCTTGCTTCTCACTATTCCCCCACCTCGGTGAAACAAGACCCCACAGCCTCTGAAAGAGGGGCTAGCTCCCAGACCTTGGTCTCTCAGCTCTTGGCTCTCCCTTGGCGACCTCCTCACTTACTTACCTCGCAATCAGAGACCGTTTCTCTCCTTGATCAGTTGCGTAGGCTCATTAGCGAGTCTATGGGGCAGCACGGTGGCTCAGCGGTTAGCACTGCAGCCTCACAGCGTCAGGAATCCAGGTTCAATTCCAGCCTCAGGCAACTGTCTGTATGTAGTTTGCATCTTCTCCCTATGTCTGCGTGGGTTTCCTCTGGGTGCTCCAGTTTCCTCCCACAGACCAAAGATATGCAGGGTAGGTGGATTGGCCATGCAAAATTACCCATAGTGCCCGGGGATATTTAGGTTTGGCAGGTTAGACAAGGGAAATGCAGGAGATGGGGAATGGATCTGGGTGGGATGCTCTTCAGAGGAGCTGTGAGGGTCAAATGGCCTGTTTCCACACAGTAGGGATTCTATCATTCTATGATATCAGCAGCAAGCACAGGACAGAACAAGCCTCTGATTGGAGCTCATGCTCACCTTTCCTTTTATTCTACTTGGGGGGAGGAACTAATTTTCTCCAGGCAGTTGTCCCTATAAAGGATTTTCCAAGATGATTTGGAGGTTTGGAAGGTGGATAGATGCCCTGTTCCCATCTATTGTGAGCCCTGAGGTACAGTGTACATAGTTGCAGATTAAGTACAGGACTTTTTCCCAGGGCAGAAATGACTATTATGAGGGGGCATCATTTTAAGGTGACTGGAGGAATGCATAGGGGAGACGTCAGAGGTAGGTTCTTCACACAGAGTGTGGTGGGTGTGTGGAATGCACTGTCAGTGGTGGCAGTGGAGTCAGATATATTAGGGACATTTTAGCGATTCTTGGACAGGCACATGGAGGATAATAAAATGTAGGGGATGCAGGGTAGATTGATCTTAGTAGGATAATAGGTTGGCACAACATCGTGGGCCAAAGGACCTGTACTGTGCTGTACTGTTCTCTGTTCTATGTTCCAAGTAGGTGCCAAATACAGGATGAAATGACACGGGTAGAGATTAAAGCTTCTGTCAAACTATATCAGTATGCATCCAGCAACACCTGTTATTCTAGCAGTGACATTACAGCCACACACTTGCTGAAGTTTCCAAACGCAGTTTACATGGGGACCCTGGAGCCAAGTGTGAACCACCTCACTACAAAACTCTACAGCGTGTATCTGCAGCAGTTACAATGAAGCACCACGACTTTTTTCTTTAAATGGGGCAGCAAAATCCAATTACAAGTGCAATATTGGCAACAGAATTGTGGTGAAGTGACATTTCTTAACAGAGGTTGATGAAGGCCCAAGAGAATGCAAAAAACCCACAACACACTCATCCTTTCTTCATACACCTATCCAGGCAACAGACACAGCAGCATGCCATTCCCATTACCCAAACAAGCTGTGGCTGGCCTCTGCAATCTAGCATTACCCAACGAATCCAGAGACACAGGAAATGTACACACTGGATAATTGCAATGCACTGGGCAAGACTTTGGAACAAATTTCATTTTAGAAAGATCATGCCAATTCCAGTAACAAAATTAGCTCAGCAAATAATGGGATTGGCGATTAGAAATAATTTAAGGAATTTCAGGTGGATGGGTACATCTTATTGTTATCGAGTTAATTCTTTCCACAAAGTCAAACATTTAGTGTGTAAATCCTTATGAGGAGTCCATCACTGAACCTCTCTACAGCTTTAAATGCTGTTTGAGTCAATCAATACTTCAAGCAGTAAACCAACCAGGTAAACTCATAAAAGGGGAATAGAAGCAGAGGAATAAAGGTCATAAGGAAGTTCTAGAGATAATGGGAACTGCAGATGCTGGAGAATCCAAGATTAAAAAGTGTGAAGCTGGAGGAACACAGCAGGCCCAGCAGCACAAAAGCTGGCGTTTCGGGCCTAGACCCTTCATCAGAGAGGGGGATGGGGAGAGGGTTCTGAAATAAATAGGGAGAGACGGGGAGGCGGACCGAAGGTGGATAGAGGAGAAGATAAGTGGAGAGGAGAGTATAGGTGGAGAGGAGAGTATAGGTGGGGAGGTGACCTGTCTGTCTTCCCCGGACTGACCTATCCCCTCCCCACCTCCCCACCTGTACTCTCCTCTCCACCTATCCTCCTTTCACTCCATCTTCGGTCCGCCTCCCCCTCTCTCCCTATTTATTTCAGAACCCTCTCCCCATCCCCCTCTCTGAAGAAGGGTCTAGGCCTGAAACGTCAGCTTTTGTGCTCCTGAGATGCTGCTTGGCCTGCTATGTTCATCCAGCTTCACAGGAAGTTCTAGAGAATCTTTATAGAACTTTTTTTAAACTAGGCAGTCGGGTTGTTTGCTTTGGAGAAGGTTGAGAGGTGATTTCAAAGAGGTATTCAAAATCATTATTGGTGGGTACAGCACAGATAGGGACACCTTGAGTAAATTGATGAAAGGAGAACCAGAGGGTGCAGATTTAAGGCAAATGACAAAGCAAACAAAAACAAGAGGAATACCTTTTCTTATGCAACTAGTGGTGAGGATCTGGAATGCATTGCCCAAGAATGTAGTGGAGGCAGATTCAATCAAGGCTTTCAAAGGGAAATGGGAAATATTTGCACAGCTATTGGGGGTGGAGGCGGGAACTGAAAACATGCGAGTTAATCTGGCAGAGAGCCGACATGGACACAATGGGCCAAATGTCTTTGTCTAATGCTGTAACCATTCAGGAATTCTGTTTGAATAGATTTACAGCCCTGAGATGAACAGGTTCAAGCTCAAATTAGGCACCTAGTGCTTAACTAAAGAACTCATTCACACTGGGCTATGACATATTGTACAAGCCCAAACCAAGTGCTTACAGACCAATCCAACCAAACCCACCTAAACACTGACCTACCCCATGTCCCCCCACCTGACATATGTATACTCAATTGTACACAAATATGTAGAGTATAATATAGCTCTGTGAAAAGTCACAAATCTGTTTTTATTTCATTCTTACATGGGATGTGGGCATCACTGGCTAGGTCAGCATTTCTTGCTCATCCCTAATTGCCCTTGAACTGAGTGGTTTGCTTGGCCATTTCTAAGGGCAGCTAAGGGTTACCTACACTGCTGTGCATCTAGAGGCACATGTAGGCCAGACCAAGTAACGATAGTGGATTTCCTTCCATAAAGGACATTGGTAAACAAATGAGTTTTTGAAACAATTGACAATATTTCTTGGCTAGCTTCACTTTCCAGAATTTATGAATTGACGTTTTTTGCACCAGTTGCTGTGATGGAATTTGAAACCATGCCCCCAAAGTATCAGTCTGGGCCACTAGCTCATTGGGCACAAGACCACGACATCACCATCTTCCCCCTTACAGTATTTGTTCCTTTCTCCAGAGATGCTGCCTGATTTGCTGAATATTTCCAGCATGTTCTGTAATTATGCTGAGGTACTATACACCGGCATAAGCGTAGCTGTGTCCTTACCTGTGCCCAGTGGTTTTTAAACACCATGAAGCAGGTCTCAGGGTCGGCTGTGACTGGAGACTGGGGGCTCGAAGCCCGGCTCACCCGGTTGCCAGCTCCTCGGGGGTTCAGCTTACTCAGCCAGCTCATTCTTTTCACAGACTTTGGAGATTGGTGTGTGGGAGTGGTGGGTGGGTGTGAAAGGGGCAGAAGGGGTGAATCAGGATGGGTAGGGTAGGGATGGGGGAGGTAAAGGGATCTGGAAGAGAATGCACAGTGGGATATAATTTGCTCCAGGGCAGAACGTGTTGACACTATCCAGTCAGTTCTCTTCTGGCTGCATGTATCATCCCGTCTGTAAATGCTTCTCCTCCATGCTGCTTCATTCACAGCATCTTACTGTAAAATAACAGAAACAAGTTCTTTAGTTCACAATCACTTTGACAGGTAGTTAATTAAAGTGGCAAATGGAATATTGTCTTTCATTGCTAGCAGGATGGAGGTTATGCTGCAGCTGTATAGGGTGCCGATGAGGCCACACCTGGAGTACTGTGTACAGTTTTGATCTCCTTACTAGAGAAAGGCTGTACTGGCACTGGAAGGAGTGCAGACAAGGTTCACTAAGTTGATTCCGGAATTGAGACGGTTGGCTTATGAGGAGCGATTGTGTATACGGGGACTACACTCATTGAAATTTAGAAGAGTGAGGGGCAATCTTATAAAAACATGTAAAATTACGAAGCAAATAGATAAGATAGAAGCAGGGAAGTTGTTTGTACTGGGGTAAGTAGAAACTGCAGATGCTGGAGAATCTGAGATAACAAGGTGTAGAGCTGGATGAACACAGCAGGCCAAGCAGCATCAGAGGAGCAGGAAAGCTGATGTTTCGGGCGTAGACCCTTCTTCAGAAAAAGGGTCTAGACCAGAAATGTCAGCCTTCCTGCTGCTCCAATGCTGCTTGGCCTGCTGTGTTCATCCAGCTCTACACCTTGTTACCTCAGATTGTTTGTACTGGTGGGCGAAACTAGAATTGGGGGCATAGCCTCAAAATAAGGGAGACCAAATTTAGAGCTGGTTGAGGAATAACTTCTTCACCAAAAGGATTGTAAATCTGTGGAATTCCCTGCCCAGTGAAGCAATTGAGGCTACCTCGTTTTTAAGGCAAAAGACAGATTTTTGAACAGTAAAGGAATTAAGACTTATGGTGAACGGGCAGATAAGTAAAGCTTAGTCCACTAAAAGATCAAACATGACTGATCTCACTGAATGGCGGAGCAGCCTCGATGAGCCAGATGGCCAACTCCTGCTCCTACTTCTTATATTCTTGTTCTGTCGCCCGACATATTAAACCAAGTGTCATGGTATTGCCCTTTTACAATCTCACTCCAACGGAGTAGTGTTAAATAGCAACCAACATTACGAAATTCAAACAAACGCTACACCTGATCAGATCATTTATATTTCTTGTTTTACACCCCCAACAGTAAATACTGACACAGTCCCAGGGATAACCTTTAAATAATGTAGTGAGAATGCTGAAGGTGCAAGATGTGCTACCAATCTAGCTGACTTTGTCCTGGATGGTGACAAGCTTGTGTTGTTGGAATTGCACTCATCCAGACCAGTTAGGGGTATTGCATCATGCTGTTATCTTGAGCTTTGAAAATGGTGTGCAGCCTTTGTGGAATCAGGAGGTGAGTTACTCACTGCAGGATTCCCAGCCTCTGATCTGACCTTGTAGCCACTGTGTTTATAAAGCGAGCCTAGTTCAGAATCTAAGTCTATGGTAAACCCCCAGAATGTTAATAGCGGGGATTTCAGTGATGGCAATGTCATTGAATCTGCAGGGACAATGGTCAGATTCTGTCCTGTTAAAGATCATAACTCCCCAACATTTGTGCGATATCAATGTTACTGATGCTATTCACATGTACACTTGCACATACTGATGCACTCCGCTATAAATACTGATCTTCTCCACCCAAACCCACCCCACCAACTGGAGGACACCTGTAAATCCTGGCATGCACCCTAAGACCCCAATCAATACTGACACACTCCTCCTCGGAGCCCCCTGCAAACACTGACACACAACCCCTTAAGACCCCCTGTAAATACGAGCACACTCCCTCCAGGGACCTCTTGTAAATATTGACATGCTACCCCACCCCGGAGACCCCCTACAAATACTGACACGCTTCCCCACCCCGGGACACCCTGTAAATAGTGACACGCTCCCGCCCCAGCACCCCCTGTAAATATTGACATGCTCCCCCCGACCCCAGGCCCCCTGTGAATACTGACACATTTCCGCACCCCCCGCGCCCGCCCGGGACCCCCTGCAAATACTGACACACTACCCCCCACCGTGGACCCCCTGTAAATACTGACATGCTCCCCCCCAATAGATCCCCTGTAAATACTGACACGCTCCCCCCGTGGACCCCCTGTAAATACTGACACGCTCCCCCCCACCCCCGTAGACCCCCTGTAAATACTGATATGCACCCCAACAGGACCTCCTGTAAATACTGACACGCTCCCCACCAGGACCCCCTGTAAATACTGACACAATTCCACCCCCTGTAAATACTGACACGCTCCCCCCCGTAGACCCCCTGTAAATACTGACACGCTCCCCCCCGTAGACACCCTGTAAATACTGACACGCTCCCCCCCGTAAATACTGACACGCTCTCCCCCCCGTAGACCCCCTGTAAATACTGACACGCTCTCCCCCCCGTAGACCCCCTGTAAATACTGACACGCTCTCCCCCCCGTAGACCCCCTGTAAATACTGACACGCTCTCCCCCCCGTAGACCCCCTGTAAATACTGACACGCTCTCCCCCCCGTAGACCCCCTGTAAATACTGACACGCTCTCCCCCCCGTAGACCCCCTGTAAATACTGACACGCTCTCCCCCCCGTAGACCCCCTGTAAATACTGACACGCTCTCCCCCCCGTAGACCCCCTGTAAATACTGACACGCTCTCCCCCCGGGGACCCCCTGTAAATACTGACACGCTCTCCCCCCCCGGGGACCCCCTGTAAATACTGACACGCTCTCCCCCCCGTAGACCCCCTGTAAATACTGACACGCTCTCCCCCCGGGGACCCCCTGTAAATACTGACACGCTCTCCCCCCCCGGGGACCCCCTGTAAATACTGACACGCTGTCCCCCACCCGGGATCCCCCTGTAAATACTGACACGCTGTCCCCCACCTGGGATCCCCCTGTAAATACTGACACGCTGTCCCCCACCTGGGATCCCCCTGTAAATACTGACACGCTCTCCCCCCCCGGGGACCCCCTGTAAATACTGACACACTGTCCCCCACCTGGGATCCCCCTGTAAATACTGACACGCTGTCCCCCACCCGGGATCCCCCTGCAAATACTGACACACTCCCCCCTCCCCGGGACCCCCCTGCAAATACTGACACACTCCCCCCGCCCCCCTCCTCGGGACCCCCCTGTAAATACTGACACACTCCCCCCCGCCTCCTCGGGACCCCACCTGTAAATACTGACACACTCCTCCCCTCCGCCCCCCCGTAAATACTGACACACTCCTGACAGATGCTCTTAAAGTACTGACACACTCCCAGGACCCCGTAAATACTAACAGTATCCCTAGTGATTCTCTGACAACACAGATAAGTCTCCTCCAGGACCACGTAATTACTGAATACAGTGAACTCCCTGTAAATACTGACACACATGCAGACATCCCCTGACTTTCACACTGATACACTTATATAGATAGGCAAAGACACCCCGATATAAACAGCTTGACTGACGATAGGAACATGCCGTACCCACGTCCCTTTACACTGAAATACACACGTACATTTCTGGTGTACCCATATACACAGACACACGGACAGTGCGTCCCCTCCCAGGTAGTGTGCTGCAAACAGTCCCGTCTCAGTGAGACATTAGGCCCGAGGCACTGCTGAGGTGTTGCTTCAAAGATGATGAGATTCCTTTCACAGCAGCTAATGTCACCCTGACAGGAAACAGGCCAGCTCACGGCCCTCTGCACACAATTAACCCTTTCCTGCTGCAAGTCTATCAGCAAAGAAATGAACAGAACAATCTGCAACAGCAGGAATACACGGCAGTCAAGGAGAATGAGCAGAAGCAGCAAATGTCACCATCGCTAGTAGACCTTCTGAACGGTAAGGCAGCCAGTTGTATTTACCACCACTGCACTCCTTCTTCAGTCTCCACTCTGCCTCCGTAACGGTTGCGTCCAGAGATTACATCAAGAACAAGCCCCTCTCTCCCCTCCTTCTCCGCGCCAGTACCAATCAGCAAACCTGAGACCACGGGCATTCAGCACACTGTATTCATACAGCAGAAAACCTCTCTCTAATGCAAAGCACAGCTAGGCTTCAAGAAATAAGTCCCCGTTGTGCGAGAGCATTTCCTGAACATAATCTGTTTTCTGAAACTATATATTTGAAACAGACTTCACAGGTGTGCGCAGGAGTCCTACCTGAAACATAGATTTAATTTCCTTCCATTCAGGGTGTATCTTGATGCATTACATGCTGTAATTTCCCTCCCGAATCTTCCAAATCACTGACACACTTATTGAAGGGCATGCAGAATAAATCACATGTTTCTTGTCAGGAATTTCTGAACAGAAGGAATAGGAGGGCGGATCTTTCAAGTTCATTTTGTGCTGCAACAGCTCTTTTTTAAGGATTAAATTTGAATTTACATCACAAACAGAACATTCAGAGCAAACTAGTCGACACATTTAATTCGACCGATCAACTGATCCTCCTGTGTAATCCTCCCTCATCTGTTTATCCAACTTCCCCTAAGTGCAGCCACACAATTCACCTCAAAGATGCTGCAGATGAATGGTAGCATGTTCCACATTGTATCACTCTCAAGATCACATTTTCCCCGAATTTCCAAAGGGTTTATTCGTGGCTACCTCAAGTGGGTGATCCTGGTTTTGGAAACTGCACAACATGGCTACCCTATACTAAGCAACTCTGGAAAGAGCAAATGAAAGGCATCCAATCACCAGCTTCCTTTCACTGGGGCACGGATTACACACGCTCACTTCAGTATGGGCTCTCACATACATTGACTCTCACTGGGGTACAGTCCCACACACACAGTGACTCTCACTGGGGTACAGTTCCACACACACAGTGACTCTCACTGGGGTACAGTTCCACACACACTGACT
This sequence comes from Stegostoma tigrinum, assembly GCF_030684315.1. Classification (NCBI taxonomy): domain Eukaryota; kingdom Metazoa; phylum Chordata; class Chondrichthyes; order Orectolobiformes; family Stegostomatidae; genus Stegostoma; species Stegostoma tigrinum. Next base: position 112,580,203 of record NC_081359.1, on the reverse strand, counting down.
CTCACTGGGGTACTGTTCCACACACACACTGACTGTCACTGGGGTACGGGGTCCCACACACACACTGACTCTTACTGGGGTACAGTCCCACACACACACTGACTCTCACTGAGGTACAGTCCCACACACACACTGACTCTCACTGGGGTACAGTCCCACACACACACTGACTCTCACTAGGGTACAGTCCCACACACACACTGACTCTTACTGGGGTACAGTCCCACACACACACTGACTCTCACTGGGGTACAGTTCCACACACACACTGACTCTCACTGGGGTACGGGGTCCCACACACACACTGACTCTCACTGGGGTACGGGGTCCCACACACACACTGACTCTCACTGGGGTACAGTCCCACACTCTCACTGGGGTACAGTCCCACACACACACTGACTCTCACTGGGGTACAGTCCCACACTCTCACTGGGGTACAGTCCCACACACACACTGACTCTCACTGGGGTACAGTCCCACACACACTGACTCTCACTGGGGTACAGGTCTGCATGGTACATTGTAGAAACAGCATTGATTAAACTGGTACCGAGCAGTGTAAAATTGCACTGACATGAACAGGCATCTGATAAATAACCATTTAGTATTAATTAATTGAGAGAAATGTGACCCTTTTCAAGCCCATTAACACGCTGGTCAGAAAAGTTGTTTCTTCTGAAAGCCTTTTTGTTCTCTTCACAAACATTAGCTGTGGTTCAGAGGATGGGCGTCTCAGAGAGCCTGAAGTTGTTCAAGTCGCACTCCAAAAATACAAAATCAAGGCTCAGTACTGAGGGAGCACTGCACTGTCAGAGGATAAACTGTTGCACTGTTTGAGGGTCAATGCTGAGGATCGCAGCATTGTCTTACGGTCAGTACTGAAGAGTGCTGGTCTGTTCGAGGGTCAGAACTAAGGAAATGTAGCACTTTCAAAGGGTCAATGCTGAGGGAGTGCCACACTGTTGGACAGTTGGTGCTGATGCCATCAATGTGCCTCCTGGATGCTGCGTTGTCTCCCTGGTGCTGGCGTCAGGGATGTCACGGCTTAAAGGAAGTTTCTGGGGGAAGGTGAACAATCATAGGTTGTGGTCCATATTGGTACTGGTGGCATATGTAGTAAGGGTATGTGGTCCTGTAATGATAATTTAATGAACTCGGTAGAAACTTAGCAAGCAGGACTTCTAAAGGAGCAATCTCCAGATTACTTCCTGTCTCATGTGTAAGAAATAATAAGTCTCAGGGATGAGGCACTTCAGTTATGAGAACACACTGCAGAATATGCAGAATAGAAGTTTAAGATGAGTTTTGATAGAAATCTTCAACATCATGAGGGGTCAGACTTATTGGAGAGACAGAAATTGTTTCAACTCATAAATGGAACAAGATTCAGAGGGCACAGTTTTGTAAAAGATGCAAATACAAGTTGAGAAAGAACTTTTTAATGCAGCAAGTATTAGACTCTGGAATTCACTGACTGGAATTCTGGCAGAGGCAGGATCAATTGCAGATATTCAACAGGGTATTGGATGATTATTTAAATAGAAACAATGTACAGGGTTACAGGGAAAAAGCAGAAGACTGGCACAGTTAAAATGCTTGTGCAGCTGGTGTAAACACAATGGGCCTCCAAAATATCCCTACTATATCTGACTCTACTATCACCGCTGTCACTGCGTTCCTCCACTCTTTGTGTAAAGGACCTACCTCTAACATCTCTCCTATACCTTCCTCCAGTGACCTTAAAATTATGCCCCCTCATAACAGTCATTTCCACCCTGGGAAAAAGTCTCTGACTATCCACTCTATCTATGCCTCTAATCATTTTGTACACCTCTATCAATTCACATTGGCAGGACGCAGATTTGCAAAGGGAACTGGAAATTATCTGGAGGTACATGTGCAGAGATCCGGAGAATAGGCAGAAGCTAAGGGTAAGCTGAGATCCACTTTCAGAGAACCAGAATGGGTTAGACAGTTCTATGATTCTAGAATCGCTGTGGTAGGAGTTGAATTTCATGTCCTTTGGGCACCTATATTGTTGGTCCAGAAACATAAACGCAATGCCATTCCAGCCGAATGTGGCTGTTCTCTTGAAGAACTAAGTATTAACATGTCAGAAACACAGGAAAAAATGCCAAGAAACCATGCAAGACCTTATATATCTCTGGTGAGGCCCCAGTTAGATGTATGGGGCTGTAATGTATAAATTTACAAAAGGTCTTCAACAAGGTGCCCAGTACAAGAATATTGCTGAAATCAGGGCCATATTGTCGAAGTTTTTCACCCTGCACTTATCAGGACAAATGCGAGAATGCCAAATTTCAAACACTCATACAATCTACAACTACAGGACGAAAGGGTGCTGATTGAACATAGAACATTACAGCACAGTACAGGCCCTTCAGCCCTCGATGTTGTGCCGACCTGTCATACCGATCTCAAGCCCATCTAACCTACACTATTCCACGTACGTCCATATGTTTGTCCAATGATGACTTAAATGTACTTAAAGTTGGTGGATCTACTACCATTGCAGACAAAGCGTTCCATTCCCTTACTACACTCTGAGTAAAGAAACCACCTCTGACATCTGTCCTATATCTTTCACCCCTCAATTTAAAGCTATTCCCCCTCGTGCTTGCCGTCACCATCCTAGGAAAAAGGCTCTCCCATCCACCCTATCTAACCCTCTGATTATTTTATATGTTTCAATTAAGTCACCTCTCAACCTTCTTCTGTCTAATGAAAACAGCCAAAGTCCCTCAGCCTTTCCTCGTAAGACCTTCCCTCCATACCAGGCAACATCCTAGTAAATCTCCTCTGCACCCTTTCCAAAGCTTCCACATCCTTCTTATAATGCGGTGTCCAGAACTGTACACAATACTCCAAGTGCGGCCGCGCCCGAGTTTTGTACAGCTGCAGCATAACCTCTTGGCTCCGGAACTCGATCCCTCTATTAATAAAAGCTAAAACACTGTATGCCTTCTTAACAGCCCTGTCAACCTGGGTGGCAACTTTCAAGGATCTGTGTACATGGACACTGAGATCTCTCTGCTCATCTACACTACCAAGAATCTTACCATTAGCCCAGTACTTTGCCTTCCGGTTACTCCTACCAAAGTGCATCACCTCACACTTGTCTGCATTAAACTCCATTTGCCACCTCTCAGCCCAGCTCTGCAGCTTATCTATGTCTCTCTGCAACCTACAGCATCCTTCGTCACTATCCACAACTCCTCCGACCTTAGTGTCGTCTGCAAATTTACTAACCCATCCTTCTATGCCCTCATCCAGGTCATTTATAAAAATGACAAACAGCAGTGGACCCAACACCGACTCTTGCGGTACACCACTAGTAACTGGTTTCCAGGATGAACATTTCCCATCAACTACCACCCTCTGTCTTCTTTCAGCAAGCCAATTTCGGATTCAAACTGCTATATCTCCCACAATTCCATTCCTTCGCATTTTGTACAATCGCCTACTGTGGGGAACCTTATCGAACGCCTTGCTGAAATCCATATACACCACATCAACCGGTTTACTCTCATCTACCTGTTTGGTCATCTTCTCAAAGAACTCAATAAAGTTTGTGAGGCACGACCTTTACTTCACAAACCGTGCTGACTATCCCTAATCAATGTATTCTTTTCTAGATGATTATAAATCCTATCCCTTATAACCTTTTCCAACACTTTACCAACAACTGAGGTAAGGCTCACTGGTCTATAATTACCAAGGTTGTCTCTACTCCCCTTCTTGAACAGGGGAATCACATTTGCTATCCTCCAGTCATCTGGCACTATTCCTGTCGACAATGACAAGTTAAAGCTTGTGGAATTCATTGCCGCAGAATGCAGTGGAAGCCGGGACGTTGGATGCCTTCAAGGCAGAGATCGACAAATTCTTGATCTCAAAAGGAATCAAAGGCTATGGGGAGAGTGTAGGGAAGTGGTGTTGAAATGCCCATCAGCCATAATTTAAATGGCGGAGTGGACTTGATGGGCCGAATGGCCTTACTTCCACTCCTATGTCTTATGGTCTTAAGATCAACGCCAAAGGCTCGGCAATCTCCTCCCTGGCTTCCCAGAGGATCATAGGATAAATCCCATCCAGCCCAGGGGACATATCTATCTTCACTCTCTGAAGGATTTCTAATACCTCTTCCTTGTAAGCCTCAATCCCACCTAGTCTAGTAGCCTGTATCTCAGTATTCTCCTCGACAACATTGTCGTTTTCTAGAGTGAATACTGTTGAAAAATATTCATTTAGCGCTTCCCCTATCTCATCTGACTCCACACACAACTTACCACTACTATCCTTGATTGGGCCTAATCTTACTTTCGTCATTCTTTTATTCCTTAAATACCTATAGCAAGCCTTAGGGTTTACCCTGATCCTATCCGCCAACAACTTTTCATGTCTCCTCCTGGCTCTTCTGAGCTCTGTCTTTCGACTTGGTTAGCAAGTTCATTCTGATTAGCTGAGATATTGCCATGGCTAAAACAGTGGGGAACTAGAGGCTCCCCAGCTCCTGGGTAATTAGTAAAAGGTGCAGGGCTTGAACAGATTCCTTTTGATTATAAGGTTCCTGCATTTGAGTAAACGTGTCACTTGTAACAAGTGCAAATAAGTTGGCCGATTATCTTATCTTGGTTGTTAGTGTGGTTGTTAGCATATGATTGGTGCATTTGGGTTGCTTAGCAAGTGTTGTCCAATCATGGAATCACATCTAACAATACACATTTTGTTTTGCATTTTGCAAGCAGAGACCAGTTCAGAACAGCATGTACTCTGTCTGTTGCAAATAATCAAAGGAACATTTCTGATGAAGGGTCTAGGCCCGAAACGTCAGCTTTCCCGCTCCAATGATGCTGCTTGGCCTGCTGTGTTCATCCAGCTCTACACCTTGTTGTCTCTCTCTCTCTCCAAACAAACATACAATTTAGTTCAATCAGTCAATTGCTGGAATGTATGGCACCGAAATCCATATATAACGTTGCTTAATTGTGTGGCAAACAAAATGCCTTTGCAGATCAACAGCACAGTCTTGTGACTGGAAAATACCACTCATGTAGCCACTGCATTGTAGCAATGTGAAACAGTTTACATAATTTCAAATTTTTGAGGTATTTTGCTTTCCTGAGGTATTGTGAGGTAGCCACTGTTATAATGGGGAAGACTGCTGCATGCAGTGAGACAGGATAAGTGGACAGAAAGCAGTGAATGGGAGTTAAAGGGAGTGATTCAAATGGGCAGAAGTGGAAAATGGTGTTCCACAAAGATCAGTGCAGGGACCACTGCTGTCCACAATTTACAGCACCAACTTAAACTGGAAAAAAACCCTGCAATTTCTAATTTGTGGCTGATGCCAAATTGCAGCAACAGTCAATATCTGGGAGAACAGCAACAAGACTATAAGCATATTATAGATATATGAATTTCACATAAATAATTGTGTGGCATTACAGTTTGTTAAGTGGAATAAAGAGACCAAATTCTCTTCGGAAATAAAGAATCTAAATGTGATTGAGGAGCATCAGAGTTGCGAAGTGCATTTACACGGATCACTAAAAATCCGGGAATAGAGGAATACAGTGAAAAGTGGGCAAGTCTCCATTCTCTGGCACCATCCTGGTTACACACTTGATTACAAAACCCGAATGAAAAATACAAAGGTTATTTTTTAACAAAAACAAAGAAAGCAATAGGGCTCATTACTACTGAAATAAGATTGAAAAATAGAGGCCATCTGCAAAGATACAGGAAGAGAAAAGTAGAGAAAGATCCAAGCTCTGAGTCCTGTCATATCCAGTCATAAATGGTTATGAACAATTAAAAGCTAACAGGAGGTGGAGGCTCCACAAGCATCACCACCTTCAATGATGAGGGAACCCAGCTCATCATCACAAATGACAAGGCTGAAGCACCAGCTTCCATCTTCAGCCTGGAGTGCAGAGTAGACAATCCATGTCAGCCTTCTTCAGAAAACCCAGCATCACAGATGCCAGTCATCAATCAGTTCAATTCATTCCATATGACATCAAGAAAGGGCTGTAGGCACTGGATACTGCCAAGGATATGGGCAATATTCTAGCAATAATACTGAACTCAAATGCTCTAGAGGTAGCTACTCTCCTAGACAGTTTGGCATCTACCTGACAAGAATTTTTTTTATTCACTCATGGGATGTGGGCATTGTTGGCTCGTCAGGCATTTATTGCCCATCGCTAGTTTCCCTGGAGAAAGTGGTGGTGAGCTGGCCTCTTGAAACACTGCCTGTTGTAGGTAGACCAACAAAATCTTTATAGAAGGAAATCCAGGATTTTGACCCAGCAAAACTGAAAGAATGGCAAGTGGTTTGCAGGGGGACTTGTAGGTGGTGGTTTTCCATGCATCTGCTGCCCTTGTCCTTCTGAAGGACTACCTTCTCAATGGTAGTGGTCATGGATTTGGAAAGTGCTGCCAAAGAGCCTTAAAGAGTTTTCACAGTGGACTTTGTAGATGGTACACAGTGCTGCTATTGGGCAGTGGTGGTGAAGGGGCTGAAAGTTTGGATGTAGTGCCAAAAAGGGCTGCTTTGGCTTGGATAATTTCAGGTTTTCTGGAGTGCTGTTGCAGCTGCACTCATCCAGATAAGTGGGGAGTATTCCATTAGGGTCCTGACTTGTACCTTAGATGGTGGACAGGGGGAGGCAATGGCCTCGTGGTATTATCCCTGGACTGTTGATCCAGAGATCCAGTTTAATGTTCTGGGGACCTGGGTTTGAATCTCACTACGGCAGATGGTGGAATTTGAATTCAGTAAATATCTGGAATTAAGAATCTAATGATGACCATGAATCCAATGTCATCTGGCCTGAATGTGACTCCAAGCCCACAGCAATGTGGTTGACTCTTAAATGCCTGCTAGGTAATTAGGGATGGGCAGTAAATGCTACCCAGCAACACCCTCTCCCTGTGGATGAATAAAGAAAAAGAAAATAAAGAAGGTTCTGGGGAATCAGGAGGTGAATTGAAGTACTTTGAGCCTCTGACCTGCTCTTGTAGCCACTGTATTTATATGGCAAGTCCAGTTCTGCTCAATGGTAACCCCCAGGATGTTGATAGTGGGAGACTCAGTGATAATAGTGCTCCTGAAGGTCGAAGGGGAACGGTAGTTTGTCTTTTATTGGAGACTGTCATTGCCTGGCAATTGTGTGGTGCAGCTGCTACTTTCCACTTTTTGGCCCAAGCCTGGATATTGTCCAGGTCATACAGCATTTGGTCATACATCATACAGTACAGAAAAGACTGTTTGGCCCATTGAGTCTGTACTGTCAAAAATATACTACTTCGTACATGAGTCCCACATTTCCTCACTCGGCCCATGGTCTTCAAATATTATGACACTTCAAATGCTCATTCAAGTACTTTTTAAAAGTTGTGGTGTTTCCAGCCTCAACTACCCTCCCAGGTAGTGTATTCCAGACCCCCAGCACCCTCTGGGAGAAAACAGTTTTCCTCAAATCTCCTCTAAACCACATGCCTTTCATTTTAAAATTATGTCTCCTTGAGATTGACCTTTCGACAAAGGAGAACAGCTGCTTTCTATTCACCCTGTCCATGCCCCTCACAATCTTATACACCCCTATCAGGTCCCCCCAAACTTTCTCTGCTCCAAATAAAACAATGTGAGCTTATCCAGCCTCTCTTCATCACTCACCTGCTCCATCCTAGTCAACATCCTGGTGAATCTTCTGTGTATCCCCTCCAGTGCAGTTGCATCCCTCCTATAGTGCAAGGACCAGAACAGCACACAGTACTCCGGCTGCTGCTTTAAGAAAAGTTCTGTACAACTAAAACATAACCTCCCTGCTCTTATAATCTGTGCAGCAACCGGTAAATGCAGATGTCCCGTACGCTTTAACTACCCTATCCTGTCCTGCTACATTCAGGGATCTTTGGAAAAACACCCAGAAATCCCTCTGAGCTTCCTAGTGTCATGCCATTCATTGAGTTACACCCCTGTCTTGTTCCTTCTTCCAAAGTACATCACCTCACACTTATCATGGTCAAATTCCACCTGCCACTGATCTCCCATCTGACAATCCATTTATATCTTCCTGTAAGTTAATATCCTCCTCCTCAGTGTCAAACACCGAGCCAATCTCTGCGTCATCTGCAAATGTACTTATCATTCACCCACATTCTCATCTCCATCGCTTATGAATATCACAAACACTAAGGGACTGAGGGCTGATCCCCATGTTCCATCACTGCACTCTGGGTTCCAGTCAAACCTTTTACTGTTATCATTTTTCTCCTGCGCGTGAACTGTTTCAGAATTTGTGGGATCATGAATGGTGGCCTCCTGAGTCAGAGGTAGGAACACCAGCACTGATCCAAACCCATGAGCCTTGAGTTCCTCGCTGTACTTTCCAAGGCCCAATCATCTTCAGCTGCTTCAATGACCTTGCTTCTCCTGAGCTCAGAAGTGGAGATGTTTGCTGATGATTGTAATGTTCAACACAACTCAGAATTCATCAGATACTGAAACAGTACATGTGCAAATGCAGCAAGACCTGGACAATACTGAGGTTCGGGCCGACAAGTGGCAAGTAACACTGCCACCGTACAAGTGTCAGGAAATGACCATCTCTAACAAGAGAGAATCTAACCATCATTTCTTGACATACATTGGCATTACCATGTCTGAATTCCCTACAATCAACATCCTAGGGGTTACCATTGACCAGAAACTGAACTAGCCATATTCTGTAGCTACAAGAGCAAATCAGAGTCTAGGGGTTCTGCAGCAAGGAACTCACCTTTTGACTTCCTACCTTGTCCACAATCTATAAGTCACAAGCCAGGAGTGGAAGGCTGCAGCTCAAATAACACTCAAAGGGTTTGACACCATGCAGAAAACAACAGTTCACCCGATTGTGCATTTGATATTAACCATTCACTCCCTCCACCACCCGAGCTCAACGGCAGCAATATGTAACGTATACAAGATGCACTGCAGAAATCCACCAAGGCTCTTTCAACAGCACTTTCCAAACCCACAACTACTGACATCCAGAAGAACAAAGGTAGCAGATACATAGAAATACCACCACCTTCAGGTTCTCCTTCAAGCCACTCACCATCCTGACTTGGAAATATATCACTGACTCTTCCTGGAACTCCCTCCCTAAGGGCATTGTGAATCTACTGAAGCTTGTAGAATGCAGTGGTTCATGAAAGCAGCCCACTGCCACTTTCTCAAGGTGAACTATAGATGGGCAATAAATGCTGGTTCAGCCAGCGGCCTGAACAGATTTAACAAAGTGATGAAACAGAGGGAGGCAGAGGGACTGGGAGGAGAATGAAGTAACAGACAGTGAGGGAGGCAAGGAGAGAGCAAAGGAGTTTTCAGTACCTGAATGTATGGCTCTATGACTCTAAGAATAAGTTGATGATGGGAGCCAGAAGAAAGCCTGACTGAATGCTGAGAGTATATTCCCATGGCGGCATGGTGGCTCAAAGGTTAGCACTGCTGCCTCACGGCGCCAGGAACCCAGGTTCAATTCCACCCTTAGGCAACTGTCTGTGTGGAGCTTGCACATTTTCCCCGTGTCTGCATGGGTTTCCTCCGGGTGCACCACTTTCCTCCCACAGCCCAAAGATGTGCAGGTTAGGTGGACTGGCCATGCTAAATTGCCCGTGGAGTTCAGGGAGCTGTAGATTAAGTGGGTTACAGGGTTATAGGTGGGTCTGGGTGAGATGCCCTGAGGTCTGGTGTGGACTTGTTGGGCTGAAGGGCCTGTTTCCACACTGTAGGGATTCTCTGAATATATGGGTCAGTGAAACAGATTCAAGACTCCACCTGAATCAACAATCTGTCCCTGTTAATTCAGATGTTTACAGACCTGTTGAGTATTTCACTAAATTCAATGTATACAGCAAAACCTCCTATAAGACAGCTCAGGTTCTGTGTGGAATAGAATGACACTGACCTTGAATACTGTCCCAGCATGAGTAACAAGCAACATGGTACCTCAGCAAACTCTTTAATTACTGCAATTCATAATTCTCAAACTCAATATATTCCTGACCCATGCAATTACCAAGCAAAATGTCAGTGATTAACAGCACTTCCTACATCAGCTAGCACACAGATTGGATTGAAATTCCACTCCCTCTGATCATCAGACTTTGGTCTCTAAGGTAAGGAAGGCAATACCTTCCAATTACAGACCCAAGTGTCCCCATCAAAACATTCCATGGACAGGTACAGCATGAAGTTAAATACAGAGTGAAGCTTGCTCTACTCATTTAAACTGAAAATATAGCTCGCTCTACACTGTCCCCATCAAAGGTTCCCAGGACACATACAGCACAGGATTAGATTCAGAGTAAAGCTTCCCCTACTCTTTTAAACTGAAATTAAAGTCCTCTCCACACCGTGCCAATCAAACACTAGCCAGGACACAAACAACACACGATCAGATACAAAGCAAAGCTCCCTCCATAGTGTCCACATCAAACACTAGCCAGGTAGGTACAGCATCAGGTCAGACGCAGAGTAAAGCTTCATGACACTGTCAGGTGTCAAACAATCTCAGGTCAAGTTCCCTTCCAAGGCACTCGCCATCCTAACTTGGGAATATATTGCCATTCCTCGAGTGACACTGGACAAAAGTCCTGGACCTCCCTCCCTAACAATACAATGATTCATCAAGATTCTCCAGGGCAACTTTAGGATCGGGCAAGAAATGCTGGCTAGCCAGCGACACCCACATCCCATAAATGATTTTTTTAAAATGGTACAGCACAGAGTTACATACAGAGTAAAGTTCCCTCTAAACTGTGCCCATCAAACATTTAAGATCAGCAGTCTGGATGGGTAAGTTCCAACAACACTCAAGAAGCTTGACACCATCCCAAAGCAGCCTGCTTGACTGGCACCACATCCACTCTCCCTCGACCGCCAATGACCAGTAGCAGCAATGTGTACTATCTACAAGAGACACTGCAGAAATTCACCTTCCAAATAGAAGGTCAAGGTCAGCAGATACATGGAAACACCTGGAAGTTCCCCTCCATGTTACTCACTATCCTGATTTGGAAATATATCGTCATCCCTTCAATATCACTGGCTCACAATCCTGGAATTCCCTCCCTAACAAAGAAGCAGCATGGTGGCTCAGTGGTTCGCTATGCTGCTTCATAGCGCCAGGTATCCGGACGCACTTCCACCCCTTGGGTGACTGTCTGTGTGGAGTTTGCACATTCTCCCCGTGTCTGTGTGGGTTTCCTCCAGGTGCTCCGGTTTCCTCTCACAGTCCAAAGATGTGCAGGCTAGGTGGATTGGCCACACTAAATTGCCCGTAATGTTCAGGGATGTTTAGGTTAGGTGGGTTAGACATAGGAAATGCAGGGGTAGCGGAATGGAAGATAACAAAGTGCAGGGCTGGATGAACACAGCTGGCCAAAAAGCAGCTTAGGAGCACAAAAGCTGATGTTTCGGGCCTAGACCCTTCATCAGAAAAGGGAGATGGGGAGAGGATTCTGAAATAAATAGGGAGAGGCGGACCATGAATGGATAGAGAAGATAGGTGGAGAGGATAGTATAGGTAGGGAGGGGATAAGTCAATCTGGGGAGGACAGACAGGTCAAAGGGGCAGGATGAGGTTAGTAGGGAGGAAATGGAGGTGCAGCTTGAGGTGGGAAGACGGGATAGGCGAGAGGAAGGACAGGTTAGGTAGGCGGGGACGAGCTGGGCTGGTTTCAGGATGCAGTGGGGGGAGGGGAGATTTTGAAGCTTGTGAAGTCCACATTGATACCATTGGGCTGCAGGGTTCCCAAGCGGAATATGAGTTGCTGTTCCTGCAGCCTTCGGGTGGCATCATTGTGGCACTGCAGGAGGCCCATAATGGACATGTCATCTAAAGAATGGGAGGGGGAGTGGAAATGGTTTGCGACTGGGAGGTGCAGTTGTTTATTGCGAACCGAGCGTAGGTGTTCTGCAAAGCAGTCCCCAAGCCTCCGCTCGGTTTCCCCAAAGTAAAGGAAGACACAACGGGTACAGCGGATGCAGTATACCACACTGGCAGATGAAAATCTGCTTAATATGCAAAGTCATCTTGGGGCCTGGGATGGGGGTGAGGGAGGAGGTGTGGGGGCAAGTGTAGCACTTCCTGCGGTTGCAGGGGTAAGTGCTGGGTGTAGTGGGGTTGGAGGGGCGTGTGGAGCAGACAAGGGAGTCCCAGAGAGAGTGGTCTCTCCAGAAGGCAGACAAGGGTGGGGAAGGAAAATTGTCTTTGGTGGTGGGGTCGGACTGTAGATGGCGGCAGTGTCGGAGGATGATGTGTTATAGCCAGAGGTTGGTGGGGTGGTATGTGAGGACAAGGGGGATTCTCTTTTGGTGGTTATTGCAAGGGCAGGGTGTGAGGGAGGAGTTGCGGGAAATGCGGGAGGCACGGTCGAGGGTGTTCTCGACCACTGCGGGGGTGGGGGGGGGGTTGCAGTCCTTGTAGAATGAGGACATCTGGGATATATGGGAGTGGAATGCCTCATCCTGGGAGCAGATGTGGCAGACGCAAAGGAATTGGGAATAGGGGATGGAATTTTTTCAGGAAGGTGGGTGGGAGTCGGTGGGCTTGAAATGGACATCAGTTTCTAGGTGGTTGCCTGAGATGGAGACAGAGAGGTCCAGGAAGGTGAGGGATGTGTTGGAGATGGTCCAAGTGAACTTGAGGTTGGGGTGGAAGGTGTCGGTGAAGTGGATGAACTGTTCGAGCTCCTCAAGAGCATGAGGCAGCGCCGAAACAGTCATCCATGTAACGGAGAAAGAGGTGGGGTTTGGGGCCAGTGTAGGTGCAGAAGAGGGACTGTTCCACGTAACCTACAAAGAGACAAGCATAGCTTGGGCCCATGTGGGTATCCATGGCACCCCCTTTGTCTATAGGAAGTGGGAGGAATTGAAAGAGAAATTGTTGAGGTTGAGGACAAGTTCTGGGTGGGATGCTCTTCGGTGGGACATTGTGCACTTGTTGGGCTGAATGGCCTGTTTCCACACTACAGGGATTCTATGATTCTATGAATAGCAGGTGGACTGCTGCGGCTCAAGAAGACAGCTCATCAACACCTTCTCAAGGCAACTTAGGACAGGCAATAAATGCTGACCCAGCTAGGGAAGCCCCTACCACCCGTGAATAAAAAAGCCACTGTACCACACAGTCCTCTTGATTGCAGTTATATTCATTCAGGCCAAATGTACCTGTCACAGATCGAATACATATCCTTCAAAACTATTTCAGTGGTTGGTAAGCACTTTGGATGTACTGGGGATGTGGAAGACACTACATTTCTGGTTAAGGTTCTTGGGCCGAAATGTCAGTTTTTGTGCTCTGAAGATGTTGCTTGCACTGCTGTGTTCACCCAACTCCACACTTTGTTATTGCACATAATTGCAAGAATTTCATTTTTTGCTTTGCTTTGGGAAATCGAAAGACTCTTTATTCAAGCATGTGTTGTCATCTGCCAAATCTGTGCCAAGTTTTCATACAAATAGTTTCTGAACAGCTTCAATGTGGTTTCCACTTTTAATCCGGAACTGAAATGATCCTAATCAAAGGCACAACTCAGAATCTCAATGATCAGTGCAGTATAGTTTATCTTTCCTTCTGCAGCCTGTAGGCATGGTTGAACATAACACACTCTTCCACAAACAAATCATCTTTGTTGTCCAGGCTGAGTGTACTGTCCTTATGTGGATTCATTTCTACCTAGCTAATTGTAGCTAGAGAATGAACGCCAATAAATTGTTTTCCCATTCCTGAACCATTAACTCTGGTGTTCCCTGAAGTTCCATTCTCAACCCCTCCTATTTCGTACGTACATATGTACATTCTTAATGAGTATTTTGCATGGGTAATCACTGAGGAGAGGGACATGATGGATGTCGAGGTTAGGGATAGATGTTTGATTACTCTAGGTCAAGTCGGCATAAGGAGGGGGGGCAAGTGTTGAGTATTCTAAAAGGCAATAGGATGCACAAGTCCTCAGGTCCGGTTGGGATCTATCCCAGGTCACTGAGGGACCTTAACAGATATCTTTGCAGCATCCTTAAGCACAGGTGAGGTCCTGGAGGACTGGAGAATTGCTAATGTTGTCCCCTTGTTTAAGAAGGGTAGCAAGGATAATCCAGGTAATTATAGACCTGTGAGCTGACGTCAGTGGTGGAGAAGCTGCTGGAGAAGATACTGAGGGATAGGATCTACTCCCATTTGGAAGAAAACGGGCTTATTAGTGATAGGCAGCATGGTTGTATGCAGGGAAGGGCATGTCTTACCAATTTGACAGAATTATTTGAGGAAGCGACAAAGTTGATGGATGAGGGGAGGGCTGTAGATATCATATACATGGACTTCAGTAAGGCATTTGATAAGATTCCCCATGGTAGGCCAATGGAGAAAGTGAAGTCGCATGGGGTCCAGGATGTACTAGCTAGATAGATATAAAACTGGCTGGGCAACAGGAAGCAGAGAGTTGTAGTGGAAGGGAATTTCTCAAAATGGAGAACTGTGACCAATGGTGTTCCACAGGGATGCGTGTTGGGACCTCTGATGTGATAATGGGAACTGCAGATGCTGGAGAATCCAAGATAACAAAGTGTGGAGCTGGATGAACACAGCAGGCCAAGCAGCATCTCAGGAGCACAAAAGCTGACATTTCGGGCCTAGACCTTTCATCAAAGAGGGTCTAGGCCCGACATGTCAGCTTTTGTACTCCTGAGATTCTGCTTGGCCTGCTGTGTTCATCCAGCTCCACACTTTGTTATCGTGTTGGGACCTCTGTTGTTTGTGATATACATAAATGATCTGGAGGAAGGTATAGATGGTCTGATTAGCAAGTTTGCAGATGATACTAAGATTGATGGAGTAGCAGATAGTGAAGGGGACTGTCAGAGAATGCAGCAGAATATAGATAGATCGGAGAGTTAGGTGGAGAAATGGCAGATGGAGTTCGATCCAGGCAAATGGGAGGTGATGCATTTTGGAAGATCCAGTTCAAGAGCAAACTATACAGTAAATGCAAAAGCCCTGGGGAAATTTGATGCAGAGAGATCTGGGTGTTCAGGTCCATTGTACCCTGAAGGTCACTACACAGGTCGATAGAGTGGTCAAGAAGGCATACGGCATGCTTTCATTCATCGGACAGGGTATTGAGTACAAGAGTTGGCAGGTCATGTTACAATTGTATAGGACTTTGGTTCGACCACATTTGGAATACTGCGTGCGGTTCTGGTCACCACATTACTAAAAGGATGTGGATGCTTTGGAAAGGGTGCAGAGGAGGTTCACCAGCATGTTGCCTGGTATGGAGGGCGCTAGCTATGAAGAGAGGTTGAGTAGATTAGGATTATTTACATTAGAAAGTCAGAGATTGAGGGGTGATCTGATTAAGATCTACAAAATAAGGAAAAGTATAGACAGGGTGGATAGCAAGAAGCTTTTTCCCAGCGTGGGGGACTCAATTACTAGGGGTCACAATTTCAAGGTGAGAGGGGAAAAATTTAAGGGAGATATGCGTGGAAAGCTCTTTACACAGAGGGTGGTGGGTGCCTGGAACATGTTGCCAGTGGAGGTGGAAGAGACGGGCATGAAAGCGTCATTTAAGATGTATCTAGACAGATACATGAATGGGCAGGGAGCAGAGGGATACAGATCCTTGGAAAATAGACAACAGGTTTAGATAGAGGATCTGGATCAGCACAGGCTTGGAGGGCCAAAGGATCTGTTCCTGTGCTGTAACTTTCTTTGTTCCTTACATGCTATCCCTTGGTTACATTATTCAAAAGAACATCAGTACACTACTGACACCCAATTCTATATCAGACCTTTCTTGACCACTCTTATCTGATTTGTCATGTATGTTTGACTTAACTACCAAAAATACTGAAGTCTTTGTCCCCACACACAAACTCCTCATCAGTCAGATTCTATCCCTTTCCCCAGCAACCATCTGGACCTAAACCAGGGTCCATGACCTTGCGGCCTTACGTGTCCCTGAGATGAGCCTTCCTCCTTAAATCTTCGCCATCAGTAAATTGGTCAATACTTCATTCAATCTTGTCTACTGTATTCTCTGCTGAAAACGTGGGCTCCTTCACATTGGAAAGACGGAACACAGACTGTGTGATCACTTTGCAGAACTCCTATGTTCTATCCACAAAAATGACCTTGAGGTTCCAGTTGCCTGCCATTTCAACACACCACCATGTCCTCTGGCAAACATCTCTGTCTCAGGCTTGCTACAGTGCTCCAGCACAATCTGCTAGAATAAGACCTCATTTTCTGCTTGGGAACCCTGAAACCTTCTGGGCTCAATACAGAATTCGATAATTTTAGGGCCTGAGCACCTTCTCCCATGTGTTTACTCACACTCCAAGCCTGATCATCACATGGGCTGATACCTCAAACAACCCATTGTCAGCCACTAATGGTCCCTATTAGCAGCTATTGATTCTCCCAGGCTGACCTTTACCCACTCCTCTGTCTGCCCATCTGGTTTTCTCTCTCTGGGCTCCACCTCCAACTATTATTTACTCTTTCCCCCACACCCCATCCAGCAATGTTTTCCTAGCTACAATGAGTTTTGAAGGAGGGTCACTGGACCTGAAACATTAACTCTGCTTTCTTTCCTGCCAGATTCTGCCAGACCTGCTGAGCTTTTCTGGCAATTTCTGATTTTCTTCCCACTTCTGTGACATTACTGGTCTTTCCCTCTGTTTCAGCTCATCAGATGCTGATACCTCTTGTATGCATTTCTTACCACTAGCCTACTCCAATGTTCTTTCCTGCTGCCTCCACAAACTTTAGCACATTGATAACATTTCTCAGCTTGCACTAACTTGCGTCATATCTAACTCATTCATCACTTCAGTGCTCACTCTCTCGCTCAGTCTGGTCACACCTGAAGTTAAATTGTACACATCTCTCCGCATCCCTATTGTTTTCTACATCTGCAACTTCCTCCAGCCTTGCAACTCACCAGGATCTTTCGTACAAATCAGGTCTGTTATGCATCCTAACATTTTCACCGTGGCCTTTGTGCCTTTGGTTGCCTAGGCCCTGGGTTCAGTAGTTCCCTTCTTAAATCTCTTGTTCCTTCTTGAAGACACTCCTTAAAACTTCCTCACCCCAAGCTTTTGTCAGATAGCATCACATTGAAGCATATTGGGATGTTTCACTCTGTCAAAGGTGCTATGAAAATGCAAGCAGTTGTTAACTAACCAGTAACTAGGTGAGATAAGGAAAGTCACAATCCGAGGAAGATTTCTGCATTGGACAGATTAAATCCCTCAGGGTCAGAAGTCAAACAACACCAGGCTACAGTCCGACTGGTTCCTTTAAGATCACAAGCTTTTGGAGCATTGCCTCTTTGTCAGGTGAAGACTCCAATGCAACACCAGCACCTCCACATTGTAATACTTCAGGGCATGCTCGCTGTCTGAGGTGAATAAATGCTCAGCCTTTAATCTGGTTTTACAAAGTACCAAAGAGCATGAAAGCCATCTGGTAGGTAATGGATTCCAAATTCTCATCATTGTCTGGGTTAAAAAGATTTTCCTCACATCTCATCCAAACTTCTGCCCCTTACCTTAAATCTACACCTCAACTGGGTCATTGATCCCTCCATCAAGGGGAAACATTCATCCTGTCTACCCTATCTATACCCTTCAAAGTGTTATACATCTCAGTCATGTCCCCTCTCAGTCTCCTTTGTTCCAAGAAAAACAAGCCCAGTCTGTCCAATCTCTCTTCATAACTGAACCTCTCCAGCCCAGGCAACATCCTGGTAAACTTCCTCTGCTCATCTCAAGTGCTGTTACACCCCCCAAAATGTGGACTTCAGAACTGCACACAATGTGTACAACTACACATAGCTGTGGCCTGCGGGGATTGGAGGGTGTGGACCCTGCACCCCAGCAGGATGGGGAGGAAATTGGAGGGTGTGGACCCTGTAACCCAGTAGATTAGATTAGATTCCATTCCCTACAGTGTGGAAACAGGCCCTTTGGCCCAATAAGTCCACATCACCCCTTGGAGCATGCTACCCAGCCCCATCCCCCTATAACCCACACACCCCTGAACACTATGGGCAATTTAGCATGGCCGATCCACCTAGTCTGCACATCTTTGGACTGTGGGAGGAAACCAGAGCACCCAGAGAAAACCCACGCATACATGGGGCGAATGTGCAAACTCTGCACAGACAGTTACCTGAGCTAGAATCGAACCCGGGTCCCTGGTGCTGTGAGGCTGCAGTGCTAACCCACTGAGCCACGTGCCGCCCAGGGAGGAGGGAGGGGAAGTGAAAAAATCCAACCTGATTGAAGTCACTGAAGTCACGTCAGTGCAACTCACTGTGAATTCATTCATAGGGAGCATGGGCTTACAGATTTAATACAGTCACCCAGCACTTCTAATTTTCCCTGTCTAATCAGCAGTCTGTACATGCGTTCTGGTCTATTACATATTTTGAGAACCACTTCGGGGCAGTTTGCAACCATCCTCCCTCATACATACTCAACGCCATGAGCATGGTGTAATTAATTACCAAACACAAGATCCAAGCTCAGCACATTGCAAAGCTACCGAGAGGGCTCCAGTGAGTGAAGCAAACCTAAAATAAACACGGAGGCATCTGTCACCAATTCATATCTGCTTCTCGTAAGACACAATCACAATACACAGAGAATTCAAGTCATCAATCTCAGGTCTCCTTGTTCTGCAGAGTGATGAGCCTGCAGAATTTGCTACCAAAGAAAGCAGTCAAGGCCAAAACTCTATAATTTCGAGGAGTCTTTTTAATATAATAGAATCCCTACAGTGTGAAAATAGGCCATTCAGTCCACACCGACACTCCAAAGAGCATCTCATCTACAGTCCCACCCACTTCCCTATCCCTAGTACTCCACATTTCCAATGGCCATTCCACCTCACCTGCACATCTTTAGATTGTGGGAGGAAGCTGGAGCACCTGGAGGAAACCCAGACAGACACAGGGAGAACATGCAAACTCTACACCAACACTTGCCCAAGGCTGGTATTGAACCCGGGTCTGTGGTACTGTGAGGCAGCAGTGCTAACCACTAAGTCACCATGCCACTGCTGAATATAGCACCTCAGGCTAAAGGGATAAAATGGTATGGGGAGAAAGGAGGAACAGGCTACTGAGTTGGAGGATCAGCCATGATCATAATGCATGGAACAGCAGGTTTGAAAGGCCAAGTGGCCTACTCCTGCCACTATTTTCTATATTTCTATGATTTGTCTGGTTGTTACTCTCCCTGCCATGACTCAGATTTATACAGTATGGTCAGACTCCAGCTGGATCAGCTGAGTTCAATTCTGATCTAGAAATGCCTCAGCAAGGATTGACCAACTTCGGAATCATATGCCAGAAATCTACCAGAGGATTAGATTAGATTAGATTACCTACAGTGTGGAAACAGGCCCTTTGGCCCAACAAGTCCACGCCGCCCCTTGAAGCATCCCACCCAGACCCATCCCCCTGTAACCCACACACCCCTGAACACTACGGGTAATTTAGCATGGCCAATCCACCTAGCCTGCACATCTTTGGACTGTGGGAGGAAACCCACGCAGACACAGGGAGAATGTGCAAACTCCACACAGACAGTCGCCTGAGGCTGGAATCAAACCTGGGTCCCTGGTGCTGTGAGGCTGCAGTGCTAACCACTGAGCCACCGTGCCGCCCTTGAATTCAAAGGTCAAGATTCACAGATTTTAAAGCACAGAAACAGGCCATTCAGCCCAACCAGTCTATGTTAAACCCTGCACTGCACTTTGTCCCTATTCTCTGGATGAAGAAGTTTATCCTGAAGTCCCTGTTGGATTAATTAATGACAGTCTTGCATTGCTGGCTCCTAGTTAGAAACAGAAACTAGGATTAGGCCACTCGGTCCTTCATGCCTGCTCTGCCAATCAATAGGATCATGGCTAATCCTCAATCTCAATTACATATTTATGCTTTCTCTCTGTACCCCAACAAACCTTTTAAATCTAAAAATGTATCTATCTCTTTATTGAATACATTCAGTGACTGGCTCTCCATGGCCATTTGTGGTAGGGAATCCCACAGGTTCATTTCAGTGAAATGTGTCCTACTCTCAGTCCTGAATGGTCTACCATTTTGACTTGGTGTCCTATGGTCCTGAACTCTCTATTCGAGGGAAACATTCTCCCTACGTCTAGTCTGATCCACTCCATTAGAATTTTATACTTTTCAATCAGATCCTCTCTCATCCTTATAAATTTTCATGTTTATAGGCCCAGTCGAAACAATCTCTCCTCAAATCTGTCCTGCCATCCTTGTATCAGCCTGGTGAACCTCCACTACACTACCTTTATAATAAATGCATTCAAAACTCTAGGTATAATATCATCAAGCAGTGAGACATCCCTACTTCTGAACTCAAATCGTCTTTGCCATTCCAGTCACTGCTTTATAAGACTTTTATAAGTTGTGTATAAGACCTTAGTTAAGCCATATTAGTCACCACACTATAGGAAAGATGCAAAGGCTTTAGCGAGGGTGCAGAGGTTTAGCAGGATGTTACCTGGATTGGAGTGTGTTAGCTATGAGGAGAGGTTGAACAAACTTGGGTTGTTTTCGTTCGACGATCAAAGTTTGCGGGGTAACACGAAAGAAGTATATAAAATTATGAGAGGCATTGATAGGGTGGATAATCTGAGTTCTTTTCCAGGGTTGAAATGTCAAAGAGGGTGTAGGTTTAAGATGAGATGGGAAAAGTTTGAAGGAATGTGCGAGGGAACTTTTTTTTAAACAGAGAGGGCAGTAGGTACCTGCTATGTGCTGCCAAGGAAGGTGGCAGAATCAGATATATTCTCAAAGTTTAAGAGGCATTTAGGCAGACACATCAATAGGCAGGGAATAGAGGGATACAGACCATGTGCAGGCAGACGGGATTAGTTTAGAATGGCATCATGGTCAGCACAGACATGGTGAGCTGAAGGACTTGCTGCTGTGCTGTACTGTTCTATGTTCCCCTCTCTGTTTCCTGTCTGTGAACCAGTTCTCCACCCCACATGTCGTGGGTTTTAACTTTGCCCACTAACCTCTTGTGCAGTAACTTGAATTCTAAAATGTTTCCAAACCTTAGACTTTATTTAATCTGGTAATTTTCTGGTCTCTCCAACAACTGGAAGCAGCTTCTCTGAGTCTTCTTTATCAGACCTAATCACAGGAGTTCAGTAACACAGTTTGATGGACTGCAGGTTAGGAATAAGGAGCAGAGTGACTACTGATTGCAACCCAACAGCAGCTCAGAGAAACGTAGGATCTATATCACATTCTGTGTTCATTGTCTAAACACTGTCCTAACAGCGGTACAACTGGTTGAAAGACAATCGGAGGGAAGTGTTTAATTCTAAGAACCACACTTTAGGAGGGACAACAAGGTCTTGGAGATGGTGCAGAGGAGATTTACTAAAATGGTAACAGAGATAAGGGACTTGAGCTCTGTAGAGAGACTGCAGAAGTTGGAATTATTCTCCTTGAAGCAAAGAAGATGTTTAAAAAGTTCAAAATCAGGAAGGATTTGATGGAGTAAAAAGGAGAAACAGTTTTCAGCAGTGATAGTAAGAACTGCCAATGCTGGAGTCAGAGATAACACAGTGTGGAGCTGGAGGAACACAGTGTGGAGCTGGAGGAACACAGCAGGCCAGGCAGCATCAGAGGAGCAGGAAAGCTGACTTTTTAGGTCAGGACCCTGAAGGTTAACTGTTAACTGTGTTAACAGTTTTCAGTAATTAGGTCACCAACCAGATTCAAGACATTGGCAATTTTTTTCTGCCCCATAGTTGGGTGCTTTAACCCGAATTCGCTACTTCAAAAGATAGAAGCAGATTCAATAACAAATTTCAAAAGGGAATTGGATTAATACAGGAAAAGGGGAAGTTTGCATGGGGCAGGAGAAAGCGAAGTGTGATTTGAGGCAGCTCTATCAGGGAGCCAGCACAGACACCATGGACTAAATGGCCACTTTCTACTGCATTATTCTATGAAAAATATGGATAAACAGCTCAGTGGAATGTATATGTGGGCGAGGGGCAAGGCAAACTCTGGGATAAACAATTACAAGAGTAGACACATTGTCCACAATGATTGCTACTAAGAATCATATCCGAATGTCATGAACAATCCTATTATTCCCATATTGTAGCAGTGGAATTTGACATATTTAAGTTATCCTAAACCACCCCGCATGATGGTTCTTTCAGAATCAAGGATGCGGAATGTCGTCCATACGGGCAGGCATTCAGGAAGACGAGAGGATGCATACCTTTTAAATTGATGCTTTATGATTTGGAGTTTCAGTGCAGTGGATTGGAGTTGAGGGCTATGGAGAAGTAGCACATGAACAGGAGGGGTTGAAGTGGGAGACAAGATGGGAGTCAGGAAAGAAAGTGGGAACAGGGTATGGTGTGTCAGGATTTTAATGTGGGAGTCAAGGGAGGAAGACTACAGGATGCACTGAAAGGTCAATCTCAGTTTTAAAGTGGGATAGGAAACTGGGATGAGAGAGAGAGAACAGTAGCTTCTGGTTTTAAGATGGAATTAGGGCAGTCACACCTACTTCATGCAGCCACATGATATACAAAGAATGAACATTTCAAATGTATCTGTTAGAGGACTGTGGTGTCTGCCTCAGAAGCCCCTACCCTCCAACCTACACATTGAGGGGAGACAGTAGTTTAATGGCGATGTCATTGACATGGGAATCCAAAGTTCAAGGATAATGTTCTTGAGATATGGGTTTGAATCCCACTATGACAAATGGTTAAATTTGATTTCAATAAAAATATGGAATTTTAAAAAAAATTGTCTAATGGTAATCATGTTGTTATCTGCTATCCCTCCTCCTTTCCTTCTTTCTCTATCTTTCCTGAACAACTTATAGCAAGGAATATTTAACACCCAGTCTTGCCCTTCCTTAAGCCAGATCCACCACAAAATATTTTCACATGCATGCTAAACTTCATTTCTTCATATCATACTTAGAGGTCAATGCAACAAACATTTTGTGCAAAGGTTGATTCCTCAACAAGCAATGAGAACCTGTGAAGAGGTGCTGAATTTTGTTTAAGGCGTCTGGTAAATTCCGTTTTGTGTTTCAAATACTACCCAGAACATTCAACATCTGCCTGAACCAAACTTGTCAAAATGGTTATGAGAAAAAGCAGGACGCTCCCTCTCATTGCAGCACGGTGGCTCAGTGGTTAGCACTACTGCCTCACAATGCCAGAGACCCAGGTTCAATTCCACCCTCGGGCGACTGTCTGTATGATTTCCTCCAGGTGCTCCACTTTCCTCTGACAGTCCAAAGATGTGCAGGCTAGGTGGATTGGCCATGCTAAATTATCCATAGTGTTCAGGGATGTGTAGGTTAGGTGGGTTGTAGAGGGATGGGTCTGGTTGGGATGCTATAAGGGTCAATGTGGACTTGTTAGGCTGAAGGGCCTGTTTCCACACTATAGGGATTCTATGATTATTGCAGCCCTTCTCCATGCCAGCTTGAAACGTCAGGTTACACACTGACATCAGATGGGAGCTGCTTTGATGGAGCAAACCCGAGTCCATGCTAGCTTCATTGAGCACTGCTGCATACCAGATGTGACCAGCACCCCAACCTGTCTTCGGGCGGTGGGGGGGACTCACAATTTTCCTATTCCTCTTCACAATTCACTACTTCCTGTTAGAAAAGACAACAGCCAGGATTACAGGCTCTCAAAATCCTTCAGCTGAATGTTAGCAAAAGCAAAAGAACTGAAATATGCAGAAAACTGACAGAAATTCCAACATGGAGACAGGCCTTTTGGACAACTCAGTCTTTTTGAGTATTTATCACCGATAAGAGAAAATATCCTGATCGTACTTGAGAACACTTACAGCTTACCTGCAACCACTAATACCAGAAGTCTCACAATCCTATGATTGTGAAGAGGTTCCTCCTGTTCCCCTCGGAATCTCTTACATCTACCAGACCGTCACCCCTTCCTGTTCAGTTACTAGAAGATAAAATTGATCAGGAGAAAACACCAGGTAGGCCGACTGATCTCAAAACTCTGTAACCTTGGTCTTTTCTCTGCCCTCTGCAACTGGATCTTCAGCTTTCTCACCACCAGACCTTAATCAGTCACGATAGGTAACTGCATCTCCTCTACAATAACACTCAACACTGGAGTCTTGCAAAGGATGAGTCCTCAGCCCCCTACTGTACTCCCTGTACAATCACAACTGTGTTGTCAAATTCCAAACAAATGCCATCTACAATTTCGCTGATAACACCACCCATTGTAATACAGATATCTAATGATGAGTCAAAATACAGAAGGGAGATAAAGGGCTCTCTCACAACATCACCAAAACTAAAGAACTGATCGTCAACTTCATAAAAACAAAACTCACCCCCATTTACATCAATGGAACTGAGGTCAAGAGGCTGGAGAGCATCCTCAGAGTGATGACAACGGACAATTTGTCCTGGACTATCCATGTAAATGCAATAGTCAAGAAGACACAATAATATCTCTTCTTCCTCAGGTGGTTTGGGAAATTCGCATGTCCATAAGGTCCCTCACCAACTCTTACAGATGCATCACTGAAAGCATACTGTCTGGGTGCATAAGGGCCTGGTAGAGCAACCGCTCTACCCAGTACTGTAAGAAACTACAAAAGGTGGTTTGCACAGCCCAGACCATCACAGAAGCAAACCTTTCATCCATGGACTGTGTGCACGGCTTGCTGCTGCAGAAAGGCTGCTAACGTCATCATAGACCCATTGCACCCCGGCAATGCTCTCCTAGAGCCTCTTCTGTCAGTCAGAAGTTACAGAAGCCTTAACACACCCACCAGCAGGTTCAGGAACAGCTTCTTCCCAGCTGTCATTAGATTGATGAATGGACTAACTTCAAATAAATCTGATCTTGCTAACGTTAATATTGCCTAGCGCATGCCATGTGCAATGTAGCCTCTAAGCCTCTGTCTAAGAGACAATAGGATTTTTTTTTCTGATGAAGGGTCCAGGCCCGAAATGTCAGCTTTCCTGGTCCTAAGATGCTGCTTGGCCTGCTGTGTTCATCCAGCTCCACACTTTGTTGCCTCTGTCTAAGTCTTTTTATAATCTCTAATCTGTACCTCCTTGCTTATTACAATCTGCCTATACTGCATATAAACAGAGCTTTTCACTATAGTTCAGAACACGTGACAATAAATCAATCAATCTACTTAAACAGTTGAAAATTCACAAGGAGAACATGAGCTGCATCCAAAGATGCTGAAAGAAGTAAAAGGAGATACAGGCCATAATCTACTAAACCTGTTTGGTTACAGTGGAGAGCCAGATATCAGGAACACCACACCTAATCAAGTGGTGGATCTCTTCATCAACAGTAGCCTTCTGAGAGAAACAATTGTCAAGGGACTATGTTTAATGTACGCCAGACTCTCTCCTGCCATATGTATGGAAGGTGGAATACATGGCTATCAATGTCTAGATTGACATCAAAGTTGCTTTTGCAATATTCAAAGACAGCCTAAGTCTCTTATGTGCAGAATACACACAGCTTGCTATACGACAGTCTTGTCAGCAAAGATACCACAAAATAACAGGGACAGTGGTTTTATTTTTATTCAGTCATGGGATGTGTGCATTGTTGGCTGGGTCAGTATTATTTGCACATCCCGAGTTGCCTTGTGAAGGTGGTTGTGTTGAGCTGCCTTCCTGAACTCCTACAGCCCATGGCATTTAGGCCTGCAACACAGAAAAAGGCCATTCATCCACTGAGTATGTGCTGGTCAAAAACAACCACCTAACTATTCCAATCCGATTTTTCGGCACTTGGTCCATAGCCTTGCATCTTTGGCATCACAAATGTTCACCTACATACTTTTTAAATACTATGAGACTAGGTAGAGACAGCAGTTTCCTTCCCTAAAGGGCACATTAATGAACCAGATGGGTTTTTCTGACATTTGCTAATAGATTCATTGTCAGATTTTTTTTTGGATTCAAATTCCACCATCTGCCATGGTGCAATTCGAGCCTGGGTCCCCAGAACATTACCTGAGTCTCTATATGAAGAAAAACATTTACACAGCAAATGGTTAGAATAAGAAGTGCACTGCATGAGGGAGGTGAAGCATATCACTGCTTTTTAAAAGGGAGCTGGATAATAATCTGAAGAAAAAATAATTGCAGGTCTCCAGCTTGAAGGCAGGGAGTGGTTATAGGTAAGTAGCTCCTGCAGAGAAACTGCATGGAGACAATAGGCCTGTAATCCTCCCATGCTATAAGTATTCTGTGGCTTCATGATTCATCTTAAATTAATGAGAAGGCAGACAGAGTCTCACCTTAATGTCTTACCCAAAGACAACAACTTTGGCAGAGACACAAACTGCCGAGTATAACACTGGGACTATCTGCTGGGGCCGTGTGTTTGCATTTCAGCATCAAGAAAGGAATCCACAATCCTCTCTATCAAAAACAAGAATATTACCCATTGAGATGAGACTGGCAGATTCAGAATGACAGACATGTCTTACCAGCTGAGGCACTGGGGATGGGACCTGGAGGAACAGGAGAGCTCACTGGCAGATACAATAATATCAGGCCACAGGTGAAATGCTGGACATGTATATTACAACTATTATACACTGCGATTTCCAAAACCAAGCCAGTTGCCTGGGATCAGAAAACATCAATAAAACAAATTACAATTTCAATTTATTCCATGCAACCTGACACTGATGTGCTGTCAGATACACAAACAGCTCAATGATTTCCCAAAAGACAGAACAGTTGGCTTCAGAAAGCAAAGCCAGCAATGTCACAGTGAGCAAATCATCTGCAGGCTCACTAATCAACAATGAGAGCAATTGCTTTGTCCTCCTGGGAGAGATCATCCCAACTTGATGCCTCCAACGAGTCTGCTCAACAGAATTTAAAACTCTGCAACACTGAAAGTCTGCAGAGAAACATAAATAGGTTTGGCAGATGGAATTCAATGTTGGTAAATGTGAGGTCATCCATTTTTGTAGGATGCACAGCAAAATGGACTATTATTTAAATGGAGAAAAATTGCAGCATGCTGCCATGCAGATGGACCTGGGTGTCCTTGTGCATGAATTACAAAAAGTTGATTTGCAGGTGCAGAAGGTAACTGAGAAGGCAAACGGAATATTGTCCTTCATTGCCAGAGGGATGGAGTTTAAAAGCAGGCTTGGAGGGCCGACGGGCCAGTTCCTGTGCTGTAATTTTCTTTGTTCTTTAAGATTCATCAAACTAATGGACCTGTTCTGGCTCTTTGAACGAGTTATACAATTATTGCCACTCTCTTTGCTTTTCACACATTGTCCTGCCAATGCTTTCCCTCAAGGAGACATCAATTTCCAAAAGTTAATATTGCCCTTTCAGGCACCCCTTTCCATTTCACAACAACCTGCCATGCCAAAAAAAATCATTAATTGCTTCCAATCTGTGCCCTCTGGTTTTGGACTCTGCAAACACTTTTTCTTTATTTATATCACATAAAACCATTCATTTTGAATACCTCCGACAAATCTGCCCTTAACCTTCTCAATCCCCACCTTTCCACACACTGAGGACCCTTATCCCTCATTCCATTCTGGTACCTCTTCCACACATTGTCCAAGGTCTTGCCAACCTTCCTAAATTGAGGTGCTCAAAACTGAAGACAAACTTCCAGTTAAAGATTACCAAGTGTTTCTTAAATGTTCAGGCTTCAATTTTATAGAAGATTGGTGAAACTGCACCTAGAGTACTGTGAAAAGGTCTGGTCACCTTGCCTAAGGAGGGATAAACTTGTTAAAGAGGGAGTGCAGAAGAGGTCTACCAGACTGATTTCTGATGGTGAGACTGTCTTATGAGGAGAGATTGTGGAGAATGAAAAGGGATCTCATAGAAACTTCTAAGGTTCCTACGGGATTTGAAAGGGGATGCAGAAATCTTAGCTCTACCAAAGCAGTTTGCAACCAATGAAGTTCTTTTCAAAGTATAGTCAACTGTTGTAGTGCAGGAATGCAAGAAGCCAATTTATGCATAGCAGGGTTCCAAAAATGGTAACAGTTAAGGCTGCCACTGGCATTGTAATGTGATTAAGAAATAAACATTGATGCAGGTTCCTAGGGAGATATCCCCCAATCTCTGGGCCATTTTACTCTAAAAAAGAACGACAGAGTCTTTTAAATCTACCTAAGAATGTAAACAGGGCCTTAATTTAATGTCTCACCCAAAAGCTCAGATCTCATACAGTTCAGTGTGTTCTCAGGATTGCTTTGAATACAGCTGAGGAATCAATGGCATACTGGGCAGGAGGCCAGGTGAACCCCTGACAGCCCTTGAGGTGGTGCCATGTTTTTAACTGAACAATGACACCAATAACAGTGGGCATAATCTCAGCTATAGAGAAGCTGTACTGGCTCATCCCTGGGAAGCAGTCTGAATCCAGTGGCTGCTGACCTTGGAGATGAGCGACCCTGACTGAAGCAGCAATCACTTGGGGTTTGGCGTAGAGCAAACTGAGTGACAAGAGCTGCAGCGTGTGATGAGTGACAAGGGCAGGTGCTGACAGCTTTGGGTGGTGAGTAATCTCACCCACTGACAAGTCCTGATCAAAGCCTCATGAGACTTTCAGAAACATAGACTGCCAATGCAGTGAACATGCAGCTGGGGCAACTGTCGTCAAACTAAAAACTATCAGCAATAAACAACCTTCAAACAGCAGGAAGAAACTGAACTGGGCGTCAGCTGTTGAGTGCTCACAGTCCAGCAAGCACAGAGGACTGCAGATCGGTGAGTTACATACTTACACAAGGCAGTCCTGACCTGAAACACTCATCAGTTTTCTCTCAGTTTGAGAATGCCTCACCTTCTCAGTAGTTCTAGCAGATTTGCTGTTCATCATCTGTGTACTTGCCAGCTCTGAAGGTATTTCCTGCACAGCCGAACCTGTCTGCTCATGAATATTGCAGCAGGTGCAGTCGGTACATTAGCCAGGATCCTGCCTGGCTCCTCCCCTCTCATTCTATTAAAGGCTGAGACTGGCTTGCACACGCTCAAAAGAGGCTGATCAGTAGAGAGAACGCCCCAGGTTGTTGCTCACAGCCTTAGAACATGACATCACCCTAATGGAACCAAACCATAAACTGATATGACACTGAAGATCTGCACAATTGTACACAGAAATACGCTGCTTTGATCTCAATTGTCTCAAACCCAACTGAACAGGGTGGCAGGCTATCTGACAATGCAGTTTGCCACAGAAGAAATGGCTCACATCACACGATAGCGTGTTGGGTCAAAATATCATGGATTCAAGATACATGCAAGAAGACAGTGACTCCAGTGCTAAGGGAGTGCTGCTCTGTCGGAGGGTCGATGCTGAAGGAGTGCCACTCTGTCGGAGGGTCGATGCTGAGGGAGCGCCACACTGTTGGAGAGTCGATGATGAGGAGTGTGGCACTGTCGGAGGGTCAGCGCTGAGGGAGCGCCGCGCCGTTGGAGGGTCAATGCTGAGGAGTGCGGCACTGTCAGAGGGTCAGCCCTGAGGGATTGACACTCTGTTGGAGGGTGATGCTCAGGGAGCGACGCTCTGTCAGAGGGTCAGTGCTGAGGGAGCGCCGCACTGTCGGAGGGTCAGTGTTGAGGGAGCGCTGCACTGTCGGAGGGTCAGTGCCGAGGGACTGCCGCACTGTCGGAGGGTCAGTGTTGAGGGAGCGCTGCACTGTCGGAGGGTCAGTGCCGAGGGAGCGCTGCACTGTCGGAGGGTCAGTGCCGAGGGACTGCCGCACTGTCGGAGGGTCAGTGTTGAGGGAGCGCTGCACTGTCGGAGGGTCAGTGCCGAGGGACTGCTGCACTGTCGGAGGGTCAGTGCTAAGGGAGTGGGCGCTGTCGGAAGGTCACTGAGGTAGTACTGCATTGTCTTTGGATCAGTGCTGAGGTAGTCAGCCATTCATTGGCGTGTCCCTCACAGACAAAGACGACTCTTCCACTCAAGGTGAGTCCATTGTTGGCGATACAGACCTATGTGGCTACCGCAGGCTCTATTACACTTGGAGCAGAACGCACTCACGGGAATGGGTGGGCAGGGTGTTGGTGTGGCACCATGCTCCTTTCACTGTTTTCACCTGACTTCTGCTTTCGCCGACAGCAAGTCTCAAGGTACTCGATGCCTCCCCGATTCTCCTCCTCCACTTTGAACAGTCTTGGGCCAGTGATTCCCAAGTTGCAATTTGCCAGTGAGGCCGTGAGGATATCACTGAAGAGCTTTCTCTGTCCTCCTGGGGCTCACCTACCGTGTTGGAGCTGAGAGTAGAGCACATGGTTGGGGGGGGGGGGCTCACGTCGGTCATGTGGAAACGTGTACAGCCCATCGCAGCCGATCCAGAGTGGTCAGTGCCTCAATGCTGGGGATGTTGGCCTGGTCAATGATGCTGGTGTTGGTGCATCTTTCTTCCTGGCAGACTCACAGGATCTTGCACAGAAAGCATTGGTGGTACTGCTCCTGCATCTTCAGGTGT
Source organism: Stegostoma tigrinum (assembly GCF_030684315.1). Taxonomy (NCBI): domain Eukaryota; kingdom Metazoa; phylum Chordata; class Chondrichthyes; order Orectolobiformes; family Stegostomatidae; genus Stegostoma; species Stegostoma tigrinum. Next base: position 112,549,576 of record NC_081359.1, on the reverse strand, counting down.
CTGCTGTGGACAGTCCATGTCTTTTCATCGAATTATTCAGAATTCTTACAGTATGTAAGCAGGCCATTTGGCCCACTGAGTCCACGCCCACCCTACGAACAGCAGCACAACCATCCCATCCCTGTAAGCCTGCATTTCCCAGGACTAATCCACGTAACTTGTACATCTTTGGGTTGTGGGAAGAAACCCAAACAAACTGAAGGAGAACGTGCAAATTCCACACAGACAGTTGCCCAAGGGTGGAATTGAACCCAGGTCCCTGGCATTGTGAGGTATCAGTGCTAACCACTCAACCACCGTGCTGCAGCTGTCTTAGAGCTACATAGGAGGCAGGAACCACCACAGTTCTACAAATTATGATCTTGATGTCACACCAGATATTCTTGTCCTTGAACGCCATTTTCCTCAGGCGGCTGAAGGGTGGGTTAGCACACCAGAGGTGGTGCAGGATCTCTTTATCTACTTTGGCCAATAGGACACTCCCAAGGTACTGGAAGTGGTCAACATTCTCTAAGGCCTCCCATGGACCTTGATGATCAAGGGTTTTCTCCACAATGCCAGGCCAAGTTGGTGGAGGACCTTCATGTTGTGGTTGTTTTGGGTGAGAGCCATGCTCTCATATACCTCCATAAAGGTGCTGATGATGGTCTGGAGTACATCCTCTGAGACTGCATCCCCTCCACAGCGACACTGGCACTATTCCCCACCACTTCCTCCGCCACATCCTTGACTGTATCGGAGCTGCCTCGTGCTCCCACAAGGAGCTTGAACAGTTCTCAGCTTTTCTAATACCTTTCGCCCCAACCTCAAGTTCACCTGGGCCATCTCTGATACCTTTCTCTCTTTCCTGGACCTGTCTGTTTCCACCTCTGGTGGTCGCCTCAAAATCGATATCTATTTCAAACCTATGGACTCTCTCCTCTCACCCTCCTTCCTGTAAGAATGTGATCCCCCATTCACAATTCCACCCCCTCCACAGTGTCGGTTCCCAAGATGGGGCGTTCCACTCCTGAACCTCCCAGATGTCCTCATGTGTCAGGAACGCAACTTCCTCCTTTCAGTAGTTGAAAATGTTCTCAACCACATCTCTTGCGTTTCCTGCACCGCTGCCCTCACATCCCCTCCCCACTATATAAACAAAGACAGAATCCCCCTTATGCTCACGTATCATACTGCTAACCACCGGATTCAAAGCATCATTCTCCGCCATGTCTGCCACCTTCAATCTGACCCCACAAGCAAAGATATATTTCCCTCCCACCCCATCTGCCTTCTGTAAGGTCCGCTTTCTCCGCGACTCCCTCCTCTGCTCCACAGTCTCTGCTACTCCCACCACCCCAGGCACCTTTCCATGCAATTGCAGCAAGTGCTACACCTGACCCTACATCTCCCCCCTCACCTCCATGCAAGGAACCAAAAAACCTTTCACATCAGACACAGGTTCACCTGCACATCCACCAATGTGGTGTACTGTATTCGCTGCTCCTGATGTGGCCTCCTCTACATCAGGGAGACCAAGCAGAGGCTCAGAGACCGTTTCGTGGAGCACCTGCGCTCTGTTCGCGACAAACAACACCTTTCAGTCATGAACCACTTCAATTCCCCTTCCCACTGGGTGACGTGTCCATCCTGGGCATCCTCCAGTGTCACAATGATGCCACCGACAAACTGGAGGAGCAGCACCTCATATTTCACCTTGGGAGCCTACAGTCAATGGTCTAAATGTGGACATTACCAGTTTCAAAATCTTGCCACCCTGACCTCATCCCATGACCAACCCTCCCTCTCATCCCCTCTTCCTTGACCTGACACAACCTGTCCATCTTCTCTCCCACCTCACTGACCTATCCCCATCACTACCTACCTGCACTCACCTATCACCATCCCACCTACCTTCCCCAACCATACTCCTCCTCCCTCTATTTATTTCAGAGCTCCCTTCCCCCTCCCCCATTTCTGAAGAAGGGTCCCAACCCAAAACGTCAACTTTCCCATTCCTCTGACGCTGCCCAACCTACTGTGCTCCTCCTGCTCCACACGGTGTTATCTCTGACTCCAGCATACCAGTTCTTACTATCTGTTAATAGCAACTGGATGACACTGGTTGGAGTGACTTTGGTTTTGGTTTGAAGGCAGTGGAAGTTAACTAATTTCCTGCTAGTTCTGAGTTAGCCCCACTCCAGTGTGGTGTTTGTCGGTGGTGCGTTGAAGCGTTGCACTGAGGTAGATCAAGAACAGCGATGGAGCCATGATGCAGCCCTGCTAGACACTGGTCTGAATGGGGAATGGGTTGGTGATGGAACCATTTGTCATTATCATGACTTCCATGTCATTGTGCAGCAGGCAAAGGATAGTGGCAAACTTCACGGTGCAGCCAAAGTGGAGAATGATGTCCCATAATTTTTCCCGATTGACAGCATCAAATGCCTTTGTAAGGTCGAAGGAGGACATGTACAGGGCTGGGTTCTTTTCTCTGCATTTCTCCTGCAGCTGTCATGCGGTAGAAATCTTGTTCGTTGTGACCTTCCATGGCCAAAAGCCATACTGCAATTCCGGGAGGAGTTCCTCAGCAACAGGGAGATGGTTCAGGATGACCTTGGCAATGACTTTTCCAATGGTTGACATCAGGGAGATTCCTCGATAGTTACCACAGTTGGACTTGTTACCGTTTTTGAAAATGCTCACGACTGCGACATCCTGGAGCTCTCCTGGCATGCTCTCCTACTTCCAGGTGAGGCAGACAAGGGCACGTAGCTGCAGCAGGAACTCTTTGCCTCCACACTTCAATGCCTCAGCGGGGATACTGTCTGCTCCAGCAGCCTTGTTGTTCTTGAGCTTGCAAATGGCCTTCTCTACTTCGTGCACGGCTGGGGTGTTGCTGAGCTTGTGGCTTGCAGTATGCTGTGGGATGCATTCAGGGATGCTCAGATCGACAACAGACCCCTGGTTTTCGAGGTCTCTGAAGTGCTACCCCCAGTGTTTTTGATAGTCACTCCATCCTTGGCCAGCAGTGCTGTGAGGCCATGGCTATTTGGTCCATATGTGGTCTTGAGAGCACAGGCGAAACCATGCATGTCATAGCAGTCAGCCATTCATTGAGCCCCCAATGCTTTCTCCACCCACCACTTGTTCTTTATGTCAGGGTTTGTTGTTGGATCTCAGTCTTCAGTCGCCAGTATGCCTGATTGTTGATTTACACTCAGAAATGCCACACGCTTCCAGCTTAACAGTTCTTGGATCTCTAGATCATTCAACTGGTCTTGGTGTTTCCTGGTTCAGTGACTGACCGATTTTTTGCAGATATTGATGATGGCAGTCTTAAGGACGGACCAGAGGCTAGTGGAATCCTGTGACTTGGCGTTGCCAAGAGTCGCTAGGTTTGTGCAGAAGAGGCTATTTTTTCCAAGTCTTTAAGTTGCTCAAAGTTGAACGTCTCGTTGCACTGCTTCTGTTTTCTCTGCTGTGGCAGGGCTTTACTGATGTTGATCCTGGCTCGGATCAGGCGATGATCAATCCAACAGTCATCAGCTCCTGTCATGGTGGGGGTGATTTTAATGTCTGTCTGATCCCTTGCTCTGACAATGACATAGTACCGCAGGTTCCAACATTTGGAGCACTGGTGCTGATACTCTGTCTTGTATTTGTCCCTTTGGTGGAAGGGTACCAGTGGAGTTTTGTTTCTCTACTCCATCTATCCCAGTTACATCGCCCCAAGAGGTCTACACTTCTGCCGACTCTGGCATTGAAGTCGCCAAGGACAATTAGTTTGTCCACTGCAGGGGCTTGTCAAAGAGACTGGTCAAGGCTGGAGCAGAGTTCTTCCTCATCCTCACCTGCTACATCAAGCATTGGTGCATATGCACAGAACACTATGACATACTGGTTCCGAGCATGCATGAACCAAAGTATCACAAGACATTCACTTATTCTACAGGGGAGTTTTTGAACTGGTCCTGCAGTGCATTTTTGATGACAATGCCGACTCCGTTGACATGGACGTCTTCTTTGGCCTTGCCGTTCCAGAAGAAAGGGCAGCCACCACCTTGCTCTCCGAGCTGTCCTTCCCCTGCCTGACGGGTTTCAATCAGGGCAACAATGTCAATATCTTAGCACCTGAGTTCCCGAGCAACAATGGTGGTGCAACATTCCAGTCTGTCACCACTGGGGCATTCCATAAGGGTCCTGACATTCCAGGTCCCAGACTGAGGTCGTACTGCACTGTCGGAGGATCAGCGCTGAGGGGCTGTCAGAGGGTCAGCACTGAGGGAGTGCTGTGCTGTCAGAGGAACAGTGCTGAAGGAGTGTTGTGCTGTCTGATGCTCTGTGCTGAGGGAATGCTGCACTGTCGCAGGGTTAGTACTGAGAGAGTGCTGCCCTGTTGGGGAACTGGCATTCCAATGAAAGATTAAAAGTATTGTCAGTGTAATGTGATTGAAGAGTAAAATACTGTCTTGCACCTTCTTTCTGCTCAAAGTCTAGTATTTAAAGTCTCTTGTGTCTCAACATCTGAAGCTGGGCGCTATACCCATGGTAGGTCTGATGGGAGTCCTGTACAATTTGATCACAATTTTTTCAGACTACAATGTTTGACCACTAGACAGGGTAAATGTAGGAAGGATATCCACCATCAGCAGGGAATCCAAAATTATTCTCCAGCATCTGCAGTTCCCATTATCTCTGATACTATTTTAACCTCACTGCGAAGCCTCTTCTAGGGATGCCTAACCTGAAGAAGTTACCCTCCTCCCTCCGGACCAACCTCAGGGAATCTCTCTCCCATTGCAACTCTCTTGTACTCTCCATCTTCGGTCCGCCTCCCCCTCTCTCCCTATTTATTCCAGTTCCCTCTCCCCATCCCCCTCTCTGATGAAGGGTCTAGGCCCGAAACGTCAGCTTTTGTGCTCCTGAGATGCTGCTTGGCCTGCTGTGTTCATCCAGCCTCACATTTTATTATCTTGGAATTCTCCAGCATCTGCAGTTCCCATTATCTCAAAATCAGGAGTGACTGTTTAAGGATTCATGGCAGGCTCTTTAGGATTGAGATGAGAAGAAATTTCTTCACCCAGGGAGTGGTGATCCAATGGAATTCTCTGCCACAGAAAGCAGTTGAAGTCAAAACACGGAACGTTTTTAAGGAATCAGACATAGACTTCAGATATAGTTCTAAAGGGATCAAAAGGTATGGAGAGAAGCAGGAACAGAGTACGGAGTTGGATGATCGTACTGAATGATGGAGCAGGATTGAAGGCTTAAGATTTTAGCCAAGTTTCACCAAATTACCACTGTGCCCTGTGCCATACTCTAGTAGAAGAACCAAACAGTTTTTGGTTGGATTATTAGACTAATGAACTGCCAAGGTTTTCCAGATCCATCAGAAGTTCATTGCCAGATACCGGTTAGCGTACACTCTTTCTCCCAGGCACTTGCAAGGTGCAATGATCATTATGAGGACCTTTGTTTCCTACTCGGATGCAGGAGGTCCACAAGGGTGAGGGGAGTGTACTGAATGATGAGTGGTGTGTTGGGGTAGGCATGTGAAGGCAAGGGGTCTGTCAGGGGAAGAGGGCAAGGAGCTGACTTGGGAATGATCTACTGCATGTAGTGGTATGAACTGGCTGAGAGAGGATCGCAGCCTCGGGACTGGAGATGGACTGGTGACACTGAATTCAAAGGACCGACATTGGCTCCTGGTCCAGCCACACCTTAATTTTAAAATTCTCAACCTTATTTAGAAATTCCTCAATTGTCTTGATGTTCCTCATCTCTGTTTCATTCTCCAGCCCCAAAGCCCCACAAGATTGCGGTGATTCTCTTTATCTCACTCTTAAACTACCCCCAAATGCTCCACCACTGGCAAGTGCATTCAGCTGCAAGCTCTGGAATCCCCTCCCTTAACCTCTTTACTTCTCTTCCTCACCCTCCCACTGTAAAGGTGCTTGAAACCAACCTTCTTTTCTGAACTTTTGATCACCTGATCTGATACTACCCCATGTGACTTGGGTCATACCTATTTTTATAATTTACCTGTGAGCCCTCTGCAAGGTTTGATTAAGTTAAAGGAGCTTAGTTTTTCTCCAGAACAGCAGCCTAGTGGTCAGATGACTGGATTATAACAGAGTTCATGAGTTCACATCCTTACCACATGCAAAGTCAATCAACGTAGCACCACAAAATGACTCAACACCCTTCCAGTGCTAAGATTAACTCCTCAGGGCAGAGTCCAGCAGTCCAGCTCTGGCTGAGATCCCTGTTCCTGTATTTGCCAAAATGAGTATTTCTGGTTAAAAGACATTTCCTGTATTGCTGTCATAATGTTAACTGGAACTGTCTGAGTAATATTGCTAGGCCACAACCTTACCGAGCTCTGCACAGCAATTTCCTGACAAACGCTGAAAGAAAGATTAGGAACATTTCCGAGAAACACTGGTCAGGCTGGGTCCATTGCTTTTTGGTGAGGTTGTTTATAGCACAATGAAACACAGACATCACCGCTTCCAAGATAATAAAGTGTGAAGCTGGATGAACACAGCAGGCCAAGCAGTATCTCAGGAGCACAAAAGCTGACGTTTCGGGACTAGACCCTTGATGAAGGGTCGAGGCCCGAAACGTCAGCTTTTGTGCTCCTGAGATGCTGCTTGACCTGCTGTGTTCATCCAGCTTCACACCTTACTATTTTGGATTCTCCAGCATTTGCAGTTCCCATTATCACATCACTGCTTCCAATTAGCCAGGGTGACCCATTCCTGCAACAAGCAGTCTCAGTGCCGACAGCCTAGCAGAGTTGGGGATTTTGGAGCAATACCCACGAACATATACAAGAAACAGTGAGTGGGGAATTACCTGTCACCAGCCTTCCCCATCAGTTTCTTGCCTGGAGTTAGCATACAAACAAGGAACAAGGATTAAGAGTAGGCTATATGGTCCTTTAAGCCTGCTCCACCATTCAATAGTATCACGGCTGATCTGACTTTAACCTCAACTCTACATTCCAGGATAGCCATTACCTTTTATCCCCTTGGTAACCAAAAATCCATCTACTGCCTTGAAAATGTTTAAAGTTTCTGCATCCACTGCCTTTTGAGGAAGGGAATTCCAAAGACTCTCAATCCTCTGGCCGAAAAATGTTTCCTCATCTCTGTCTTAAAAGTGCACCTGTTTATTTTTAAACAGTGACGCCTAGATCTAGACTCTCCCACATGAGGAAACATCTCCAAATCAACCTAGTCAAGTCCCCACAGTATCTTTTACCTCTGACTATTCTATCTGGCCTTTCCTCATAAGGCAATCCATTCATTCCATGTATGAGAACTGCTTCCCACACATTAACATCCTTCTGTAAGTATAATGTCCAGCCCTGTCAACAGATCTGAAAATTTGCCCATGAAGAAGAGCACAACTCCCTGGGACTGTGTTAAGAGTTTTAGTGAACAATAAATGCTGGAGTTGCTGAGACACGACATATGGATTGCAACTGCAGACGATTGGAAGGGTGAACTGTGACAAGGATGCAGAAATCCTTTAGCATGATCTGGACAGGTTGGGTGAGTGGGCAAATCAATAGCAGACGCAGTATAATTTAGATAAATGTGAGATTATTCACTTTGGAAGCAAAAACAAGAAGGCAGATTACTACCAGAATGGCTGTAAATTGGGAGAGGAGAGTGTGCAGTCGGACCCGGGTGTCCTTGTGTACCAGTCGCTGAAGGGCAGCAGAGGGCAAAGAAAGCAAATGGTATGTTGGCCTTCATTACGAGAAGTTGAGTACAGTAACAGGGATGTGTTATTGTAGTTATACAGGATCTTGTTGAGGCCACACCTGAAGTATCATGCGTAGTTTTGGTCTTCATTCTGGAAGAAGAATGCCATTTATGATTCCAGCGATGGCCGACTAACATGAGGAGAGGTTGGCTAGGTTAGGATTATTTTCACTGGAGTGCAGAAGAATTTTGGGGGGGGAGGGAGGTCAGTAAGCTTACAATTCAGTAACCTTTAAGATACTAATGGATAAAAACAAGTGTAGTTGTCAGGTGAAGGTGCTAAATTGGGGGAAGGCTAATTACAATAATATTCGATGGGAAATAAAGAATGTAGTTAGGAGACAGATATTTGAGGGAATATTAATATATGGTATGTGGGAGTCTTTCAAGTGTAAGTTGCTGGGAACTTAGGACCAGCACATTCCTGTAAGGATGAAGGATAAGTATGGCAAGTTTAGAGAAACTTGAATAACGAGAGATATTGTGAGCATAATCAAAAAGAAAAATGAAACATTTAGCAAGGCGAGGAGGCTGGGAATACATGAAGCAAGGGTGGAATATAAGGAAAGTCAAAAGAAACTTAAGCAAGGAGTCAGGAGGGCTAAAGGGGGTCATGAAAAGTCACTGGTCAACAGGATTAAGGAAAATCCCAAGGCTTTTTATAAATATATAAAGAGCAAGAAGGTAGCCAGGGAGAGGGCTGGCCCACTCAAGGACAGGGAACAGAATTTATGTGTGGAGCCAGAGGAAATGGGTGAGGTATTAAATGGGTACTTCGTGTCAGTATTCACCACAGAGAAGGACTTGGTGGATGATAAATCTGGGGAAGGGTGTGTAGATAACATGGTGCGAAGCTGGATGAACACAGCAGGCCAAGCAGCATCAGAGGAGCAAGAAAGCTTGACGTTTTAGGTCGGGACCCTTCTTCAGAAATGGGGGAGGGGAAGGGGTTTCTAAAATAAATAGGGAGACAGGAGAGACGATAGAAGATGGATAAAGGAGAAGATAGGGTTAGAGGAGACAAACAGGTCAAAGAAGTCACCAAGGGTAGATAGTTTTGGTCATGTTGAGATCAAAAGGGAGGAGGTAGTGGGTGTCTGGAAAAACATTATGGTAGACAAGTCCCCAGGGCCTGATGGGATATACCCCAGAATATTAACAGGCAAGCGAGGAAATTTATGGGGCCTTGTCAGAAATCTTTGTATCCTCATTGGCTACGGGTGGGAGGGTGCACAGGATTGCAGAATAGCCAATGCCGTTTCTTTGTTTAAGAAGGGTGGGAAGGATAATCCAGCTAATTACAGGCCGGTGAGCTTACATCAGTGGTAGGGAAATTACTGGAGAGGATTCTTCCAGACAAGGTTTACTCCCACTTGGAAATAAGTTGGCATATTAGCAATAGGCAACATGGTTTTGTGAAGGGGAGGTCACCTCTCACTAACTTGGTTGAGTTTTTTGAGGAAGTGACAGAAATGATCAATGAGGGTAGGGCAGTGAATGTTGTCTGCATGGACTTCAGTAAGGCCTTTGACAAGGTCCCTCATGGCAGGCTGATACAGAAGGTAAAGTCGCACGGGGCCAGAGGTGAGCGTAAAAATGTGAGGTAATGCATTTTGGAAAGTCTAATCCAGATGGAAAATGTACAGTAAATGTCAGAACTCTTCAGAGCACTGATAAGCAGAAGGATCTGGGTGTACAGGTGCACAGGTCTCTGAAAGTGGTAACGCAGGTGGGGAAGGTAGTCAACAAGGCATATGGCATGCTTGCCTTCATCGGCCAGGGCACTGAGGTTAAAAATTGGCAGGTAATGTTGCAGCTTTATAGAACCTTAGTTAGGCTGCATTTGGAATATTGTGTAAAATTCTAGTCGCCACATTACCAGAAGGATGTGGTGGCTTTGGAGGGGGTACAGAAAAGATTTACCAGGATGTTGCCTGGTATGAAGGGTATTAGCTATGAGGAGAGCTGAAGAAACTTGGTCTGTTCTCACAAGGACAACAGAGGTTCAGGGGACAATCTGATCGAGGTCTACAAGATTATGAAGGGCATGGACAGAGTGGGCAGTCAGAAGCTTTTTCCCAGGGTAGAAGAGTCAGTTACTGGGAGCCATAGGTTTAGGGTGCAAGAGGCAAGGTTTAAAGGTGATGTACGGAGCAAGTTTTTTTACACTGAGGGTGCTGGATGCCTGGAACTTGCTGCCGGGGGAGGTGGTGGAAGCAGATACTACAGTAACTTTTAAAGGGCGTTTTGACAAATACATGAATAGGATGGGAATAGAGGGATATAGTCCCCAGAAGGGTAGGGGATTTTAGTTGTGACGGGCCGTATGTCAGTGTATGCTTGGAGAACCAAAGGGCCTGTTCTTGTGCTGTAATTATCTTTATTCTTTGTTCTTTACTTCATAGAAACTTTTAAAATTCTAACAGGACTACACAGGATAGGTGTTCCTGATGGTGGGTTTGCCAAGAACCAGGGGTCACAGCCTGAAGATTCGGGGTAGACCATTTAGGATGGAGATGAGGAGGCATTTCTACACCCAAATAGTGGTGAGCCTGTGGAATTCATACCACAGGAAGTAATTGATGCCAAAACATTGAATGTATTCAACAGGCAGCTAGATAGTGCACTTGGGGTGAACAGAATCAAAGGTTACAGGGAGAAAGCAGGATTACACTATCGAGTTCAATGATCAGCCATGATCGTGATGAATGAGGGAGCAGGCTCAAAGGGCCGAATGGTCTCCTCCTGCTCCTATCTTCTATGTTTCTATTTAATTGTTCACCTACAGGAGGGGAAGATTGATGATGATTTATTGACCTGCAACTCAAACACACCAACAACCTGCATCCCTCTGAACAGAAGATGTTTGTAGCTGGAGTCAGCATTGTTCCCTGCCAAACAACTGGCAGTTCCTGACACAGTGCAATAACTCACCTCCGCCAACAGGACTCGCTTACAGTCCCCGCAGTCAACAACATCAACCAAGCAACAAGCCAGCCTAAGGCCCTAGGCTAAAAACACACCAGAGGGTACTATAAAACACCATGTGTGAGCGACACACAGCAGGAAAGCACTGTGAAATAGCCCAGGCCACACCTATCTTCAGCTGCTTCATCAATGGTCTTCTATCCATCATAAGGTCAGAAGTTGGAATGTTCGTCAATGACTGCACAATGCTCAGCACCATTCATGACTCCTCGGATACCAAAGCAGTCCATGTCCAAACACAGCAAGAGCTGGACAATATAAAGGTGTGGGCAGATAAGCAAGTAAAATCACATCACACGAGTGCAAAGCAATAACTATCTCCAACAGGAGAGAATCTATCGACTATTGACATTGATTCCCCACTATTAAATAACCCAGGGATTATCATTGAAAAGAAACTGATCGGACCAGCCATATAAGTACTGCGACGACAGGCACAGCCTTGGTGGGCCGAAGGGCCTATTTCTATGCGGTATGACTCTAAAAGCAAATCAGAGGCTAGAAATTCACTGACGATTAACTCACCTCCCATCTCCCCAAAGACTGTCCACCAGCTCCAAAACACAAATAATGACTGGGATGGAATAATTCACACTTGTTTGGACAAATACAGCTGCAACAATGCTCAAGAAGTTTGATATCATCCAGGGCAAAGCAACCAACTTGATTTGGATCCACACTTTCAACATTCACTACCTTCACTATTGACACACAGTAGCAGCGGTATTACCACCTACAAGATGTAATTTCTAAGGCTCCTCCAAAAGAAATCAGGAATATCGCAAAGTATCAAAACCACAACCTCTATACCCTAGAAGGATGAGGGCTGCAGACGCATGGGAACACTACTAAGCCACACATCTTGACTTGTAACTATAATTTCTGGCCCATTAGTATGGAGGGGTCTAAATCCAGCAACTTCAATTCTAACAGAATTGTGGCACCCCTACAGGACTACAGCATTTCACCACTAACCTGTCAGAGGGAAGGAAGTTTGTTCAATTTATATCTGGACTGACTGGAATGAATTTAGGCAGAAACGGCTTGCTTCCATTAGAGTTTAAAAGAGCAAGGGGTTACTTTATTCAAGAGTATAAAATCCTGAATGGTTTTGACAGGATGGATGTAGAGAAGGATTAATAGTGGACTCAAGATGTTAACTCTGTTTCTCTCTTTTCTCAGATGCTGGCAGATCTACTGAGTTTCTATAGTAATTTCTATGTTTCCTTCAGATTTTCGGCATCCAGAATATTTTACTTGTATATTAAAGGAATGTAAGTTTCCTCATGTGGGGCAGTCTAGAACTGGGGGACGCTGTTTAAGAGTCGGAGGTTACCATTTTAAGACAGATGAGGGGAAATATTTTCTCTTGGAGGGTTGAGTAACTTTGGAAATCTCTGCCAGAACTTTCTGCCTAAGAAGACAATGTAGATGGGGTCATTGAATATTTTTTTAAGACAAAGGTGAATAGCTTCTTAAAAAAATACCAAAAGAACTGCTGTAAATCAGAAACAAAAACAAAGTTGCTGGTAAAGCTTAGCAGGTCTGGCAGCATCTGTGAAGAAGAAAACAAAGTTAATGTTTCAGGTCCGGTGACCCTTACTCAGAACTGTGAATAGCTTCTTGTTAGGCAGGAGAAATAAGAATTATCAGAAGGCAGATGTGATTGTGGAATGTTAAACATAAACGGGTTAGCAATGATCTTACTAATAGCTGAGCAGGCTTGAGGAGACAAATGGACAATTTCTACACCTATTTCGTATGCTTTATATGTAACTGGGAACAGGCAATAAATGCTGGCCTAGCCAGCAACACCCAGATTTCATCAATGGGCAATAAACAAAGTTAAAAGGGGCAGAGGCAGACTGCTTTTCTATTCATTGTGGGATGTGGGAGTCGCTGGCTGGCCAGCATTTCTTGCTCATCCCTAGCTGCCTTGAGAAGGTGGTGGTGAGCTGCCTTCTTGAACAGCTGCAGTCCTCTTGCTGTGAGTAGGCCCACAATGCTATTAGGGAGAGAATTCTAGGATTTCATCTTGTTAGTTGGAGAGATTTGGTACAACAACGCAGGGCATTAATGAGATCTCAAGTTGAGAGATGAGTGTAAATTTTTGGTCGCCTGATCTCCTACAAATGTCAATGTTGTAACGCTAGACCATCACTGAAAACAATTCAGAGAAGGGTAACTTGTGTGATTCTGTCCCTGGGATGAGGACAGACAGTCTTGTGAAGAAATGTTAAGCGGGTTAGGTCTATATTCACTGTGGAGTTTAGAAGATTGAGAGGTGATCTTAGTGATTTATAAAGGATTTTGAGGGGTCTTGACAGAGTGGTGGCTTAGAGGAGCTAAGTAGATATTTTTTGTAGGAGAGGCTTGAACCAGGGACAGAGTTTGAAAATAAGGAATGTCCAATTTAAGTCAAAGGTGAGAAGAAATTTCTCCTGAGGGCTGTCAGTCTTTGGAATTCTCTTCTACAGATTGCAATGTAAGTTAGGTCAATGAATCCATTCAAGGACGATTTTGACTGATTTTGGATGGACAAAGAGGTTGGACAGACAGGAAAATTGAGTAGTGATCACTATCATATCATCCCTGAGAAGGTGGAGAAGGCTTGAAGATCTGAATAACCTACACCTGCTTAATTTCTTATAATCTTATCATGGCCATTTCATTTTTGCTCAACTGCATTACTGTCCATGTCACTCTCCCACAACACTTCTGCAGGAAGTTAAATTTGTGCAAATTCCTATAACAAATCTCAGGAACCAAGTGTCAAGCAACTCAAAGGATGTACACCCACACATTGAGCTGAAAGGAAGACAATTGTTCAATTCCACATCTAGTCCATTTACTGTGGAAAGTCTGAATTCTTTGACTCTCTATGAGACAAATCAACGTAAACAGGTTCGCTACAATTGCTGTGCCAGAGACATTCAATCTATTTAATCTGCTGGGAAAGACTATTTGCATTTTATTCCACGGCTCAACCACTCTTGCATTACAGAGTTAACTAACTGCAGTGGATAGCTTCAAGTTGCAGGGTGGCCTGTGTGGTAATCCTCATAGCGAACATTCCCCTCACAACTGCGATGACACAGCCAGCCTAGCACACCCCACCTTCCTTAATCCTCAGTTCTCTGCTTTAATCCTTCTCTCTCCATACAAGCTAGTCAAACGTTACAGGTCTATACAAAGGCAGGGGCTAGGAGGAGTGGGGAGGGAAGATGTGGTGAAATGGAAAAGCGTTACTTTAAAGTTTTGAAAACACAGTTTGAAACTGTGAACACATTTTCAACACACCTTGCACTTCACCCAGGACCCAACATAATGAGCCAGCTCCTGCATCAACTGACAGGCTTTGACATGCAGCTCAGTGAGCTAATCGGTCCAATCAGGGACAGGTACTGCAGTAACTTTGCATGTTCAGAAGCCGCCTTGCTGAAGCAACTAGAAAGTTAAATGTACCAATCCCACTCAAACCACACACTCCAGACGAACAAACATATTCCAAACCACCACACCCAAAGCAGCACTAAAACAGTACCAAGCTGCTGCAAGCTTAATACTGAGAGAGCGCCGCACTGTCGGAGGGTCAGCGCTGAGGGAGCGCCGCACTGTCGGAGGGTCAGCGCTGAGGGAGCGCCACACTGTCAGAGGGTCAGCGCTGAGGGACCGCCGCACTGTCGGAGGATCAGCGCTGAGGGAGCGCTGCACTGTTGGAGGGTCAGCGCTGAGGGAGCGCCACACTGTCGGAGGGTCAGTGCTGAGGGAGCACCGCACTGTCGGAGAGTGAGCATTGAGAAAGTGCTGCACTGTCAGAGGGTCAATGCTGAGGGAGCGTTGCACTATCAGAGTGTCAGCGCTGAGGGAGCACCGCACTGTCGGAGTGTCAGTGCTGAGAGAGCACTGCACTGTCGGAGGGTCAGTGCTGAGGGAGCACCGCACTGTCGGAGGGTCAGTGCTGAGGGAGCACCGCACGGTCGGAGAGGGAGCATTGAGGGAGTGCCACAATGTCAGACAGCGAGTATTGAATGGTCACAGTATCAGAGAATCCAGACTGAGGGAGTGTCACACCGTCAAAGGATCAGTGCTGAGGGTGTGCCGCACTGTTGGAGGGTCAGTGCTGAGGGAGCCCTGCACTGTCGGAGAGTGAGCATTGAGGGAGTGCCACAATGTCAAGGAGCGAGCATTGAGGGAAGGTCAAAGTGTCAGAGAGTCCAGACTGACAGAATGCCGCACTGTTGAGAGAGTGAGCATTGAGGGAGTGCCACAATGTCAGAGAGTGAGCATTGAAAGAAGGTCACAGTATCAGAGAATCCAGACTGAGGGAGTGTCACACTGTCAAAGGATCAGTGCTGAGGGAGTGCCGCACTGTCGGAGGGTCAGTGCTGAGGGAGCGCTGCGCTGTCAGAGGGTCAGTATAGAAGGAGTGTTGCACTGTCGGCGGGTCACCATTGAGGGAGCACCACGCTGTTGGATGGTCAGCACTGAAGGGGTGCCGCATTGTCGGAAATTCCATACTGAGGGAGAGCCGTACTGTGGGAGGGTCAGCACAGTTGAAGGGTCCATACTGAGGGAGCACCGTACTGTTGGGAGAGTTTGTACTGAGGAAGCGCCGCACAGTCAGAGGGTCAGCACTGAGGGAGTGGCACATTGTCGGAGATTCCATACTGAGGGAGAGCCGCACTTTCGGAAAGTCCATAATTAGGGAGTGCTGCACCCCATGGGAGGATCAGCACTGAGGGAGCACCGCACTATTGGAGAATCTTTACCGAAGAAGCGGTGCACTTTTCGGGGAATGGGAAGAAAATCGGTGGCAGTCCCTATTCATAATGGCTGATGGCTGAGGAAATGGATCCTGGGCTGAGCCTGACGTATGGAGAATAATTACCCAGGGCCCTCACACTCCTCTCCTGGTGGCCTCTCTACTTCCCAGAGAATTAAAGAAACCTGATTGTGTGGAATCAGGCCATTCGGCCCATCAATTCCTCACCAACCCTCCAAAGAGCATCCCACCCAGACTCACCTCCCTACTCTATCCCTGCATTTGCCATGCCTAACCCATCTAGCCTGCACGTCCCTGATTACTATGGGTAATTTAGCATGACCATTTCATCCAACCTGCATGTATTTAGACAGTGGGAGAAAACCGCTGCACCCGGAGGAAACACAAGTAGACAGTAGGAGAATGTGCAAACTCGCCTAAGGATGGAATCTAGCCTGGATCCCTTGCGCTGTGAGGCAGCAATGCTAACCACAGAGTCAACATGCCATGCCATTCATGTGAGTGACTCTCTCTCTCTCAGTCTATCTGTTGTCTTACACTGAATTGCTTCACTCGTTGCAGTGGCTTCCTGGTCTCTCTGTCTCTCTCTCTTTCTCTCACCTATCTCTCCCTATGGCTATGTATCACACCCTCTCTCTCTTTTGCACTCACCCACCCCTCTCTCCCTGTGGTTGTCTCTCCTTGTTTCTCTCCCCTTGCAGGGAGGTCTCTGTTTCTCCCTGTGCATGTCACTCACTCATTCACATACCTCTCTCGCCAAGTCTCAGTGTCTCTCTCCCAGTGTGGTGACATTTCCCTCTTTCTCCCTGTGAGTGGGTGGATTTATGAAGGGGAAGTTGTGCTTGACAAATTTGCTGGAACTTTTTGGGGAAGTAACTACCAGAGGGGATATGGGGGAGCCAGAGGTTGTGGTGATAAAATATTAGGTGTAGAATTAAAGCTCATGGGATTGGGGTAGTATATCAAATGGGATTAAGAACTATTTGGCAGACAGGAAACAAAGAGTAGAAATAAACAGAGACAGTAGGAACTGCAGATGCTGGAGAATCTGAGATAACAAGGTGTAGAGCTGGATGAACACAGCAGGCAAAGCAGCATCAGAGGAGCAGGAAGGCTGATGTTTCAGGCCTAGAACATCAGCCTTCCTTCTCTCTGATGCTGCTCGGCCTGCTGTATTCATCCAGCTCTACACATAGGAATAAACAGGTTTTTTCTGAATGGCAGGCAGTGTCTAGCAGGAACCGCAAGGATCAGTGCTAGGACCCAGTTACCACAACAGATATTAATGATCTAGATTAGAAAACTTCTCAAAGTTTTCAGATGATACAAAGCTGGGTGGGAGGGTAAGCTGTGACAATGGTGCAGAGAAACTTCAGTGTGATTTGGACAAGTAAGTAAGTAAGGAAGGCAAATGTCAAATTCAGTGTAATGTGGAATAATGTGCGGATATCCACTTTGGTAGCCAAAACAGGATTATTATTTGATTGGTGATAGATTGGGAAAGGGGAAGGTGTAATGAGACCTGTGCCCCTCTACACCTGTCACTGAAAGTATGCATGCAGGTACAGCAGACAGTGAAGGCAAATGGTATAGGACACACGAACAGGATTAGGTCACTCAGCTGCTACAGCCTGTTCAGCCATTCAACAAGATCATGGCTGATCTGTGGTATAATTCCATATATATGCCTTCGGCCCATATCCTTTAACACTTTTGCTCATGGAAGAGAGTTCCAAACCTCTCCTGCCCTGTGTATGTAGAAGTGCTTCTTAACATCTCTCCTGAATGATCTGGCCCTAATTTCTAATCTATGTCCCCTTGTTCTAAAATCACTAACTACTGAAAATAATTTATCTTTATCTACCTGTCTATTCCTGTTAATATCTTGAAGATTTTGATCAGATTTATTCCTTAACATTCTAACTTCTAGAAAAACCAGACCTAATTTTTTATAATCTCTCCTCATAGTGGAATCCCTAAAGTCCAGGTATCATTCTTGTAAACCTACATTGTGCTCCCTCCAAGGGCAATATATCCTAAGGTCTGGTGCCCAGATCTGCTCACAGCACTCCAATTGGGGCTTAACTAGGGTTTCTGCATCTTTATACTCCAGTCCTCTATACATAAAGGCCAGAGATGCATTAGCTTTCTTGATTAGTTTTTACACCTGCTCATTGCATTTTAAAGACCTGTGCATCGGAACTGTCAAGTCTCTTCGGACATCCGCTTCATATCATGTAAATCAGGGTACTTCCTATATGTGGACAACCTCACACTTGCTTACAGCAAACTCCATCTGCCACAGTTTTGTCCATACACATTGTCTATCAATATCCCTTTGTAAATAATTTTTGTAATGCCACCTAACTTGTGTCATCAAAAAATTTGGATAGATGACTTTCTATGCAAAGGTATTAATAAATAATGTGAATAATTGAGGCCTTAACACAGATCCTTGGGACATCACTGGTCACATCCTGCCAAAGTTAGTACCCACCCATTATCCCTATTTTGTGACACCTATCACTCAACCATTTTCGCAACCATATTAGTAATTTGCCCTCAATTCCATTAACCTTGGTTAAGAGTCCTTTATGTGGAACTTTATCCAATGCTTTCTGGAAGTCCAAATAAACAACATCTATAGACTTTCAAATGCCCATTACCAAAAAATTCAAAGAGGCCTATTGGCCTTCATGGCAAGACAAGTACAGCAGAAATGCGAGATAACAAAGTGTAAAGCTAGATGAACACAGCAGGCCAAGCAGCAAGCGAGCTGTGTTCATCCAGCCCCACACTTTGTTATCTTGGATTCTCCAGCATCTGCAGTTCCCATTATCTCAGGATCTTGCCTCATTCTGTCCAAGTTTTTTTCATCCCATGATCTGTACATCCTTGCTTACAATGATTTGTCTGCACTGCTCACAAACAAAGCTTTTCACTGTACTTAGATACACATGACAATAAATCAATCAAGCAAAGAATAGGAAGTGAGGGAGCATCCTCAGATTGAAGGGATGACCCTCCCTTTAACACCGAGATGAGGAGAATGGTGACTCTGTGGAACTTACTGCCACAGAGGGTTGTAAAGGCCAATTCACTAATTGCATTTAAGACAGAGATAGTTAGGTTCTTCATTGTTCAAGGTATCAAGGTTCACAGGGGGAAGCAGGAGAATGGGGTTAAAAATGTATCCACCATGATCGAACGGTGGAGCAGACCTGACAGGGTTAGTGGTCTAATTCTGCACCTATATCTTGTGGTCTCAGAGCCATGTGTTGGGGGGAGTGAGGTAAAATGGCTTGTCCCCCACTGTGAAAGGACATTTTCCCTTAGTGTTGGTGCATTGACTCTCATTCTGTCTCTCCACCCATGGGGGGGGGTGGTAACTGTCTCACCCTCCTGCCAGTCAAGGGGGTATTTAATCACACTCACCTCTCATCCCTTCCAGTAAGGGAATGAATACCTGTGTCCTACCCACAAGTCAGGGCATTTTGCCATCAGTGATAAGGCATTTCTCTCACTCACCTCTCCCCGAGTGAAGGGGTATTTGTCCTCAGTACTGGAATACATTCTCATTCACCCACTGATCTGAGGGAAGGAGAGGTGAGTATCTGTCACTCTCCCTCTCTCTCTGTGAAGGGGGTATCTGTCCTCAGCGACAGGATATTTACTCACTCACCTCCCTCACTCCCTGTGAGGGGGCTATCTGCCCTCAGTGACTGGGTAGTTACTCACTCACCTCCCTCTCCGCCTGTGAGGGTAATTGCCCTCCGTGACCGGGGTATTTACTCCCTCACCTCCCTCCCCCCTGTGAGGGGAAAACTACCCTCAGTAACAGGGTATTTACTCACTCACCTCCCTCCCCCTGTGTGGGGGGTAACTGCCCTCAGCGATGGGATATTTACACACTCACCTCCCTCCCCCCGTGAGGGGGGTAACTGCACTCAGTGACCGGGGTATTTACTCACTCACCTCCCTCCCCCTGTGCGGGGGGTAACTACCCTCAGTGACTGGGGTATTTACTCACTCACCTCCCTCCCCCTGTGAGGGGTGTAACTGCCCTCAGTGACCGGGGTATTTACTCACTCACTTCCCTCCCCCTTATGAGGGGGGGTAACTGCCCTCAGTGATGGGGTATTTACTCACTCACCTCCCTCCCCCCGTGAGGGGGGGTAACTGCCCTCAGTGACCGGGGTATTTACTCACTCACCTCCCTCCCCCTGTGAGGGGGGTAACTGCCCTCAGTGATGGGGTATTTACTCACTCACCTCCGTCCCCCTCTGAGGAGGGTAACTGCCCTCAGTGACAGGGTATTTACTCACTCACCTCCCTCCCCCTGTGAGGGGGGGTAACTGTCCTCAGTGACTGGGGTATTTACTCACTCACCTCCCTCCCCCTGTGAGGGGTGTAACTGCCCTCAGTGACCGGGGTATTTACTCACTCACCTCCCTCCCCCTGTGAGGGGGGTAACTGCCCTCAGTGACTGGGGTATTTACTCACTCACCTCCCTCCCCCTGTGAGGGGGGTAACTGCCCTCAGTGATGGGGTATTTACTCACTCAACTCCCTCCCCCTGTGAGGGGGGTAACTGCCCTCAGTGAAGGGGAATTTACTCAGTCACCTCCCTCCCCCTGTGAGGGGGGTAACTGCCCTCAGTGATGGGGTATTTACTCACTCACCTCCCTCCCCCTGTGAGGGGTGTAACTACCCTCAGTGACTGGGGTATTTACTCACTCACCTCCCTCCCTCTGTGAGGGGGGTAACTGCCCTCAGTGACTGGGGTATTTACTCACTCACCTCCGTCCCCCTGTGAGGAGGGTAACTGCCCTCAGTGACAGGGTATTTACTCACTCACTTCCCTCCCCCTGTGAGGGGGGGTAACTGCCCTCAGTGATGGGGTATTTACTCACTCACCTCCGTCCCCCTGTGAGGAGGGTAACTGCCCTCAGTGACAGGGTATTTACTCACTCACCTCCCTCTCCCAGTGAGGGGTGTAACTGCCCTCAGTGACTGGGGTATTTACTCACTCACCTCCCTCCCCCTGTGAGGGGGTAACTGCCCTCAGTGATGGGGTATTTACTCACTCACCTCCCTCCCCCTGTGAGGGGGGGTAACTGCCCTCAGTGACCGGGGTATTTACTCACTCACCTCCCTCCCCCTGTGAGGGGGGTAACTGCCCTCAGTGATGGGGTATTTACTCACTCACCTCCGTCCCCCTCTGAGGAGGGTAACTGCCCTCAGTGACAGGGTATTTACTCACTCACCTCCCTCCCCCTGTGAGGGGGGGTAACTGCCCTCAGTGACTGGGGTATTTACTCACTCACCTCCCTCCCCCTGTGAGGGGTGTAACTGCCCTCAGTGACCGGGGTATTTACTCACTCACCTCCCTCCCCCTGTGAGGGGGGTAACTGCCCTCAGTGACTGGGGTATTTACTCACTCACCTCCCTCCCCCTGTGAGGGGGGTAACTGCCCTCAGTGATGGGGAATTTACTCACTCACCTCCCTCCCCCTGTGAGGGGTGTAACTACCCTCAGTGACTGGGGTATTTACTCACTCACCTCCCTCCCTCTGTGAGGGGGGTAACTGCCCTCAGTGACTGGGGTATTTACTCACTCACCTCCATCCCCCTGTGAGGAGGGTAACTGCCCTCAGTGACAGGGTATTTACTCACTCACCTCCCTCCCCCTGTGAGGGGGGTAACTGCCCTCAGTGATGGGGTATTTACTCACTCACCTCCCTCCCCCTGTGAGGGGGGTAACTGCCCTCAGTGATGGGGTATGTACTCACTCACCTCCCTCCCCCTGTGAGGGGGGTAACTGCCCTCAGTGACTGGGGTATTTACTCACTCACCTCCCTCCCCCTGTGAGGGGGGTAACTGCCCTCAGTGACTGGGGTATTTACTCACTCACCTCCATCCCCCTGTGAGGAGGGTAACTGCCCTCAGTGACAGGGTATTTACTCACTCACCTCCCTCCCCCTGTGAGGGGGGTAACTGCCCTCAGTGATGGGGTATTTACTCACTCACCTCCCTCCCCCTGTGAGGGGGGTAACTGCCCTCAGTGATGGGGTATGTACTCACTCACCTCCCTCCCCCTGTGAGGGGGGTAACTGCCCTCAGTGACTGGGGTATTTACTCACTCACCTCCCTCCCCCTGTGAGGGGGGTAACTGCCCTCAGTGATGGGGTATTTACTCACTCACCTCCGACCCCCTGTGAGGAGGGTAACTGCCCTCAGTGACAGGGTATTTACTCACTCACCTCCCTCTCCCTGTGAGGGGGGTAACTGCCCTCAGTGATGGGGTATTTACTCACTCACCTCCCTCCCCCTGTGAGGGGGTAACTGCCCTCAGTGATGGGGTATTTACTCACTCACCTCCCTCTCCCTGTGAGGGGGGTAACTGCCCTCAGTGTCTGGGGTATTTACTCACTCACCTCCCTCTCCCTGTGAGGGGGGTAACTGCCCTCAGTGACTGGGGTATTTACTCACTCATCTCCCTCTCCCTGTGAGGGGGTAACTGCCCTCAGTGATGGGGTATTTACTCACTCACCTCCCTCCCCCTGTGAGGGGGAAACTGCCCTCAGTGATGGGGTATTTACTCACTCACCTCCCTCCCCCTGTGAGGGGGTAACTGCCCTCAGTGACTGGGGTATTTACTCACCTCCCTCCCCCTGTGAGGGGGGTAACTGCCCTCAGTGACTGGGGTATTTACTCACTCACCTCCCTCCCCCTGTGAGGGGGGGTAACTGCCCTCAGTGACCGGGGTATTTACTCACGCACCTCCCTCCCCCTGTGAGGGGGGTAACTGCCCTCAGTGATGGGGTATTTACTCACTCACCTCCCTCCCCCTGTGAGGGGTGTAACTGCCCTCAGTGACCGGGGTATTTACTCACTCACCTCCCTCCCCCTGTGAGGGGGGTAACTGCCCTCAGTGACTGGGGTATTTACTCACTCACCTCCCTCCCCCTGTGAGGGGGGTAACTGCCCTCAGTGATGGGGTATTTACTCACTCAACTCCCTCCCCCTGTGAGGGGGGTAACTGCCCTCAGTGACTGGGGTATTTACTCACTCATCTCCCTCTCCCTGTGAGGGGGGTAACTGCCCTCAGTGATGGGGTATTTACTCACTCAACTCCCTCCCCCTGTGAGGGGGGTAACTGCCCTCAGTGACTGGGGTATTTACTCACTCAACTCCCTCCCCCTGTGAGGGGGGTAACTGCCCTCAGTGACTGGGGTATTTACTCACTCAACTCCCTCCCCCTGTGAGGGGGGTAACTGCCCTCAGTGACTGGGGTATTTACTCACTCATCTCCCTCTCCCTGTGAGGGGGTAACTGCCCTCAGTGATGGGGTATTTACTCACTCAACTCCCTCCCCCTGTGAGGGGGGTAACTGCCCTCAGTGACTGGGGTATTTACTCACTCACCTCCCTCCCCCTGTGAGGGGGGTAACTGCCCTCAGTGACTGGGGTATTTACTCACTCATCTCCCTCTCCCTGTGAGGGGGGTAACTGCCCTCAGTGACTGGGGTATTTACTCACTCATCTCCCTCTCCCTGTGAGGGGGGTAACTGCCCTCAGTGACTGGGGTATTTACTCACTCATCTCCCTCTCCCTGTGAGGGGGGTAACTGCCCTCAGTGACTGGGGTATTTACTCACTCATCTCCCTCTCCCTGTGAGGGGGGTAACTGCCCTCAGTGACTGGGGTATTTACTCACTCACCTCCCTCCCCCTGTGAGGGGGGTAACTGCCCTCAGTGACTGGGGTATTTACTCACTCATCTCCCTCTCCCTGTGAGGGGGGTAACTGCCCTCAGTGATGGGGTATTTACTCACTCGGTTCCGCCGCCATCCACCGGCCCTGACGTCATCACGCCGCACGCACGGCGTGGCCCGCGCTGTTGTCATAGCAACCGATCACCGAGCGCTCTCCCGCTCCGCCCCCATTGGCCAGCGCCTGGATCCCTCAGGATCTTTCCCCGGCACTGGATCCAGCGGCGCGGAGACAGGATTTACCGCACCGAGTGGATCGCCCCAACGTGGCGTGGTTCTCCCCGACACTGACACCTAGTGGATCACCGTGAGGCTGAGTGAATCGCTCCGAAACCAAGAGGATTGCCCTGGCACTGACCAGATCACACGGGCATGGAGGTGATCCCCTGTGCTGAGTTGATCTCCCCGAGCTGGAATGGTCATCCGGACACCTAGTGGATCACCTCAGCACCGACTGGATCCCCTGACACAGACTGGCGTCAGTTTGCACCGTGGCCACGACGACTTTGGATCCAGCTGAATAAAAACCGAAAGCAGTGCGGATGTCGTAAACCAGCAACAAAAACAGAAGTTGCTGGCTGCATCTGTGATGGAAATAAACAGAGTTCATGTTTCGGGTCCGTTTCTGAGGAAGGGTCACCGGGCCTGAAACATTTACTCTTTTTCTTCACTGTTGCTGCCAGACCTGCTGAGCTTTTCCAGCAACTTCAGTTTCTTCAGTGGATCCCACCAACCCTGTGTGTATTCCATCACTCCTCATTGGATCTATCCACCTGGAATGAATCAAACTGATACCAAGGGATCCCATCAACCACGTAGTTACAACTGAGACAGTGGATCCCAATGATCAATTGAATCCCACAGGTGCATCATGGATCCATAAGATCATAAGACATGGAAACAGAAATTAGGCCATTTGGCCCTTTGCGTCTGCTCTGCCATTCAATCATGGCTGATACGTTTCTGAACCCCATTCTCCTGCCTTCTCACCATAGCCTTTGATCCTTTTAACAATCAGGAACTTATCTATCTCAATCTTAAATGTACTCAATGACCTGGCCCCCGCAGACTTCTGTGGCAATGAATTCAATAGATTCACCACTCTCTGGCTGAAGACACTTCTTCCTATCCCCATTCTAAAAGCTATTCCCTTTATTCTAAGGCTGTGCCCTAGGATCCTAGTCTCTCCTACCAATGATGCATCTTCCCAACATCCAATTTGTCCAGGCCATTCAGAATTCTGTAAGTTTCAATTACATCTGCCCTTATCTTTTTAAACTCCAATGATTATAGTCCCAGAGTCCTCAAATGTTCCTCATATGTTAAGCCTTTCATTCCTGGGACCATTCTGGTGAACCTCCTCTGGACCCCCTCCACAGCCAGTACATCCTTCCTGAGATACAGGTCCTAAAATTGCTCAAGATATTCTAAATGTAGTCTGGCCAGAGCCTCAGAAGTACATTCCGAAATAAATGTCAATAATTTGCCTTTCTAGCTACTGACTCAATCTGCAAGTTTACCTTAACAGAATCCTGGACTAGGACTTCCAAGTCCCATTGTACTTCAGATTTCTGAATTTTCTCCACACTTAGAAAATAACCTATGCTTCTATTCTTCCTACCAAAGTGCATGACCTCACACTTTCCCACTTTGTATTCTATCTGCCACTTCTTTGCCTGGTCTCCTAACCTAAGTCCTTCTGCTGCCTCCCCACCTCCTCAATACTGCCTGTCTCTCCACCTATCTTGGTAGCATCTGCAAACTTAGCCAGAATGCCCTTAATTTCTTCATCTAAACCATTAATGTATAAAGCAAAAAGTTGTGGTCCCAACACTGACCCTTTGGAACACCACTTGTCAATTGCTGCCATCCTGAGAAAGACCCTTTTATCCCCACTCTATATACTTTCTGCCAGACAGCCAATCTTCTATCCATGCTAATACCTTGCCTCTAACACCATGGACCCTTATCTTGCTCAGTAGCCTCCTGTACAGCACCTTGTCAAAGGACTTCTTGAAGTCCGGGTAGATAACACCCAAAAGCTCTCCATGATCTAACCTGCTAGTTACCTCTTCAAAGAATTGTAACAGATTTCTAGGCATGACCTTCCCTTGGTGAAACCATGCTGACTTTACCCTATTTTACCATGCACTTCCACGTATTCAGAAATCTCATCCTTGACAACAGACTCCAAAATCTTACCAATGACTGAGATCAAACTAATTGGCCTATAATTTCCCACCTTTTGCCTCACTCCTTTTTCAAACAGGGTTGTTACATTAGCAATTTTCCAGTCCTCAGGGACCATCCCTAACTGCCGTAGTTCCTGAAAGATCATCACCAACGTCTCCACTTTCACTTCAGCTTTCTTCTTCAGAGCTCTGGGATGTAGTCCATCTGGTCCAGGTGGTTTATCCACCTTCCGATATTTTAGTTTTTCGAATACCTTCACCTTGGTGATGGTCAGCATACTCACTTATGTTTGCTCACGACTCTCTTGAATTTTGGGATGTTACTCATGACTTCCACGGGAAGACTGATACAAAGTATTCGTTCAATTCCTCCACCATTTCTTTGTTGCCCATGACTACTTCTTCAGCCTCATTTTCCAGTGGCCCAATGTCCACCTTTGCTTCTCTTTAGCACTGTAGAAATCTAAGGAAACTCTTGCAATCTTCTTTTATGTTACTGGTTAGCTTATCCCCATCTCTAGACTTTAATGCCCTCTCCTGAGTTCTCCTTTCTTTTCACTTTATTCATACTTTTCCATCCAGTTGAATCCACACCCACAGAGCTCATGACACTTTTTTTTCTATTCATTCGTGAGATGTGGACATTGCTGGCTGGCCAGCATTTCTTGCCTGTCCCTAGTTGCCCTTGAGAAGGTGGTGGTGAGCTGCCTTCTTCAACAGCTGCAGTCTTCCTGCAGTGAGTTGACCCACAATACTATTAGGGAGGGAATTCCAGGATCTTGACCCAACAACAGTGAAGGAACAGCGATATATTTCCAACTCAGGATGGTGAGTGGCTTGGAGAGCAACTTGCACGACGGTGGTGTTCCCATGGATCTGCTCTCCTTGTCCTTCGAAGTGGAAGTGGTCATAGGTCTTGAAGGTACTGTTTGAGGATCTTTGGAAAATTTCTGCAGTGCATCTTGTAGATAGTACACACTACTGCTACTGAGTGTTGATGGTAGAGGGAGTAGATGCTTGTGGATGTGGATGGTGGGCAGGCTTTGGGGAGCCAAGAGGTGAGTTACTCGCCGCAGTATTCCCAGCTTCTGAAGTGCTTTTATAGCCACTGCGTTAACGTGGTGAGTCCATTTGAGTTTCAGATCAATGATAACCCCCAGGATGTTGATAGTGGGGGATTCAGTGATGGTAACACCATTGAATGTCAAGAGACGGTGGTTGGATTGTCTCTTATTGGTGATGGTCATTGCCTGGCATTTGTGTGGTACAAATGTCACTTGTCACTTGTCAGCCTAAATCTGGATATTGTTCCGGTCGTATTGCATTTGAACATGGACTGCTTCAGTAGCTGAGGAGTTGTGAATGGTGCTGAACATTTTGTAATGATCAGCGAACATCCCCACTTCTGACCTTATGATGGAGGGAAGGTCATTGAGAAGCAGCTGAAGATGGTTGGGTCTAGGACACTACCCTCAGGAACTCCTGCAGAGTTATCCTGGATCTGGGAATGATTGACCTCCAGCAACCACGACCATCTTCCTATGCGTCAGGCATGACTCCAACCGTCACAGAGTTTGACCCCAAATACCCATTGATCCCAGTTTTGTTAGGGCTCCTGATACCACACTCAGTCAAATACAGCCTTGATTTCAAGGACTATCAGTTTCACCTCACCTTTGGAATTCAGCTCTTTTGTCCATGTTTGAACCAAGGCTGTAATGTGGTCAGGAGCTGAGTGGCCCTGGCGGAACCCAAACTGGGCATCACTGAGCAGATGATACCAAAGTGTGGAGCTGGATGAACACAGCAGGCCAAGCAGCATCTTAGGAGCACAAAAGCTGACATTTCAGGCCTACACCCTTCATCAGAAAAGCGTTTCTGATTTAGGGTCTAGGCCCGAAACATCAGCTTTTGTGCTCCTGAGATGCTGCTTGGCCTGCTGTGTTCATCCAGCTCCACACGTGGTTATCCCAGATTCTCCAGCATCTGCAGTTCCCATTATCTCTGTCACTGAGCAGATTATTTCTGAGCAGGTGCTGCTTGATAACACAGTTGGTGACAACTTCCATCACTTTACTGATGATCAAGAGGAGAACTAATGGGGCAGTAATTGGCCGGGTTGGATTTGTCCTGCTTTTTGTGTACAGGACATATTTGGGCAATTTTCCACATTGTTGGATAGATACCAATGTTGTTACTGTACTAGAACAGCTTGGTTAGGGGAGCGGCAAGTTCTGGAGAACAGATCTTCAGTACAATTGCTAAAATATTATCAGGGTCTGAAGCCTTTACAGTATCCAGTGTCTCCATCACATGGATCGAATTGAATTGGTTGAAGACTGGTATCTGTAACACTGGGGACCACTGGAGGAGGCTGAGATGGATCATCCACTCGGCAACTCTGGCTGAAGATGGCTGTGAATATTTCAGCCTTACCTTTTGCATCGATGTGCTGGACTCTTCCATCATTGAAGATTTTTGTGGAGTCTCCTCATCCAGTGAGTTGTTTAATTCTTCCCTACCGTTCACAACTAGATATGGCGAGTTTGCAGAGCTTAGGTCCGATCCATTGGTTGTGGGATTGCTAACTCTGTCTATTACTTGCTGTTTATGCTGTTTGCCGTGCAAGTAGTCCTGTTTGGTGGCTTCACCATGTTGATACCTCAACTTTAGATATGCCTGATGCTGCTCCTGGCATGCCTTGTGCAATGTCGATTGAACCAGGGGTGATATGCCAAGCCATGAGGTTGTAGATTGTGCTGGAGTACAATTCTGCTGCTGTTGAAGGACCGCAGTGACTCATGGATGCCCAGTCTTGAGTTGCTCAATCTATTCAAAGTATGTCCAATTTAGCACGGTGATAGTGCCACACAACACGATGGAGATTATTCACAATGTGAAGGCAGGACTTCATCTCCACAAGGACTGCATGATGGTCACTCTTACCAAAACTTTCATGGACAGATGCGACTGTAGCTGGCAGATTGGTAAGGAAGAGCTCAAGTATGTTTTTCTATCTTATTGGTTCCCTCACCACCTGCCACAGACCCAGTCTAGCAACTATGTCCTGTAGGACCCGACCAGCTCGATCAGTAATACTGCTACTGAGCCACTCTTAGTGAAGGACATTGAAATCCCCCACCCAGAGTGCATTTTGTGACCACTACTATCCTCAGTGCTTCCTCCAAGTGTTGTTCAACTTGGAGGAGTACGGATTCATCAGCTGAGGGAAGAGAATATGTGGTAACCAGCAGGAGGTTTCCTTGCCCATGTTTAACCTGAAGCCATGAGATTCCATGGGGTCCAGAGGACTCCTGGAGCAACACCCTCCTGACTGTAACCCACTGTGCCACTCCCTCTGCTGGGTCTGTCCTGATAATGGGACAGCACATACCCAGGGAAAGCGCTGCTGGTGTCTGTAAGTTATGATTCTGTGAGTATGACTATGTCAGGCTGTTACTTGGCTAGTCTGTGAGACAGCTCTCCCAATTTTGGCACTAACCCCCAGACGTTAGTGAGGAGGACTTTGCAGGGTCGACAAGACTGTTTCTGCCGTTGCTGTTTCCAGTCCCTGGGTCAATGCCAGGTCATCCGTCCAGTTTCATTTCTTTGAGACTTTGTAGCAATTCATACATCTGAGTGGCTTGCTAGACCATTTCAGGGGGCAATTATGAGTCAACCACATTGCTGTGGGTCTGTAGTCACATGTAGATCAGACCAGGAGGAGATGGCAGATTTTCCTTCTCTGAAGGACATGAATGAACCAGATGCGTTTTTCTGACAATCATTTCATGGTGATTGGATCCAGTTTTTTTTTTATTGAATTCAAATTCCACCATCTGCCATGGCAGGATTTGAACCCACATCTCCAGAACATTAGTTGGGTTTCTTGATTAGTAGTCCCGCAATAATACCACTACGCCATCACCTACCCCAGTAGATCTGAGTGACCCATAATGCATCACAATATGTCCAAGAGATAGTGGATCAAGTTGCCCACAGTGGATCAAGCTGCCACAGTAGATCCCATATTCAGTCTGGATCCAACAAGCATGAGATTGATCAACCCAGGCTGGATCCAACTGACACAGGTTGTGTCCCCTGTCCCAGAGCAGATCTTATCAATGTCCAGACTGGTTTCCAAACCCAGTGTTTCAGGGATAATCTCACTGGCCCAGATGCCACAGTGAGGTTATTGATCCATAATGTGGGCGGCACGCTGGCTCAGTGGTTAGCACTGCAGCCTCACAGCACCGGGGATCCAGGTTCAATTCCACCCTTGGGCGACTGTCTGTGTGGAGTTTGCATGTCCTCCCAGTGTTTGCGTGGGTTTCCTCTGGGTGCTCTGGTTTCCTCCCACAGTCCAAAGATGTGCAGGCTAGGTGGATTGGCCATTCTAAATTACCCATAGTGTTTAGGGATGTGTAGATTAGGTGAGCTGTAGGGGATGGGTCTGGGTGGGATGCTCCAAGGGTTGGTGTGGACCTATTGGGCCAAAGGGCCTGTTTCCACACTGTAGGGAATCTAAAATCTAAAAAAATGTCTCCAACAGGCTAAGATAGACTTCACTTGCTAAGAGTTGATCACATTGATCTGGAGATAAACAATGATCCCAACAGCCACAATCAATCTCATTGTATCAAACTGGAGCAATGATGTCATTAGGTGGATCCCCATTGCACAGAGTGCACCTCGGTGATCAAAAGTGCAGCACTGGGGAGTCGTGTGCACAACGCAGAAAGCTAGCACACACAGACACAGCAGCTAATCAGGAAGGCTAATGGAATGTTGGCCCTGATTTCAAGGGAGTTGGAATATAAGTGTCAGGAAGTCTTACTGCAGCTGTACAAGGTGCTAAGGTGACCATGTCTGGAGCACTGAGCAGTTTTGGTCTCTTTGGAAAGATATCAATTCATTGAAGGCGTGGCAGTTCAGAGAAAGTTCACTAGGATGATCCCTTGTGTGGAGGGTCTGTCTTATGAGCAAAGGCTTAACCAGCTCGGGACTCTACTCACTGGAGTTTCAAAGATGAGAGGTGAGCTAACTGAAGCATGGGAATCTAAGGGGTTTGACAGGGTAAATACTGAGAGGATGTTTCCCCTGATGGGAGAGTCTAGGACCAGTAGGCATTGCCTTAGAATAAAAGAGCACCAATTTATGACTGAGGTGAGGAATTTTTTCTCGAATGCACTGTACAACTGAAGCCTAAAATCCTTTTATGCTCAGTTTTTTTTTGCAGGATGTGGCCACCATTTATTACCCATCCTCAATTGCACAGTAGGCAGTTAACAATCAACCGCATTACCATTGGTCTGGAGTAACATGTAGGCCAGACCAGGTGAGGTCTGCGACTTTGTATCAGAGATAATAGGATTTCTGATGAAGGGTCCAGGCCTGAAACGTCAGTTTTCCTGCTCCTGAGATGCTGCTTGGCCTGCTGTGTTCATCCAGCTCTAAACCTAGTTATTGCGAGGTCTGCAACTTTCCTTCCTTAAAGACATGAGTGAACCAGATTCTTATGGTAACCCAATGTTCACATGAATGCCAGCTGGGAGGAGGGGAGGCAGGTTTAATCCAAGCAGCTTAAGGGTGGCACAGTGGCTCAGTGGTTAGCACTGTCGTCTCACAGTGCCACGCACCTGAGTTTGATTCCACCGTCAGGTGACTGTCTATTGCAGTTTGCACATTCTCCCTGTGTCTGTAAGGGTTTCCTCTGGATGTTCCAGTTTCTTCCCAAAGATGTGCTGGCTAGATGGATTAGCCATGGGGAGTGCCAGGATGGGGAATGGAGGGCAGGTCTGAGTGGAAAGCTCTTCGGAGGATCAGTGTGGACTCGATGGACTGAATGGCCTGCTTCCACACTGTAGGGATTCTATTCCATGATCCTCATTTGGCTAGCTTTCTAATTCCACTTTTATTAATTATTAATTTCACCATCTGCCACAGTCGATTTTGAGCCTGTATCCCCAGGACATTCACCTGAGGTTATAGCATCAGTCTCGTGGTATTACCAATATGCCTTTCTTATATTCCTCTTGACAGCATCCTATTGTCCTTTTCTTATTACAGCAAATGTTTTACTAACTGGCACCTATGGTTGATTAAGGTGCCAGTTAAAACAAAGTTTGCTGTACATTTTTTCATTTGTAGAGTCATACAGCATGGAAACAGACCCTTCATCTGTGGGATGTGGGTGTTGCTGGCTGACCAGTATTTTTTGCCCATCTCTAGTTACCCTTGAGAAAGTGGTGACGAGCTGCCTTCTGGAACCGCTGCTGTCCTCCAGCTGTGGGTTGACCCCGCAATGCTATTAGGGAGGGAATTCCAGAATATTGACCCGGCAATGCTGAAGGGATAGCGATATATTTCCAAATCAGAATGATGACTGTCTTGGAGGGGAATTTGGAGTTGGCGGTGTTCCCGTATATCTGCTGCCCTTGTCCTTCCAGGTGGAAGTGTTTGTGGAAGATGCTGTCTGAGGACCTATGATGAATTTCTTTCATTCGTTCAGAGTGTACCGTGCATTTGAATACATGGTCAGCCCAAAGATCATAAAAAAAGTATGCTATACTCCATTGGCATCAGGTCATTGCAAATATGGAAGGAAATTAAGGTTGAACAAGAAAGTATTCGCAGTGTTTACGTGGATCGAAGCCTGGGTTGAGGAATCCTTTGTCTGTCTGTCCCTTCTTCCTTCCCCCAAAGACAACCTTTGCTTCCAGAGATGATCCGTTCAACTGCTGAATGTCCTCTCTTGTCATCACCATCAAATGCTGAAGGGTCTGTTACACAACTTCCTGCTTAAAAGCTCCCATCCCAGCAACTACCATAGCACACAGTGACCTCTAACTAAGCAGGATAATGAAATGCGAGGCTGGATGAACACGGCAGGCCCAGCAGCATCTCAGGAGCACAAAAGCTGACGTTTCGGGCCTAGACCCTTCATCAGAGAGAGGGATGGGGTGAGGGTTCTGGAATAAATAGGGAGAGAGGGGGAGGCGGACCGAAGATGGAGAGAAAAGAAGATAGGTGGAGAGGAGAGTATAGGTGGGGAGGTAGGGAGGGGATAGGTCAGTCCAGGGAAGACGGACAGGTCAAGGAGGTGGGATGAGGTTAGTAGGTAGGAGATGGAGGTGCGGCTTGGGGTGGGAGGAAGGGATGGTCTGTGTTGCACAGGTTCACTTTCATCATAAAGGTGAGATTGTTTGAGTCCGCAGAGTTCTGTTCTTGCATCACCAATCTGGAAAAAATTCAGTGTTAAAGTATATCCAGCATTTGCTTGAGAAGACTTCCTCGGTATCTTTTCGTTATCTGCTTTGCTACCTTCCAAGAGACCCAGGCACTGTGGTGGATCACCCACATCGGGATCTAGATTACCCAGATCTCTAGAAGCTATATGATCAGTGGCACTTGTTGCTTTAGTTACCACCTCCCGCTTGTACCATAGTATAGGACAGGAATAGGATGCATCTAGGGGGTGACAACACACAGGCCACTCATCAACACCAGCAAACTCCAATCATGTCAACTCTTCAGGATCTGCAGCATCACTGCCTCCACATCATCCATGAGACTCCTAGCCTCAATCAACTCCCCTCCATCTGAGAACTGCTTTCTCAGGCTATCCCATAGCTGTCAGTTTAGCAACGTTATTGTGGCCTCCTGTGTTCAGCACTAGCTGACTCTGTAAGATTCAGGCTCCCACATATCCTGTATCTTATTCCGACTCCTGATATCCCAGTTTTGATGGAATACCCTCATGCTGATTGGAAGGTCCTCGCTGCAGCATGACGATGATAGTTGCTGGTGCATTCTGAGCAAAGCTTCCTTGAAGGATTGAATATTGTTTGTTAGAGGCTACCATATGTCAGATGTCAATCCTTGTGGATGTGGACTGCATATGTCCAATGCCTGTGGAGTATTACCTGAGAGTGTAGTGTCCAATATCCAACTTGGAGATCAAATAGTAAGCTGAATGGCCTGGTTCTCATTCTCATTTCCTTGCTGAGTTGTCCCAAAACAAGCATGTTTGGTGAATTTGGAACAGTACGCTGAATATCAATGAAGTGAATTATTGCATTACTAAACTGTTTAACAAACAATAATCTCTATCAATTGGCAACTCGTTACAGTTTAGACAGAATCTCATTGCGCCGCTTGTGAAAAGCAAGATCATTAGTGTCAAAATGAGTAGCAGGGAAAATGTTAGAATCCATTATGAAAGATTTCATAGCAGAACATTTGGAAAACAGTGAAAGGATCGGTCAGACTAAGCATGGGTTTAGCAAAGGAAAATCATGCTTGACAAATCCACTGGAATTTTTTGAGGATGTAACTAATTGAGTTGATAAAGGGGTTGGAGTGGATGTTATTAACTTGGACTTTCAGAAGCTTTTTATTAGGCTCCTACATAAGAGATTAGTGTGTAAACCTAAACACATGGGATTGGGGTTAATGTATTCACTTGAATAGAGATCGGTTAGGCAGAGAGGAAACAAACTGAAGGAATAAATGGGTCTTTTCAAACACCGCCTGGTAAGGTACAGCAGGGATGAGTGCTGGGACCCCAGCTATTTGCAACATATTAATGATTTCATTGAGGCAATTAAATGTAATATCTCAAAGTTTGCAAATGACAGGAAGCTGGGTGGAAAGGTGAGCCGTAAGGAGGATGCTCAATGGGATTCGGACAAGTTAGTGAGTGGACAAATGAATGGCCAGTGCAGTATGATGTGGATAAATGTGAGTTTTGCAAACTGCTTGATAGCAAAAACAGGAGGCAGACGATTATCTGAATGGCTGAAAATTGAGAGAAGGGCATGTGCAATGCGACCTAGATGTCCTCATACACTAGTCACTGAAAGTAAGTATGCAGGTTGTGAAGAGAGTAAATTGTATGTTGGCCTTCATAGTGAGGGGATTTAAGAATGGGAACAGTGAAGACTTACTGCAAATGTACAGTGCCTTGGTAAGACCACCCCTGGAGTACTGTGTGCAGTTTGGACTCATCTATTATATGGGGCCTTGGTAAGACCACCCCTGGAATACTATGTGCAGCTTGGTCTCCTTATCCAAGGAAGGATATTTTGGCCTGGATGAAGTGCAGCCAAGGCATATCAGATTGATTCCTGGGAGCTGGGACTGCTGTATGAAGATGGACTGGAACAGTACTGACCATACTCGCAGGAGTTTAGAAGAACGGGGTGGGGGGGGTGGTTGGCGGGGGCACGGGGCAGATTTTCATAGAAACTCACAAAATTCTAACAGCACTTGACAGGCTAAGTGCAGAAAGGATGTTCCCAAAGACTTGGGCGTTATCCAGGCGTTACAGTTTAGGGTCGCAGGATAGGGTGTCTAGAACTGAGGCAAGTGGTTGATTAGTGACAAATGGAATCCAATCTGAATAAGTGTGAGGTGATGTACTTGGGCAGGACAAACAAGGCAGGGGAATACATGACGGACAGTAGGATCCTGAAAAGTACCAAAGATCGGAAGGACCTCGGTGTGTATGTATGCCAATCCCTTAACATGTCAGGACAGGTGGATAAAGCAATAAAGAAGATAAATGAGATATTTGCCTTTATTAGTCTTTAAACATAGATGTTTGAGAGCAGGGAGGTGATGCTGGAATTATGTAAAATGTTGGTTACAAAGGGTCTTTCCATGCTGTATATCACTGTGACTCTATGGTTAGGCCACAGTTAGTATACTGTGTATATTTCCATAATGTGTTGTCTGTGCTGAAGAGGTTCACTTATGCAGAGAGATTAAACAGATTTTCTCCTTGGACCAGAGAAAATTGAGTGGAGACACGATTGAGATGTATAAAATAATGAGGGACATAGGAAGAAACATTACCCCCTTGATGGAGGGATCAATAACCAGAGGATACTGATTTATGGTAAGGGACAGGGAGTTTAGAAAATATCTGTGATAAAACCGGTTTGTTCAAAGAGTCGTTGGAATCTGGAACTCACTGCCTGTAAGGATGGTAAAGGCAGAAACCCTCATAATATTTAAGAAGGATTGACTGTCACTGGGGTACAGTCCCACACACACTGACTCTCACTGGGGTACAGTCCAACACACTGACACTCACTGGGGCACAGTCCCACACACACTGACTCTCACTGGGCTACGGTGCCACACACACTGACTCTCACTGGGCTACGGTGCCACACACACTGACTCTCACTGGGGTACAGTCCCACACACACCGACTCTCACTGGGGTACAGTCCCACTCACACACTTACTCTCACTGCGATACAGTCACACACACACACTGACTCTCACTAGGGTACAGTCCCTCACACACTTACTCTCACTGGGGTACAGTCCCACACACACTGACTCTCACTGGGGTACAGTCACACACACACTGACTCTCACTGGGGTACAGTCCCACACACACACTGACTCTCACTGGGGTACAGTCCCACACACACACTGACTCTCACTGGGGTACAGTTCCACACACACTGACTCTCACTGGGGTACAGTCACACACACAC
The DNA here is from genome assembly GCF_030684315.1 of Stegostoma tigrinum. Taxonomy (NCBI): domain Eukaryota; kingdom Metazoa; phylum Chordata; class Chondrichthyes; order Orectolobiformes; family Stegostomatidae; genus Stegostoma; species Stegostoma tigrinum. Next base: position 112,513,570 of record NC_081359.1, on the reverse strand, counting down.
TGACTCTCACTGGGGTACATTTCCACACACACTGACTCTCACTGGGGTACAGTCACACACACACTGACCCTCACTGGGGTACAGTCCCACACACACACTGACTCTCACTGGGGTACAGTCCCACACACACCGACTCTCACTGGGGTATGGTCTCACACACACTGACTCTCACTGGGGTACGGTCCCACACACACTGACTCTCACTGGGGTACAGTCACACACACACTGTCTCTCACTGGGGTATGGTCCCACACACACTGACTCTCACTGGGGTACGGTCAGACACACACACTGACTCTCACTGGGGTACAGTCACACACACACACTGACTCTCACTGGGGTACAGTCCCACACACACTGACTCTCACTGGGGTACGGTCCCACACACACTGACTCTCACTGGGGTATGGTCCCACACACACTGACTCTCACTGGGGTACAGTCCCACACACACTGACTCTCACTGGGGTATGGTCCCACACACACACAGACTCTCACTGGGGTACGGTCAGACATACACACTGACTCTCACTGGGGTACAGACCCACACACACTGACTCTCACTGGGGTACGGGGTCCCACATACACTGACTCTCACTGGGGTACAGTCCCACACACACACTTACTCTCACTGGGGTACATTCAAACACACACACTGATTCTCACTGGGGTATGGTCCCACACACACACAGACTCTCACTGGGGTACGGTCAGACATACACACTGACTCTCACTGGGGTACAGTCCCTCACACACTTACTGTCACTGGGGTACAGTCCCACACACACTGACTCTCACTGGGGTACAGTCCCACACACACTGACTCTCACTAGGGTACAGTCACACACACACTGACTCTCACTGGGGTACAGTCACACACACACACTGACTCTCACTGGGGTACAGTCCCACACACACACTGACTCTCACTGGGGTACGGGGTCCCACATACACTGACTCTCACTGGGGTACAGTCCCACACACATCGACTCTCACTGGGGTACAGTCCCACACACACACTTACTCTCACTGGGGTACATTCACACACACACACTGACTCTCACTGGGGTACAGTCACACACACACACTGACTCTCACTAGGGTACAGTCCTTCACACACTTACTCTCACTGGGGTACAGTCCCACACACACTGACTCTCACTGGGATACAGTCCCACACACACTGACTCTCACTAGGGTACAGTCACACACACACTGACTCTCACTGGGGTACAGTCCCACAAACACACTGACTCTGGGGTACAGTCACACACACACTGACTCTCACTGGGGTACAGTCCCACTCACACACTTACTCTCACTGGGGTACAGTCCCACACACATCGACTCTCACTGGGGTACAGTCCCACACACATCGACTCTCACTGGGGTACAGTCCCACACACACACTTACTCTCACTGGGGTACATTCACACACACACACTGACTCTCACTGGGGTACAGTCACACACACACACTGACTCTCACTAGGGTACAGTCCCTCACACACTTACTCTCACTGGGGTACAGTCCCACACACACTGACTCTCACTGGGATACAGTCCCACACACACTGACTCTCACTGGGGTACAGTCACACACACACTGACTCTCACTGGGGTACAGTCCCACAAACACACTGACTCTGGGGTACAGTCACACACACACTGACTCTCACTGGGTACAGTCCCACTCACACACTTACTCTCACTGGGGTACAGTCACACACACACACAGACTCTCACTGGGGTACAGTCACACACACACACTGACTCTCACTGGGTACAGTCACACTCACACACTGACTCTCACTGGGGTACGGTCCCACACATACTTACTCTCACTGGGGTACAGTCCCACACACACTGACTCTCACTGGGGTACAGTCACACACACACACTGACTCTCACTGGGGTACAGTCCCACACACACTGACTCTCACTGGGGTACAGTCACACACACACTGACCCTCACTGGGGTACAGCCCCACACACACGCTGACTCTCACTGGGGTAGAGTCCCACACACACTGACTCTCACCGGGATAAGGCTCTCACACGCATTCTCTCTCCTCTCTCTCCCACCCATGCTCACCTTTCCCATTCCCTGACTTCCCTGCACTTGTTTTACTCTTTTTTTCTCCATTGCTTCCTTTTCTAGCCTTGTCCACATCCAGTCTTCTAATTTTTCATGTTTGAAATTTCTCCTGTTTGAGCTTCACTCTCGTCTTATTTGTCGCCCCTCTCTCCTCCATTAGTGGCTTCATGGTTAGCCCTGCTGCCTCACAGTGCCAGGGACCTGGGTTCGATTCCAGCCCCAGGCAACTATCCGTGTAGAGTTTGCATGTCCTCCCCATGTCAATGTGGTTGTCCATCAGGTGCTTTGGATTTCCTCCCACAATCCAAAGATGTGCAGGTTAGGTGGGTTGCCCATGGCAAATGCAGGAAATGGATCAGGGGCTAGGTCTGGGTAGAATGTTCTTTGGAGGATCAGTGCAGACTCATTTGGCTGAATGGCCTCTTTCCACACTGTAGGGATTACAATAGACCATAGAATAGTACAGCACAGAACAGGCCCTTCGGCCCAAGATGTTGTGCTGACCTATTATCCTACTCCAAGATCAAACTAAACTGTATACCCTAAATTTTACTATCACACCATCTATCATCTATCCATCTCTCTCTCTTTTCCCTCCCCGACACCATCAAGTTTTTGATCACTATAATGATAACTAGGATAAAACTGGTACTGGTCTGAGGTGAGCTGTTTGTCACAACAGGAACCTCTGAGCCACTGTTCTGAGCTGGTTTGTTACTGGTTGCTAAGATTCGTTTTGCAGCAAACAACCCTCAGATCCTCTGAGAATCGGGAGGAAACCTGGTGAGAAGAGATTCAGCTGCTGTGAGGGGAGTGGGGATCACAGCAAGAAGCTGGGGTCAGAGCAGGGGGGCAGCATACAGTGTGGGGTTCAACAGAGTCAGCAGCAGACAGCGAGCAGCAAGCACACAGCTCACCTGAAGGATACCCACATCAGTATGCTTGGAGGACAGACAGGAGAGGATGGTGAACCTGGACGGTGAGTGAGGAACCTCAGTATCATCACCGATTGGCTAATGGAGCTGCTGTGAGGCATTCTCTTATTCACAAAGCATCAGGCTCCCCGAGGTTCCACACCCGTAAACAACAGCTTTGGTTCAACCAAAAGCAGGCAATCAAACAAGGCTGAAGGGTCAGTACTGAGAGAGCAATGCACTGTCAGAGGGTCAGTGCTGAGGGAGAGCTGCACTGTCGGAGGGTCAGTGCTGAGGGAGCGCCGCACTGTCAGAGGGTCAGTGCTGAGGGAGCGCCGCACTGTCGGAGGGTCAGTGCTGAGGGAGCGCCGCACTGTCGGAGGGTCAGTGCTGAGGGAGTGCCTCACTGTCAGAGGGTCAGTGCTGAGGGAGCGCTGCACTGTCGGAGGGTCAGTGCTGAGGGAGCACCGCACTGTCGGAGGGTCAGCGCTGAGGGAGCGCTGCACTGTTGGACGGTCAGTGCTGAGGGAGAGGGCACTGTCGGAGGGTCAGTGCTGACAGAGTGGGCACTGTCGGAAGGTCAGTGCTGAGGGCGTGCCGCACTGTCAGAGGGTCAGTGCTGAGGGAGTGGGCACTGTCGGAAGGTCAGTGCTGAGGGAGTGGTCACTGACGGAGGGTCAGTGCTGAGGGAGTGCCACACTGTTGGAGGGTCAGTGCTGAGGGAGCGGGCACTGTCGCAGGGTCAGTGCTGAGGGAGTGGGCACTGTCGGAAGGTCAGTGCTGAGGGAGTTGGCACTGTCGGAGGGTCAGTGCTAAGGGAGTGCTGCACTGTTGGAGGGTCAGTGCTGAGGGAGTGGGCACTGTCAAAGGGTCAGTGCTGAGGGAGCGGGCACTGTCGGAGGGTCAGTGCTGAGGGAGTGGGCACTGTTGGACGGTCAGTGCTGAGGGAGTGGGCACTGTCAGAGGATCAGCGCTGAGGGAACACCGCACTGTCGGAGGGTCAGTGCTGAGGGAGCGCCGCACTGTCGGAGGGTCAGCACTGAGGGAGTGCTGCACTGTCAGAGGGTCAGCACTGAGGGAGTGCTGCACTGTCAGAGGGTCAGCGTTGACCGAGTGCCACACTATCAGAGAGTCAGTGCTGAGGGAGCGCCGCACTGTTGGGGTTCAGCGCTGAGGGAGCGCCGCACTGTTGGAGGTCAACACTGAAGGAATGCCGCGTTTTCAGAGGCTCTCTACTTAAGATAGAATACACGTGCCATAGAGGGAGTTCAGTGGAGCTTCCTAGGCTGGTGCAGAGACTGACAGTATGCGGAGGAAAAGATTGACTGTGTCAGTAGTCAGGAGAGTTTAGATGAGAGTGGATTGATTGAAACTGGTCAGATGTGTTGCGGTGGTGTGTGTTCCCTGGCTGTTGAGTGCAGGACTAGGGCACACAGTCTCAGCATACGTTCGAGATCATTTAGGACAGAGATCAGGAAAGATTTCCTCACTCAGAGGGGAATGAACCTGTGGAATTCTCCTCTAGGGAAAGCTGTTGAGGTCAAGACACTGGATGTATTCAGGAAACAGATAAATAAATTTCTGGAGTTTATTGTCATTAAGCCGTATGGAGAAAAAGTGAGAGTATGGTATTGAGACAGAGGATAAGCCATGATCATATTGATTGGTGGAGCGGGCTCAAAGTGCTAAATGTCGTCCTTTTGCTCATAGTGTCTAAGTTTCTGTGTTACTTGCCCTATGACAGTATCATTCTCTGCTGTCTGCCTACCTGATATATTTCACTGACGAATGTGAATAGGGTCACAAGATTGATCATATGCTGTGGTAATTGTTGTCCCCAAAGGGTGAAGCCACGTTGGATCTTGGATCCCATGGGGGATTGGTATATTCGATGGCTCGCAGTGTCTACAGTCCCCGTCATCTACAACTGGATCATTCTTGTTGGCAGGTGAAAGCCCATCTCAATGTTCAGCAATCATACACATAAGCAACTGTTATAGTGCAGAAGGTCCATCACACCTACACTATTGTCTCCTGCTCATCTCCTGCCTTTTCCCTATATTCGTGCACATCATTTCTATCTAAATAACTATCCAATACCTCCTTGAATGTCCCAATTGATCGACATTTCCAGGCAGTGCAGTGTAGACCCTAACCACTTGCTGTGTGAAGAAGACTTTTTACTCTCACATCACCCTTGCTTTATTTGCATTTCATTTTAAATGTATGCCCCTCTCGTACTTGTTCCTGTAACATGCAGGAACAGCTTCTCCCTGTCGGCTCTGTCCAGCCTGTGTATGATTTTGAAATCTTTATCAAATCGCCTCTTAGCTTTCTCCTCACCAAGGAAAACAATGCTGACTTATTCAATCTCTTCTCATTACTGATGTTCCTTGAACCATAGTTGCAAACCACTTCTGCACCCTCTCCAATGCATCCACGTCGTTCCTATGATGTGGTGTCCACAACTGTACACACTACTCCAGCTCAGGTCTAACCAGCGCCTTGTACAAGTTCAACATCAGCTCCTCCCTCTTGTACACTATGCCCCTATTAATAAAGTGGGCAACAGTTATCAACCATCAATGACCTTCCCTCCACCATAAGGTCAGAAGTGGGGATGTTCGTCGATGATTGCATAATGTTCAGCACCATTCGTGACACCTGAGCAGTCCATGTTCAAATGCAACAAGATCTGGACTATATCCAGGTTTGGGTTGACAAGTGGCAAGTGACATTCATACCACACAAGTGCCAGGCTATGACCTTCACCAATAAGAGACAATCTAATCACCATCCCTCGACATTTAATGGTGTTACCATCACTGAATCCCCCACTTTCAACATCCTGGGATTTATCATTGATCAGAAACTCAGCTGGACTCACCATATAACGTGTATTTCCAAGACAGGATGGTGAATGGTTTGGAGGGAAACTTACAGGTGATGGTCTTCCCATGCATCTGCTGCTCTTGTCCTTGTCGATAGTGGTGATGGTGGGTTTGGAAGGTGCTGCCCAAGGACCTTTGACGAATTTCTGCAGTGCATCTTGTAGATAGTACGCACTGCTGCTATTGACCATCAGTGGTGGAGGGAGTGGATGTTTGTGGATCCAGTGCCAGTCAAGCGGCTGCTTTGTCCTGGATGGTGTCAAGTTTCTTGAGTTTCGTTGGGGCTGCACCCATCCAGGCAAGTGGGGAGTATTCCATCACACTCCTGATTATGCCTTGTAGATGGTGGGACAGGATTTGGAGAGTCAGAAGGTGAATTACTCACCGCAGTGTCCCATCTTCTGACCTCCTGTTGTAGTCACTGGGTTCATGTGGTGAGTCCAGTTGAGTTTCTGGTCAATTGCAATCCCCAGGATGTGGATAGTGGGAGATTCAGTGATGGTAACATCATTAAATGCCACGGGTCGGTGATTAGATTGTCTCTTATTGGTGATGGTCATAGCATGGCATTTGTGTGGCATGAATGTTACTTGCCACTTGTCAGGCCAAGCCTCGATATTGTCCAGATCTTGTTGCATTTGAATGGGCCACTTTAATCTGCGGAGTTGTGAATGGTGTTGAACATTGTGCAATCCACAACAATAATCCCCAATCCACAACAACCATCCCCATTTCTGACCTTATGATGGAGGGAAGGTCATTGATGAAAGATGATAGGACACTACCCTGAGAAACTCCTGCAGAGGTGTCCTGGAGCTGAGATGACTGACGTCCAAAAACCACGACCATCTTCCTATGTGCCAGGTATGACTCCAACCAATGGAATGTTTGCCCCCATACCCATTTATTTCGGTATTGCTAAGGCTCCTGGATGCTGACTGTCGAGTAGCCTCACTTGAGGTGTTCCTCTCAGGTCCATTTCCTGGGAGGTGCCAAGCCATGACCTCTCTATAATCCGCTCAGAGGGTGGAGGTGTCATTAATATCTGGGGGAGCTGATGGGGCATTTCTAAGAGAAATCAGTAGGTACTGTTTTGATAACATTTGCTATTTGCATTATATGTTAATTCTGAATTAATGGTAGCTTGTATTATTGTTCTAAGACTGTAAAGTTTATTGTCACTTGTTCAAAACCATATAATCCTACGATTTTATTCTTTTTAGTAGATTCCCTGAGGCTCATCGTAGTCTGTTTTAATAATAAAATGTTACTGATCCCTCAGCAGAACCTCAAATAAAGTTGGTGGATTGATCTGGGATCATTAAATAATTTAGGGTCTCTTCTAGGATTATATTATGATTTCAGGAATAGCACTATCAAACGTCAAATGTGACCAAGAAGATTCCACCAATTTTTCACCAATTCACTGCTGATGCTTTTGACACACTGGCTCACTGAATCTCATTAAGCTTCACCAGGAATTACACAGATGGAAATAGAGGGAAACAACTGAAATGAAAGGGATAAAGAGAAGAGAATAAATAATAGATTGCGACAGGGAAGAAATGGGAATTAACAGAGAAAGTGAATAGCAATGAAGAGACACGTAGAAACATAAAAGGAGCAGGGAGAGGCCATTTGGCCGATTGTGGCTGATCTTTCAACTCAATAGCCTATTCCTGCTTTCTCCCCATAATCTTTGATCCCATTCACCCCAATTGCTATTTCTAGTTGCCTCATGAATGTATTGGCATCAACTACTTCCTGTGGTAATGAATTCTACAGGCTCCTACTCTTTGGGTAAAGAAATGTCTCCTCATCTCTGTCCTAAATTATCTATCCCGAATCTGCATACTGTGACCCCTGGTTCTGGACACACCCATCATCGGGAACATCCCCCTGTATCTACCCTGTCCAGTCCTATTAGAATTTTATAAGTCTCTATGAGATCACCCCTCATTCATCTGAACTCTAGCAAAAACAATCCTAACCTAGTCAATCTCTCCTCGTACATCAGCCATCCCTGGAATCAGCCTAGTAAACCTTCGCTGCACTCCCTTGAGAGCAAGAGCATCCTTCTTAAGACCAAAACTGCACACAATATTCCAGGTGTGGCCTCACCAAGACCCTGTACAACTGCATCAGGACATCCCTGCCCCTATACTCAAAACCTCTCACAATGAAGGCCAACATACCATTTGCCTTCTTTACCAATTACTGCACCTGCATGCTTACCCTCAGCAACTGGTGCGCAAGGTAGAATGTAATGAGAATAACAGAGAAATAAATAAGTTAAAGAGATCAAAATGTGATAGTGAGTGACAAAGAGAGGGAGATGGCAGGGCTGTGATGCAGAAAGTGTTAAGTGATTGCAATGGTCACCTGTAGCTGCTGAATAGGAAGCAGCTTTGAGTTGGACTGGGTCAAGAAATGAGGGAGGGATTGCCAGTGGTTTAGGATCTGGCTGAGCACTTGGCCACAGGCTGTTTCTTCCTGCTTGCTGTCCTGGCTGCTTCAACACTCAGACTGATTGCTTCCAAGGTGGAGTTTCACTGACCTTCAGTCCAATTACCTGTCTGTGTGGCTGTTTCTGGATTACCTCTCAGACCTCATCTACCTACTGAGTATGGCAGTCAGGTTTAACACAGGTGAGTGTGTTTGCATGTGTCCACTTTGTTTTTGAGGTTAGGGTGAAAACACTAATCCTACACCCCACAGACACATTCAAGTTAATTGTACAGAGTCAGGGAGGGTTGATGAGGGTAATGCTGTTGATGTGGTATACATGGACTTGCAGAAGGTTTTTGATACAGTGCCACACAACAGGCTTGAGCAAATTTCGAACTCATAGAATAAAAGGGACAGTAGCAATGTGGATACAACATTATCTGAGTGACAGGAAACAGAGTTAATGGTTCATGGAACTTTTTCAAGTTTGTAGTGGAATTCCCCAGTTTTCGGCCTTTGCTCTTTCTGATATACAGAATGCAAATTCAAGCAGATGAATCAAAACAAACAAAAGCAGCCTAATTTGTGGGGAGGGCAGTGGGTGGTGTGAAGGATAGGTCGCAGGTGAAGTTCAAAGCAGAGAAGTGTAATGTGATGCTCTTTGCTAGAAAGAACAAGGAGATTCAGAATGAAACAAAGAGCAATACCCTAAAGCAGGTTGAGGAGCAGAGGGAGTTGGCTGTATATGAGCACAGATCAGCACAAATGGCAGGGAAAGTGGAGGGAGCAGTTAATAAGGCATTCAGTGCCCTCAGTTTTATTATAGAGGCCTAGAGTACAAGAGCAAGGAGGTGATGTTGAACGTGTACAAGAGACTTGTTACTCGACCCTAAGCTGGAGGACGAGTGCATGTGATTGTGGGCATCACGTTATAGAAAAGGTGTGAACATATTGGAGAGAGTGCAGAAGTGATTTACAAGAATGGTTCAGGGATGAGAAATATCATTGATGAGAAGAGATTGAAGAATTTGGGACTTCTTGGAGAGAACAAAGCTGAAAGGAATCTGACAGATATTTTCAAAATACAAGAGGATGGACAGAGTAAAAAGGGAGAAGCTGGTCTGACTGAAACCATCAAGAACCAGTGGACACAGATTTAAAGGATTTTGCAAAAGAAGCAAGTGCGCGGTGAGGAAAAACCTTTTATATACAGTGAGCGGTTAGGGTCTGCAATGCAGTGGAGGCATATGGTGGAGGCAGGTTCAACTGAGGCACTGAAGAGGCAATTAGACTATTAGCCGAGAAGGAAAAATGTGCAGGGTCACAGGAAGGATACAGAGGAACAATACCAGGTGAAATTCTCATTGGAGAGTCAGTGTAGACAGATGGGCTGAATGTGTTGCTCCAATTCTCAGATCCTCAGGGACCTAGAATCATGGGGAATGCAAAAATTCAGCAGGTCAGATACTGGCTGTGGGTGAGAGGGACATCTCACTCACTAAAACAATTATCATTTCACACAATCAGTATTCAGGTGAATTTCAGATTAAACACAAAGTAACAAAAGGAATTATTTGGGATAGATGAGTAACAGTTTGATCAGAGGGATCAGTACTAAGTAGCGTTTTAATGAGGACAGGCAGAGAGAGGAGAGAGAGAGAAAGAGACAGAGAAGTAGAGAGAGAAGAAGAGAGATAGATGAAGGGACGGAGAGAAAGATAGGTATAGAGAGAGAGAAATTGAGAGAGATAAAGCGATGGACAGACAGTGGAGGTAGAGAAGGGGAGAACAATATCAAGGGAATGGTAGAGAGAGATAGAGGGAGAGCTGTGGAGTGACTGACAGGCTGAGAGACAGAGATTGATTTTAAGGAGTATTTTAAAGGACAGGTGAGAGGGAACAGTAGAAAGAAACTCGTAAAGAGATATTGAAAAGGAGAGTGTAGAGCTGGATGAACACAACAGGCCAAACAGCATCTCAGGAGCACAAAAGCTGACGTTTCGGGCCTAGACCCTTCATGAGAAAAGGGGGAGGGGGAGAGGATTCTGAAATAAATAGGGAAGGTGGGGGAGATCGAAGATAGATAGAGGAGAAGATAGGTGAAGAGGAGACAGACAAGTTAAAGATGCAGGGATCGAGCCTGTAGAGGTGAGTGTAGGTGGGGAGGTAGGGAAGGGACAGGTCAGTCCGGGGAGGACGGACAGGTCAAGGGGGCAGGATGAGGTTAGGAGGGAGGGAATGGAGGTGCGGCCTGAGACGGGAGGAGGGGATGGGTGAGAGGAAGAACAGGTTAGGGAGGCGGGGATGAGCTGGGCTGGTTTTGGGATGCAGTGGGGGTAGGGGAGATTTTGAAGTTTGTAAAAGCTTGTGAATTGTACATCTCAGATGTCCTCATTTTTCAAGGACCCCAACGTCCCCCCCGCAGTGGTTGAGAATGCTCTCGACCATGTCTCCCGCATGTCCCGCAACTCATCCCTCACACCCCTTCCCCGCAATAACCGCCCAAAAAGAATCCCCCTTATTCTCACACACCACCCCACCAACCTCCAGATACAACGCATCATCCTCCGACACTTCCGCCATCTACAATCCGACCCCACCACCAAAGACATTTTTCCCACCCCACCCCTGTCTGCTTTCCGGAGAGACCACTCTCTCCGCGACCCCCTTGTCCGCTCCACACTCCCCTCCAACCCCACCACACCCAGCACTTACCCCTGCAACTGCAGGAAGTGGTACACCTGCCCTCACACCTCCTCCCTCACCCCCATCCCAGGTGCCTGGAAGACTTTCCACATCAAAATGTTCATCTGCACATCTGCCAATGTGGTATACTGCATCCGCTGTTCCCATTGTGGCTTCCTCTACATTGGGGAAACCAAGCGGAGGCTTGGGGACCGCTTTGCAGAACACCTCCGCTCAGTTCGCAACAAACTACTGCACCTCCCAGTCGCAAACCATTTTAACTCCCCCTCCCATTCTTTAGATGACATGTCCATCCTGGGCCTCCTGCAGTGCCACAATGATGCCACCCGAAGGTTGCAGGAACAGCAACTCATGTTCCGCTTGGGAACCCTGCAGCCTAATGGTATCAATGTGGATTTCACAAGCTTCAAAATCTCCCCGCCCCCCCCCCCCACTGCATCCAAAACCAGCCCAGCTCGTCCCCGCCTCCTAAACTGTCCTTCTTCCCACCTATCCCCTCCTCTCACGTCAAGCCACACCTCCATTTCCTATCTACTAACCTTATCCCATCCGCTTGACCGGCCCGTCCTCCCCAGACTAACCTATCTCCTCCATACCTCCCCACCTACATTCCCTCTACTTGCTCTATTCCCACCCTTTTAACTTGTCTGCCTCCTCTCCACCCATAGTCTCCTCTATCCATCTTCAATCCACCTGCCCCTCCCTCCCTATTTATTTCAGAACCCTCTCCCCACCCCCTTTTCTGATGAAGGGCCTAGGCCTGAAACATCAGCCTTCCTGGTCCTGAGATGCTGCTTGGCCTACTGTGTTCATCCAGCTCCATACCTTGTTTTCTCAGATTCTCCAGCATCTGCAGTTCCCATTATCCCTTGAAATGGAGAGGCTGGTCAAGACAGAGAGATAAAGAGACTGAGAGAGGCTGGCAGACAGCAAGATAGAGAGAGAAGTGGAGAGAGCATGGTGGAGAGAAGGAGAATATGAGAGAGACAGAGAGAGGTAGAGAGTGAAAGATGGAGTGATAGAGGGAGTGAGGCAAGGAGAATGAGATATGGAGAGTGAGATAGAGAGATGGAAAGGTTTAGGGAGGGAATCCCAGAGAGTAGGACCAAGGAGCAGGAATCATGATCACCGATCAAACAGTGTTTTAATCTGGCAGCTGCTCAAGGGCCAGGACTGGAGGGTAATGGGGCTGGGCAGGAGTGGGACCGGGGGGCAGGAGTGGGACTGGGGGCAGGAGTGGGACTGGGGGTAGGAGTGGGACTGGGGGCAGGAGTGGGACTGGGGGTAGCAGTGGGACTGGGGCAGGACTGGGACTGGGGGTAGGAGTGGGACTGGGGATATGTTTTTGAGACCCGGGGTAGGTTATGGGGGTGGGTGATGGGGAGTGTTGTGGGTTAGTGGGAGTGGGAGAGGTTTGTGGGGTTAGAGGAGAGAATGGGGGAGGGGTGTGGGGTGATGGAATGTTATGGGGGTAGGGGAGGGTACAGGGTTGAGGCAGTAGTGGGACTAGGGGTAGGAGTGGGACTGGGGGCAGGAGTGGGACTTGGGCCAGGAGTTGGACTCGGGGTAGGAGTGGGACTGGGGGCAGGAGTGGGACTTGGGCCAGGAGTTGGACTCGGGGTAGGAGTGGGACTGGGGGCAGGAGTGGGACTTGGGGCAGGAGTTGGACTCGGGGTAGGAGTGGGACTAGGTGTATGTTGTTGAGACTGGGGGTAGGTTATGGGGGAGAGTAATGGGTGATGGGGAGTGTTGCAGGTTAGTGAGAATGGGAGAGGTTTGTGGCGATGGAGGAGAGAGTTGGGGAGCAGTGCGGGGTGATGGAAGGTTGTGGGGGTAGGGGGAATTTGCAGACCAGGGAGCGGTGAAACTGTGGAGGCATTTGAAAACAAGAATGAGAATTTTATACCCAAGATTTTGCTTAATCAGAGAATAAGGATGTCAGGGAGCGTGGGATGTGGGGCAGTGCGGAGGAAAGCTGGGTGAATGGGATCTGGTGAATAGAGTGAGTTCCAATATGGAGGCAGAGGAGTTTTTGATGAATTGAAGTTGATGTTGGATGAAGGGTGTGTTTGAACTGTAGCTGACAGCAGTGTTTTCAAACATGTCCTTAGCTCAGTGATGGAGCGTGTCTGGAATTCTCTTCCTGCAGGATATCTGGAGCAGGGAATCTTAGTGACAGACCGCTGGCAGATTGCTGCAAGGTATGTTCGGAGCCATGGCTTCAAGTTGGACCTGCTGTCCTTGGTACCCACAGATCTCCTGTACCTTCAGTTTGGTGTTCACAGTCCAGCTGTCCGGCTCAATCGGCTACTCCCAGTCCGCTGTCTCCCGGAGTTCCTGCAGCGCCTGGAGACCCATGTGTTCTATCCCAACACCTACCGGGTGCTCTGTACCTCTGCCATCCTGGTGGCCAGCATCCACTGGAATGCCTGTGCCTACTTTGCCCTGTCCAGGCACATTGGCTTTGGGCAAGACCCTTGGGTATATCCCAACATCTCGGACCCTGACAATGCCCGCTTGAGGCGCCAGTACCTCTACAGTTTCTACTTCTCCACCCTGATCCTGAGCACTATAGGGAACATCCCAAAGCCTGTGCGGGAGGAGGAGTTCCTCTTTGTGATGGTGGATTTCCTCATCGCTGTGCTGGTCTTTGCGAGCATCGTGGGAAACATGGAGTCGATCATCTCCAAGCTGGACAAGGCGGCTCACAGTGTCTTCCCCGATCACCAGCTGATCAGGGATTACCTCCGCTCCCAACGGGTCGACACGAAGCTGCAGCGACGAGTGACCGAGTGGTCTCAGCACCTGCGCCTCTACAAGAAGGTGACCAACGAGAGGCAAATCCTGCAGCTGCTCCCGGACAAGCTGCAGGCTGAGGTGGCGGCCTGTGTCCACCTCCAGACCCTCAGGAAGGTCCAGCTTTTCCAGTCCTGTGATCAGCGTGTGCTGTACCAGCTGGCCATGAGACTGCAGCCTCAAGTCTTCAGCCCCGGTGACTATGTGTGTCGGAAAGGGGACATAGGCAGGGCCATGTACATCGTTCAGGATGGGCTCCTGGCGGTGGTCGCTGACGATGGACTGAGCCAACTAGCTGTCCTTGAGGCTGGCAACTATTTTGGAGAAATCAGCATCCTCAACATAGCAGGTAAGATCCTGCAGAGCTCCACTGCTCAATCCTACTCAGTGGCCCACCTCCTATAGAGTCATAGATTCCCTACAGTGTGGAAACAGGCCCTTCAGCCCAACAAGTCCACACCAACCCTTGGAGCCTCCCACCCAGACCCCTATAACCCACCTAATCTACGCCTCCCTGAACACTACGAGCAATTTAGCATGGCCGATCCACCTAACCTGCACATCTTTGGACTGTGGGAGGAAACCGGAGCACCCGGAGGAAACCCACGCAGACACGTGGAGAATGTGCAAACTCCACACAGACAGTTGCCTGAAGCTGGAATCGAACCCGGGTCCCTGGCGCTGTGAGGCTGCAGTGCTAACCACTGAGCCATCGTACTGCCCAGATCCAGGAGCTCCCATATTCAGTTCCCACTCAATGGAATGGTTATCACAGCATAATGAAGACTGTGGCCATTCGGCCCACTGTGTTTGTATTGGCTCCTAGAAAGTGTAATGAGGATCAATGGTCGGCACAACATCGTGGGCTGAAGGGCCTGTTCTGTGCTGTACTGTTCTATGTTCTATGTTCTATGTAATCCAATTATTCCCAATCCCTCCTAAAAATGTTTCCTCTTCAAATATTTATTTCAATTCCCTTTTGGAAAGTTTTGTTACATTTCAGGCAACACATTCTATGCCACAAAAAACCTGCTGTGTCAATACACTCTCCTGTAAGTTCTTTTATGACAAGAACAGACGGGTATTAAAAAGAAAGGAGCAGGAATAGGCCATTCAGCCCCTTTGGCCTTCCCTGCCACTGTGTAAGACTGTGGTTGATCTGCTCCAGGCCGCGATATCTTTCTTATGCCAGCTGTTGATAGCCCTCAAATCCTCAATATTTCAAAAATCTATCTACCCCCATCTAAATACTTTGATTGATCTAGTTTCCACAACAGTTTGGAATAAAAAATTCCAGACATTCGCTGCCACTTCACCATCCTGCACCTCTATTCTCTCGTTTATTTTTGATTGTTTTAAACTTCCTGCTGTTGAACCCTCCACTGTTAATTAGTTTAAATCTCTATCAACAACCTTCATTATATGATTCACCAATACACTGGTCCCAGCTTGGTTCACATGAAGCCCATCGCAGTTGAACAGCTCTCTCGTTCCGCAGTACTGGTGCCACGTGAATCGGAAATCTTTTCTCCCAAGTCACTCATTTACCTCTAATCTTATTTATCCTGTACCAATTTGCTTGTGGCTAACATGGAAAACTGGAGATGATTATTTTTATGACTGTGCTTTTTAATGTATCCCCAAGCTGCTTGTAATCCCGCAACAGAACATCTTCCCTGGTGCTACCACTGTGATTATTAAATTAGAATTATTAAATAAATTAGATAAGTACAGCAATAAGAAGTACTTGGAGGAATATGGGCCAATCGCAGGCAGATGGGACTAGTTCAGTTTGAGATTGTGGTTGGCATGGACTGGTTGGATCAAAGGGGTCTGTTTCTGTGCTGTATGGCTCTGTGTAATTGGCCACGACAACTAGATCATCCTCCTCCCATTCCAAGTTCCTCTCCTACCCAGAAGAAATGTCCTGAATCTTGGCACCAGGTCAGTGACATAACCTTCAAGACTCTCTGTCTTTGCTGCAGAGAACAGTTTCTGTTTCGCTCACATTTCCCCCATTTCACTGACATCTGTTGTTTCTCCCTTCATTTGAGTGGTGCTCAGGACCATGCTGCTGTGGTCAGTTTGCTCACCCACCCTGCAGTCTGTAACCTGGTCCAACTCTGGGAAGGACAACATTGTTCCTATTCAATAAAGGCTGTGGGTCCTCCAAAGCTGAGTTCTGGGACTCCATCTCAATTGCAATTCCAACCTCTGCCCCTGACCATGACCCAAATTTGGCGTAATTAATGGAAGGAATGTGATTGCACCTTGAAGCACAGTGTCTGGGTACCTCTCCCCCTCCCTGAACTCCCACAGAGTCTGTAGCTCAGACTCCAGCTCATCGACTCTGAGATGAGCTGCCTCAAGCAGCCATCACTTCCTGCAGACGTGGTCACTACAAATCACATTGGCATCCACAAGCTCCCACATACTACAGCAGCAACACATGACCAACACAGCCGTCTCCAGTCTATGTACTAGATTAATTTGAATGTTAAATATTTCAGATGTGAATTTTTTTAGCTGCATTCATCAGCTGCAATAATATCTCCTGTTTGAAACCATTGGACCAATCAACAGCATAAGAAATAAGCTGCGTGCTTTCTTGCCATAAAAAGGGTGGCAATGGTCAAATAGTATTATTACCAGACTATTAATCCAGAGACTCAGGTTCAAATCCTGCCATGGCAGATGGTGGAATTTGAACGCAATAAACATCTACAAGTGTCAATCAATCATTGACAGACTGTATGGAAATGCTTATCACTAGTAAGCCCATATTTTTCTAAATCCTATCCCTAACAATCTTCTCCAGTGATTTCCCAACCAGTGACATAAGGCTGCCTAGCCTGTAATTTCCTGGATTAGTTTTGTTGCCTTTCCTAAACAAAAGAACAAGCATGTCTATTTTCCAAGCCTCTGGGACTCCTCCTGTGACCAAAGAGGACTCAGAGATTTTGTACAAGGTCCCAGCAACTTCCTCACCTGCCTCCCTTAGCATTCTGGGATGGATCTCATGAAGCCCTGGGACTTATCGACTTTGGTGCTTTTCAAAACATCCAGCACTTACCTCCTATTTTACATCGGCAGGTGCCACAACATTAACAGTCCCTCCTGAGAATCACCATCCACTCTGTGTTCGGCATGCACAGGTAGGGCCAAAGGATCTGTTTCTGTGCTGTATGACTTCAAGATGACTGCGTTGATAAATTTCAACTCCACTTTTCTGCCATTTCCCATACACCATGACTGATAAAATATCTATCTACCTCAGGCTAGTATATATACATTGTGACACAACCTCATTGTTAAGGGAGAGCTGTACAGTGGAAGGTTGGTACTGAGGGAGTGGGCACTGTCGGAGGGTCAGTGCTGAGGGAGCACCGCACTGTCGGAGGGTCAGTGCTGAGGGAGTGGGCACTGTCGGAGGGTCAGTGCTGAGGGAGTGGGTACTGTCAGAGGGTCAGTGCTGAGGGAGTGCCACACTGTCGGAGGTTCAGTGCTGAGGGAGCACCGCATAGTCGGAGGATCAGTGCTGAGGGAGCACCGCACTGTCGGAGGGTCAGTGCTGAGGGAGCGGGCACTGTCGGAGGGTCAGTGCTGAAGGAACGTCGCACTGTCAGAGGTTCAGTGCTGAGGGAGTGGGCACTGTCGGAGGGTCATTGCTGCGGGAGCGCCGTAGTGTTGGAGGGTCAGTGCTGAGGGAGCGCGCACTGTCGGAGGGTCAGTGCTGAGGGAATGTGAGCATGGTAAGCCTGTTCTTGAGCATTCTTGTGGGTTGGGTCACGGCCCAGATGAGACCTTTGATTATCATGAATTTTTCTGCCATTGTACTTTCAGGGAATAAATCTGGAAACCGGAGAACTGCAAATGTTCGGAGTGTTGGATATTCGGATCTTTTTGCCCTGGGGAAGGATGACCTGACTGAGGTGCTGGTGGATTTCCCAGAGGCTAAGGAGATGCTGGAGGCAAAAGGCCAGGAGATACTGTTGAGGATGGGGCTGTTGGATGGAGCTGTTGTACCAAGTGAGGAGGAGAAGGGGAGGACGGTGAGGAATGTGGGGCCTCTGCAGAATTCCATTGACTTGTTACAAACAAGAATGGCTCGCCTGATTGCGGAAATTGAATCCAGTTTTCAAAAGATGAGCTTTCGGCTGGACCACGTTGAGGATGTGCTGGGGGTTGATGAGGACCGGGAGAGGAAAAGGAATGTTGAGGATCCAAAGCCAGACGAGACCCAACCAAGCTCACGCCGTGCAGCTCAAAGACTGAGCTGAAGTGAGGGGATGTCGGAAATCTGAAACAAAAACCGAAACTGCTGGAGAATCTCAGAAAGAGTTAACATTTCAAATCTTGTGACCCTTCTGAAAAGGTTAACTCTATTTCTGTCTCCAACGATGCTGTCAGACCTGCCAAGTTTCTTCAGCAATTTCTGTTTTTATTTTAAGTCCATACAGCTGGGCCAAAGATCAGGTTGTTGCACCAGCTAAAGGTGCAATCTTATGTGCAAAGCAGCCTCATCCCAGCTCATTTCAAGCTCAATTCCAGGTTCAGGTCCAGGATCAGGCCCAATCCCAGGTTCAGGCCGTGTTAAAACAACCGGCTACAGGAAGCTCAGGGTCCCACTTGTGCACAAATCGGAGGTGTTCCACAAAGCAATCACCCAGTCTGCATTTGGTTTCTCCAGTGTAGAATGCCACCACCAAGTACATTCTCCCCTCATTCCCCTGTCTGCATTTCACAGGCATTATTCCCTCTGGACCTACCCAGTCCAATCCTCGACCACCAACACCACACCTCCCTTCCCACAGCTCCTTCCCATGTAACCACAGAAGGTGCAACACCTGCCCCTTCATCTCCTCCCCTGCTCACCATCTAAGGGCCTAAACAGTCTTTCCAGATGAAGTAGCATTTCACCTGTACCTCCTCCAACCTTGTGTGTTGTATTCACTGTACCCAATGTGGCCTACTCTACATTGGACAATCCAAACACAGACTGGGTGACCGCATTGCAGAACATTTCCAGTCCGTGCGCAAACATGACCCGGATCTTTCTGTAGCCTGTCATTTTAACACAGCGTCCTGCTCACATACCCGTGTGTCTGTCCTCGGCATGCTGCAGTGTTCCAGTGAATCACAAAGCAAACTGGAGAGACAACAACTTAGCTTCAGACGAGGCACATTACAGCCTTCTAGGTTGAATATTGAGCTCAACATCTTCAAATTGTGAGCCATTTCTTCCCTTTCTTTTAGCCTTGCTCGTTACATTGCCTGTCACCGTCTCTCCTCTCCACCCCTACCCAAAGAACAAAGAAAACTACAGCTCACGAACAGGCCCTTCGGCCCTCCAAGCCTGCGCTGATCCAGATCCTCTATCTAAACCTATCACCTATTTTACAAGGATCTGTATCCCTCTGCTGTCTGCCCATTCATGTATCTGTCTAGATAGATCTTAAATGACCTTACTGTACTCGCCTCTACCACCTCCGCTGGCAACGCATTCCAGGCACCCACCACCCTCTGTGTAAAGAACTTTCCACGCATATCTCCCTTAAACTTTCCTCCTCTCACCTTGAAATCGTGACCCCTAGTAATTGAGTCCCCCACTCTGGGAAAAAGCTTCTTGCTATCCACCCTGTCTATACCTCTCATGATTTTATAGACCTCAATCAGGTCCCCCCTCAATCTCCATCTTTCTAATGTAAATAATCCTAATCTACTCAACCTCTCTTCATAGCTAGCACCCTCCATACCAGTCAACATCCTGGTGAACCTCCTCTGCACCCTCTCCAAAGCATCCACATCCTCTTGGTAATGTGGCAATCAGAACTGTACACAGTACTCCAAATGTGGCCGAACCAAAGTCCTATAAACTGCAACATGACCTGCCAACTCTTGTACTCAATACCCTGTCCGATGAATGAAAGCATGCCGTATGCCTTCTTGACCACTCTATCGACCTGCGTAGTGACCTTCAGGGTACAATGGTCCTGAACACCCAGATCTCTCTGCATCAATTTTCCCTAGGGCTTTTCCATTTACTGTATAGTTTGCTCTTGAATTGGATCATCCAAAATGCATCACCTCGCATTTGCCCAGATTGAACTCCATCTGCCACTTCTCTGCCCAACTCTCCAGTCTATCTATATTCTGATGTAATCTCTGACAGTCCCCTTCACTACCTGTTACTCCACCAATATCAGTGTCATCTGCAAACTTGCTGATCAGGCCACCTATACCTTCTTCCAAATCATTTACATATATCACAAACAACAGTGGTCCCAGCACTTGCCAGGCAGCATCAATGGAGAGAGAGCAAGCTAACCTTTTGATTCTAGATGATTCTTCATCAGAGCTGAAGTGAAAAGTGCAGCAGGCAGCATTTATGCTACAGTGTGATTTGGGGGAGTGGGGTTAGAATGCTGGGGAAGAAAGGATGTTGATAGTTCAGATTAAGTGATCAGAATGTGAGAATGGCAGAACAATGGTGTGTCGGCCTGTCAGATTGGAAAGAACAGACAGTCCCATTGAAGGAGGGCACTATGCAGGACTCGAGCAGTGAGGCAATATGGACAGAGCTCAGAAATAGGAAGGGTGCTGTAACAATGTTGGCGGCTTGTACTACAGGCCTCCCAAGGCTAGTGCGAGATAGAGGCACACATGCATAGACAGATTATGGAAAGATGTAGGAGCAACAGGGTGGTGGTGATGGGAGATTTTAATTTTCCCAACAATGACTGGGATTCATTTAGTGATAGGGGTTTAGATGGAGCAGAATTTGTAAGGAGCATCCAGGACGGTTTTATAGAGCAGTATGCAAATAGTCCAACTTGGTGGGAGGAACCACACTGGACCTGGAATTGGGGAATGAGCCCGGCTAGGTGGTTGAAGTTTCAGTCGGAGATTGCTCTGGGAATAGTGATCACAATTCTGTAAGTTTTAGAATACTGATGGACAAAGACGAGAGTGGCCCTAAAAGAAGAGTGCTGAATTGGGGGAAGGCCAACCGTAGCTGGACCTGGGGACTTGTCCGCCCTAATGCCTTTAGAATACCCAACACTTTCCCCTCCTTGACCAAGAGTAACCAAATTTTCCCGATATTCTCCAAAGCAGTGATCGCCAGCATTTCTTATTTTCGGTTCAGATTCCAGCATCTGCGGTAATTTGCTCCTTATTCACAGAAGGATTACTCGAACCCACCAAGTGTTGGGAGATGGTAAAAACATTGATCACATGAATATAACATTAGACACAAGGTGAAGGTGAGACTGTTAAAGACAGACGACTGAAGCATATTTACAGATAAACCTTGAACAAGAGAATATTTTCAGAATGAAAGAACGTGTGAGCAATGAAAAGAATTTTCATATAAATGATGTAAAATCTGAAAGCTCACAACTTTGCCATGGAACCTTCCTTGGAATGAAGAGGAAGAATGTTGAAAGATTCAGTAACACAAGTAGGTGGGAGGATCCAGAATAGAGGTTTATCACTCATATTGCCAAAGCTGGTGGTGGGTGGAGGGAATCCTGACAGTATAAAAATAAAGTGCAAACTCCACACAGACAGACACCCGAGGCTAGAATCGAACCTGGGTCCCTGGTGGCTTTGAGGCAGTATAAAAATAAAACCCTTTTCATTGAAATTTCACTGTTACCGAGACCTCTCCGATAACATTCTCAAAGGGTATTTCCTCCCTCTGTAAGGAGATACCGTACTCGTTCAGACCTTTCAGATGAAAAAATACTTTAAATGTTGATGGATGTTCTGTGAGATATTCCTCAATGTTCTGGAATAGTTACAGATAACATCAAACTGATTCTATTGGATTTGATGTTGCAGCTTTTGCTGGGTTTTGGCACAACTATATATTATCCATTTAAAGTGCATTACTTCTTAATTTTTGTCCATAAAATTGTAAAATTGGTAACTTGTCTCATTTAAGCTTTTGCGTTCGCAGAATGACAGAATTGTTACAGTGCAAAAGCAGGCCATTCAGCCCATCATGCCTACATCTGCTCTTCAAATGAACATCATTCCTACTGACAATCTCCTGCCTTTTCCCAATATCCCAGTGCACCATTTATATCCAAACAGCCATCCAATGCCCCTCTTGAATGCCTTAATTGGACCTGGCTCCACCACATTTGGAGAGGCAACAGCCTAATAATAATATCATTAACTGTTCATCCAGAAACTCAGGAAATGTCTGGGGACCCAGATTCGAAGTCCACACATGGCAAATGGTGGAATTTGCATTTGATGTTTAAAAAAATATGGAATTAAGAGTATAATGTGACCATCAATCCATTATTGATTGTTGGGAAAACCCATCTGGCTCACTAATGCCCTTTAGGGAAAGAAACTGCCATCCTTACCTGATCTGGCCTACTTGTGACTCCAGACCCACAGCAATGTGGTTGACTCTTAACTGCCCTCTGGACAATTAGGGATGGACAATAAATGCTGCCTGCCCAGCTACTCCCATGAATGGATAATAAAAAAAATTCAGGTGGTACATTCCAGACCCTAACTACTCATTGTGTGAAAAGGTTTTCTCTCACATCACCCTTGCTTCTTTTGTACATCACTTTCAGTGTGTGACCCTCTTGTTCTTGTTTCTGTTACAAGTGTAAAACGCTTTTCCTGTACCAACCCTGTCCATCCTGCTAATGATTTTGAAAACTTCGATCAACTCTCCTCTCAGCCCCTTCTCTCTGAGGAGAACACCCCCAAATTCTTCAATCTCTCCATTAATGAAGTTTCTCATCCCTGGAACCTTCCTTGCAAACCATATCTGCACTCTCTCCCCAACGCAGTCACATTTTTCCCACAATGTGGGGCCCACAGCTGGACAGAATCCTCCAGCTGAGGGTCTAAGCAGAGTCACTATCACCTCCTCCCTCTTGTACTCTATGGCCCCTATTGATAAAGCCAAGGACACTGTTTGCATTCTCCACCCGTCCTGCCACATCCAGAGATCTGTGCAGACATAGACCAAGCTCCCTCTGCCCCTGCACCCGCTTTACAATTGTACTCCCTATTTTATACTGTCTTTCAATGTTCTTCCAAAGTGTATCACCTCACATTCTCTGAACTTTTCCACATCTACCACCTCTCCGCCTGCTCCACCAAACTGCCAAAGTCCTTTTGATGTTCCACACTGTCCTCCTCACAGATTACAATACTTCCAAGGATCATGCCATCTGCAGACATGGAAATTGTCCCCTACAAAGCAAGATCCAGGCCATTAATAACTACCAGGAAAAACAAGGGTCCCATTGCTGGTCGTGGGGGAGTTCCATTGCAAACCCTCCTCCAGCCTGAACGATATCCGATGACCATCACTGTCTGTTTCCTATCACTCGGCCAGTTTTGTATCCACATTGGTCCCATCCCTTTTATACTGTGACCTGTAGCTCTCCTCACAAGCCTATTGTGTGGCACTACATCAAGTATCCTCTGGAAATGCAGGTGCACCAGATCAACGGCTATTCTCACTGAGCCTTTCTGTTACCTCTTCAAAAAACTGCAGCCAATTAAACACAATTTCCCCTTTAGAACTCCGAGCTGACTCTCCAAAACCCCACAGCCTCTCCCCCCTCAGCACCCCTCCTTTCTCCTTAGTTTCTGCAAACGGGTGATAGGATGACCATGGCCCACTCCTTGAGTGACCTCTCCTGGCACTGCCAGCCCAACCTGCCCACACCCTGGGCTGGTGGCCACTCATGCCCCTGACTGCAGCAAACCTCTCCCCCACCTCACTTTTCCCCTCCCCACCCTCCCCGACCCTGAACTGGCCCATGCCCTAACCCCTGGGAGCACAGACACAATCCCCTGTGCAGTGTCATCCCCGACAAGCTGCCCAACCGTAAGCAATGCCCAGGACTGGTGTGAGAGACTACCCCTACTGACTGAGCTGGGACCCCCATCCCAGCTGATGGGTGACCCATGGGCCTCACTGTGGAAACTTACCTAACACTGTCAGTCCCACCGCTCACTGAGATGCCATATCATAGAATTATACAGGATTGGCCCATCAATATACTGCCCACCTACACGAGTTCCACATTTCCTCACTCAGCCCATAGTCTTCAATATTCTGACACTTCAAATGCTCATTCAAGTACTTTTTAAAAGTTGTGGTGTTTCCAGCCTCAACTACCCTCCCAGGTAGTGTATTCCAGACCCCCAGCACCCTCTGGGAGAAAACAGTTTTCCTCAAATCTCCTCTAAACCACATGCCTTTCATTTTAAAATTATGTCTCCTTGAGATTGACCTTTCGACAAAGGAGAACAGCTGCTTTCTATTCACCCTGTCCATGCCCCTCACAATCTTATACACCCCTATCAGGTCCCCCCAAACTTTCTCTGCTCCAAATAAAACAATGTGAGCTTATCCAGCCTCTCTTCATCACTCACCTGCTCCATCCTAGTCAACATCCTGGTGAATCTTCTGTGTATCCCCTCCAGTGCAGTTGCATCCCTCCTATAGTGCAAGGACCAGAACAGCACACAGTACTCCGGCTGCTGCTTTAAGAAAAGTTCTGTACAACTAAAACATAACCTCCCTGCTCTTATAATCTGTGCAGCAACCGGTAAATGCAGATGTCCCATACGCTTTAACTACCCTATCCTGTCCTGCTACATTCAGGGATCTTTGGAAAAACACCCAGAAATCCCTCTGAGCTTCCTAGTGTCATGCCATTCATTGAGTTACACCCCTGTCTTGTTCCTTCTTCCAAAGTACATCACCTCACACTTATCATGGTCAAATTCCACCTGCCACTGATCTCCCATCTGACAATCCATTTATATCTTCCTGTAAGTTAATATCCTCCTCCTCAGTGTCAAACACCGAGCCAATCTCTGCGTCATCTGCAAATGTACTTATCATTGACCCACATTCTCATCTCCATCGCTTATGAATATCACAAACACTAAGGGACCCAGTGTTGATCCCTGTAATAACCCACTGGACACAGCTCTCCAGTTACACAAACAGCCATCAGCCACTACCCAAGATAATAAAATGTGAAGCTGGATGAACACGGCAGGCCCAGCAGCATCTCAGGAGCACAAAGGCTGACGTTTCGGGCCTAGACCCTTCATCACTGAAGTCCCCACAATCAACATCCTGCAGGTATCATTGTGCTGCAGAGATGCTGCTGGGCCTGCTGTGTTCATCCAGCCTCACATTTTATTATCTTGGATTCTCCAGCATCTGCAGTTCCCATTATCACATCAGCCACTACCTTTTGTCTGCTGTCAGTAAGCCAAGTTTGGATCAAACTTGCCAAGTTACCCATGAGCTCTAATATTTCTCATTTGTTTCCCATGTGTGCCTTGTGGAAGGCTTTGCTGAAGTCTATGTACTTCATAGACCTGACTCTTCACTACTCACTTACAGGACATGGGTATTGCAAGCGGGGCCTGCATTTCTTGCCCATCCCTAGTTGCCCTTGAGAAGGTGATGGTGAGCTGCCTTCGTGAACCACTGCAATCTGTGTAGGAAGATAGTAGTGGCCGTTGGAGGCCAATCATCCCAGCTCCAGGACATCGCTGCAGGAGTTCCTCAGGGTAGTGTCCTCGACCCAACCATCTTCAGTTGCTTCATCAATAACCTTCCCTCCATCATGTGGTTAGAGGTGGGGATGTTTGCTGATGATTGCGCAATATTCAGCACCATTCGTCACTCCTCAGATACTGAAGCAGTCCATGTTCACATGCAACAAGATCTAGACAATACCCAGGTTTGGACCGACAAGTGGCAAGTGACATTTGCGCCACACAAATGCCAGGCTGTGACCATCACCAATAAGAGACAATCAAACAACTGCCCCTTGACATTCAATGTGTTACCATCACTGAAGGCCCAACAATCAACATCCTGCAGGTTATCATTGACCAGAAACTCAACTGGACTCACTCAATGAACGCAGGGCCATTTGGACCTTTCAGCCTGCCTTGCCATTCGATATATTCAGGCTGACCCTCAATGGCATATTCCACTTTCTGCTCAGAGTACTTCACATCCTGCAAATAGGAACTGGGAGTATGGACGGGGGCTGGAAAGTGTGTCAGTATTTACAGAGGATACCCCTGGTGGAGATCAGTGCTTATAGGCGGTCCCGGGTGGAGTATATCAGTATTTATAGGGGGTCCTGGGTGTAATATATCAGTATTTATAGGGGTGTCCCGGGTGGTGTATATCAGTATTTATAGGGTGTCCCGGGTGGAGTATATCAGTATTTATAGGGGGTCCCGGGTGGAGTATATCAGTGTTTATAGGGGTTCCCAGGTGTAATATATCAGTATTTATAGGGGGTCCCGGGTGGAGTATATCAGTATTTATAGGGGGTTCCCAGGTGTAATATATCAGTATTTATAGGGGGTCCCGGGTGGAGTATATCAGTATTTATAGGGGGTTCCCAGGTGTAATATATCAGTATTTATAGGGGGTCCCGGGTGGAGTATATCAGTGTTTATAGGGGTTCCCAGGTGTAATATATCAGTATTTATAGGGGGTTCCGGGTGGAGTATATCAGTATTTATAGGGGGTCCCGGGTGGTGTATAAGAGTATTTATAGGGTGTCCCAGGTGGAGTATATCAGTATTTATAGGGGGTCCTGGGTGGTGTATAAGAGTATTTATAGGGGGTCCCGGGTGTAGAACGTCAGTACTTATAGGGGGGTCCCGGGTGGTGTATATCAGTATTTATAGGGGGTCCCGGGTGGAGTATATCAGTATTTATAGGGGGGACCCGGGTGGTGCATATCAGTATTTATAGAGGGTCCCGGATGGTGTATATCAGTATTTATAGGGGGTCCCGGGTGGTGTATATCAGTATTTATAGGGTGTCCCGGGTGGTGTATATCAATATTTATAGGGTGTCCCGGATGGAGTATATCAGTATTTATAGGGGGTCCCGGGTGGTGTATATCAGTATTTATAGGGTGTCCCGGGTGGAGTATATCAGTATTTATAGGGGGTCCCGGGTGGAGTATATCAGTGTTTATAGGGGTTCCCAGGTGTAATATATCAGTATTTATAGGGGGTCCTGGGTGGAGTATATCAGTATTTATAGAGGTTCCCAGGTGTAATATATCAGTATTTATAGGGGGTCCCGGGTGGAGTATATCAGTATTTATAGGGGGTCCCGGGTGGTGTATATCAGTGTTTATAGGGGGTTCCGGGTGGAGTATATCAGTATTTATAGGGGGTCCCGGGTGGTGTATAAGAGTATTTATAGGGTGTCCCAGGTGGAGTATATCAGTATTTATAGGGGGTCCTGGGTGGTGTATAAGAGTATTAATAGGGGGTCCCGGGTGTAGAACGTCAGTACTTATAGGGGGGTCCCGGGTGGTGTATATCAGTATTTATAGGGGTGTCCCGGGTGGTGTATATCAGTATTTATAGGGGGTCGCGGGTGGAGTATATCAGTATTTATAGGGGGGACCCGGGTGGTGCATATCAGTATTTATAGAGGGTCCCGGATGGTGTATATCAGTATTTATAGGGGCTCCCGGGTGGTGTATATCAATATTTATAGGGTGTCCCGGATGGAGTATATCAGTATGTATAGGGGGTCCCGGGTGGTGTATATCAGTATTTATAGGGTGTCCCGGGTGGAGTATGTCAGTATTTATAGGGGGTCCCGGGTGGAGTATATCAGTGTTTATAGGGGTTCCCAGGTGTAATATATCAGTATTTATAGGGGGTCCCGGGTGGAGTATATCTGTGCTCATAGGGGGTTCCCAGGTGTAATATATCAGTATTTATAGGGGGTCCCGGGTGGAGTATATCAGTGTTTATAGAGGTTCCCAGGTGTAATATATCAGTATTTATAGGGGGGTCCCGGGTGGAGTATATCAGTATTTATAGGGGGTCCCGGGTGGTGTATATCAGTGTTTATAGGGGGTTCCGGGTGGAGTATATCAGTATTTATAGGGGGTCCCGGGTGGTGTATAAGAGTATTTATAGGGTGTCCCAGGTGGAGTATATCAGTATTTATAGGGGGTCCTGGGTGGTGTATAAGAGTATTTATAGGGGGTCCCGGGTGTAGAACGTCAGTACTTATAGGGGTGTCCCGGGTGGTGTATATCAGTATTTATAGGGGGTCCCGGGTGGAGTATATCAGTATTTATAGGGGGGACCCGGGTGGTGCATATCAGTATTTATAGAGGGTCCCGGATGGTGTATATCAGTATTTATAGGGGCTCCCGGGTGGTGTATATCAGTACTTATAGGGTGTCCCGGGTGGTGTATATCAGTATTTATAGGGGGTCCCGGGTGGAGTAAAGCAGTATTTATAGTGTGTCCCGGGTGGAGTATGTCAGTACTTATAGGGGGTCCTGGGTGGAGTATATCAGTATTTATAGGGGGTCCCGGGTGTAATATATCAGTATTTATAGAGGGTGTATATCAGTATTTAAAGGGGGTCCCCAGTGGAGAATATCCGTATTTATAGGGGGGTCCCAAGTGGAGTATTTCAGTATTTATAGGGGGTCTCGGGTGGTGTACATCAGTATTTATCGGGGGTCCCGGGTGAAGTACATCTGTATTTATGGTAGGTCCCGGGTGGAGTATATCAGTGTTTATAGGGGGTCCCAGGTGGAGTATATCAGTATTTATAGGGGGTCCCGGGTGGAGTATATCAGTATTTATAGGGGGTCCCAGGTGGTGTATATCAGTATTTATAGGGGGGACCCGGGTGGAGTATATCAGTATTTATAGGGTGTCCCGGATGGAGTATATCAGTGTTTATAGTGGGTCCCGGGTGGTGTATATCAGTATTTATAGGGGGGTCCCAAGTGGAGTATTTCAGTATTTATAGGCGGTCCCGGATGGTGTATATCAGCATTTATCGGGGGTCCCGGGTGAAGTACATCTGTATTTATGGTTGGTCCCAGGTGTAATATATCAGTATTTATAGGGGGTCCCGGGTGGAGTATATCAGTACTTATAGGGGGTCCCGGATGGTGTACATCAGTATTTATCGGGGGTCCCGGGTGAAGTACATCTGTATTTATGGTAGGTCCCAGGTCGAGTATATCAGTATTTATAGGGGGTCCCGGGTGGAGTATATCTGTGTTTATAGGGGGTCCCGGGTGGAGTATATCAGTATTTATAGGGGGTCCCGGGTGGAGTATATCAGTGTTTATAGGGGGGACCCGGGTGGTGTATATCAGTGTTTATAGGGGGTCCCGGATGGTGTATATCAGTGTTTATAGGGGGTCCCGGGTAGTGTATATCAGTGTTTATAGGGGGGACCCGGGTGGAGTATATCAGTATTTATAGGGGGTCCTGGGTGGTGTATATCCGTACTTATAGGGGGACACTGGGTGGTGTATATCAGTATTTACAGGGGGTCCCGGTTGGACTATATCAGTATTTATAGGCGGGCGGTCCTGGGTGCTGTATATCAGTATTAATGGGGGGACCCTGGGATCACAAATCCTGTCCTGGTGTTTGCAGGCCATTGCAGTTCACCACACAGACACAAGGAGTCACTGTTTCTTCAGGTGAGAGACTCACTGAGCCGCAACTCAGTCCCAGATTAACGTTTGAGTCCTTCGCAGTTTAAATCAATCAGAGACCAGGCTGGTCATTGAAATAGAGTTCCTCTTGATTTCCTTGCGAATTACCCAGTATTATTCAATGTCTGTTGTGGAATGGCCGTGCTCACTTGTATAGTCAGCCTTGCAGCTGCTTGGTTCTGTAGTACCTGCATGGCAACCCTGCAATCGTAGAGCTGAAAAACCGTTGTGAAAACCACAAAACTGACCCTCTACTTGCACACACTGATCCCTCTACCTCACCCTGTACAGGGTACACGGTACACTGTGCATCCTGGCAGTGTCGGGTATACGTAGAAACATACAAATTAGCAGGAAGAGATAATGGGGACTGCAGATGCTGGAGAATCCAAGATAACAAAGCGTGAAGCTGGATGAACACAGCAGGCCAAGCAGCATCTTAGGAGCACAAAAGCTGATGTTTCGGGCCTAGACTCTTCATCAGAAAAGGGGGATGGGGAGGGGTTTCTGGAATAAGTAGGAAGCGACGGGGAGGCGGACCAATGATGGATAGAGGAGAAGATGGGTGGAAAGGAGAGTATGGGTTGGGAGGTAGGGAGGGGATAGGTCAGTCCGGGGAGGATGGACAGGTCAAGGGGGCGGGATAATGTTAGTAGGTGGGAAATGGGGGTGCGGCTTGAGGGTGAACAGCCTGCACATCTGCCAGTGTGGTATACTGCATCCGCTGTTCCTGTTGTGGCTCCCTCTACACTGGGGAAACCAAGCAGAGGCTTGGGGACCACTTTGCAGAACACCTCCGCTCGGTTCGCAATAAACAACTGCACCTCCCAGTCGCAAACCATTTTAACTCCCCCTCCCATTCTTTAGATGACATGTCCATCATGGGCCTCCTGCAGTGCCACAATGATGCCACCCGAAGGTTGCAGGAACAACAATTCATATTCCGCTTGGGAACCCTGCAGCCCAATGGTATCAATGTGGATTTCACTAGCTTCAAAATCTCCCCTCCCCCCACTGCATCCCAAAACCAGCCCAGTTCGCCCCCTCCCCCCACTGCATCCCAAATCCAGCCCAGCTTGTTCCTGCCTGCCTAACCTGTTCTTCTTCTCACCTATCCCCTCCTCCCACCTCAAGCCGCCCCTCCATTCCCTACCTCCTAACCTCATCCTGCCCCCTTGACCTGTCTGTCCTCCCTGGACTGATCTACACCCTCCCTACCTCCCCACCGACACTCACCTCTACGGGCTCCATCCCCACCTCTTTAACTTGTCTGTCTCCTCTCCACCTATCTTCTCCTCTATCCATCTTCAGTCCACCTCTCCCTCTCTCCCTATTTTTTCAGAATCCTCTTCCCCTCCCCCTTTTCTGATGAAGCGTCTTGGCCCGAAACATCAGCTTTTGCGCTCCTAAGATGCTGCTTGGCCTGCTGTGTTCATCCAGCTTTACACTTTGTTATCTCACATTAGCAGGAAGGTTAGGCCATTCAGCCCCTCAAGCGTTCTCTGCCATTCAGTAAAATGATTGGCTGATCACATTCCACAATCCCATCTCCAGGAGAGAACGTTCAACTCTCTGTTGAAAAGGAAGCTATTCAGCTGTGTCTTAAACACACAAAATCACACAACCCTCTGTGAATAAAAATTCTCACCTCTGTCTGAGAGGGTGACACCGAAGTGTGAAATGCTCCCCGTAGTTCTGGACTGAGCCACAACAGGAAGCATCCTTTCCCCATCCAGCTTATCAAGACCAAATCACTCCTCACCCTCTAAACTCCACTGGAAACAAGCCCAGTCTGTTCACACCTTCCTCATCAAAACAGCGTACTCTACCCAGGATAAAAACAAAGAGCCTGTGGATGACAAAAATCTACATCAAGCACAGAAGCTGCTGGAGAAGGACAGCAGGTCTGGTAGCATCTGTGGAGAGAGAGAGAGAGAGAGAGGCAGGGTTAATGTTTTGAGCCCAGTGATCAACGTATTATTAACCCATTCAGTGTTGTAAATCTCTGTGAAGGTCCTCCACTTAGACCCTGCCTGAACTGAGGAGTCTGAAACGGTACACAGTATTCGAGATGTGGTGTCCCCCATGCCCTGTCTAACTGGAGTCGTTCTGGTGGTAAACTCCTCAGTGTGCAGTGTTTGCCATGTGCTTGCTGCAGTTAGCCTGTGGAAGGTCAATTACTAAATCAGTCACAGACACTCCCTTCTCTGAAGCTCGCTGAGTTTTTCTGGCATGAGTTTGTACAGTTTATTCAACCATGTCCTGGTTTCATAAATGCATTTTATTGTTTTATCACCTGGAAATGGTACAGAAGTGAGATAATTTATGAAGCTGGAAGAGGAATGTGAGTGAGACAAGCTGCTGGGGGTTTCAGCATTGCAGAAAACACAGCGCCAGCAGCTTAAATAATCTTTTACACCCTGGCCTGGCCATTCTCTCTCCACGCGAGCTGACTGTCTTCTCTGTCTCTCTATCTCTGTCTTTGTTATTTGCTCACTCTCCCTTTCATATCTCTGATTTCCTCATTTCTCTGTGTCTTCTCTCTCTCTCTGTGTCTCCCTCTCCCTGTCTCTCTCCCTGTCTCTCTCTCTGTCTCTCTGTGTCTCTGTCCCTGTCTCTCTCTCTGTCTCTCTGTGTCTCTCTCCCTGTCTCTCTGTGTCTCTCTCCCTGTCTCTCTCTGTCTCTCTCTCTCTCTCTGTCTCTCCCTGTCTCTCTGTCTCTCTCTCTCTGTCTCTCTCCCTGTCTCTCTGTGTCTCTCTCCCTGTCTCTCTCTCTCTCTGTTTCTCTGTCTCGCTCCCTGTCTCTCTGTCTCTCTCTTTGTCTCTCTCTGTCTCTCTCTCTCTCCGTGTGTCTTTCTCTCTCCCTGTATCTCTGTCTCTGTCTCTGTCTCTCTCTGTTTCTCTCACTCTCTCTCTCTCTCTCTGTCCCTGTCACGCTGGCTGGAGTTTTGTATCTGGAAATAACCCAGTCTCCAACTTTTAAAAATATTTGCTCACGTGATGAGGGTTTTGCTGGCTGGACCAGCGTTTATTGTCCATCCCCAATTGCCCAGAGGGCTGTTAAGAGTCAGTCATATTGCTGTGGGCCTGGAGTCACATGTAGGCCAGACCAGGTAAGGACGGCTGTTTGGCTTTTACAGCAACTGACATGTTTACCATTAAAGGGTAGAGTGGCCATAGTTTCACCCTGGCAATAATAGAATCCCTAAAGTGTAGAAATAGGCTATTCAGCCCATCAAGTCTACACTGACCCTCTGAAAAGCACCTTATGCTACCCTCATAACCCTGCATTTCCCATGGCCAATCCACTTAACCTGCACACCCTCCTACTGTGGGAGGAAACCCACGCAGACACAGGGAGAACATGCAAACTCCACACAGACAGTCGCCCAAGTGTGGAATTGAACCCGGGTCCCTGGCGCCGTGAAGCGGTGGTGCTAACCACAGAGACAACACCCAATAGAGAGAGAGAGAGAGAGAGAGAGTTGGTGGCGGCTTAACCCGAGGGTCACCATACCTAGGCGGGGGGTGAAACTGCGAAGGAGAGTCTATCACAATAACCTCAGCTTGTGTGAGATTTAAATCCACACTGTTTGCTTCACTCTTACTGCAAATCAGCCATCCAGCCAACTGAGCTAACCAATTCTTAGCATCGGCTCCCAGATCCTGGTATTATGACGGCTAATGTAAGATTAAGGAGAGGGGTTTGGCCATTTAGGACAGAGATGGGGAGAGAATGGGGAGCCTGTGGAATTTTCTGCCACAGAAACTTGAGGCCAAAACATTGAATGTTTTCAAGAAGGAATTAGATAGGAATTAGGGAATTAGGTTTAAAGGGATCAAAGGGAAAGGGAGAAAACAGGAAAAGGTTAGTAAGTTTGATGATCAACCATGATCATGTTGAATGGTGTAGCATGCTCAAAGGGATGAATGGCCTGCTCTTGCCCCTAGTTTCTGCATTTCCATGGTGTCACATCATGTACCTATGTTGGCGACAAACTCACATCAATGTACTCCTGGCCCCGTGGGACAGGTAGCGTGTTGTGATGCTGCAGAGGGCCATATTTACTGGGCGGAGGAAGTGGTGGAGGCTGGTGCAATTACAACAGGTACCTGGGTGGATATATGAATAGGAAGAGTTTAGAGTGTTATGGGTGAAATGCCAGCAAACAGGACTGGATTTATTGGGGATATCTAGTCAGGATGGGCAGTTATCTGTGCAAACATCTGTGCACCCAGCTCCCTCTGTTCCTGTACCCCCTTTACAATTGTACTCCCTATTTAATGATAATAAAATGTGAGGCTGGATGAACACAGCAGGCCAAGCAGCATCTCAGTAGCTTTTGTGCTCCTGAGATGCTGCTTGGCCTGCTGTGTTCATCCAGCCTCACATTTGATTATCTTGGAATTCTCCAGCATCTGCAGTTCCCATTATCTCTGATACACTCCCTATTTAATGTTGTCTTTCAATGTTCCTCCAAAGTGCATCACCTCACACTTCTCCACATCTACCACCTCTCCACCCACTCCACCAAACTGCCAAAGTCCTTTTGATGTTCCACATTGTCCTCCTCACAGATTACGATACTTCCAAGGTTCATGCCATCTGCAGACATGGAAATTGTCCCCTACAAAGCAAGATCCAGGCCATTAATAAATACCAGGAAAAACAAGGGTCCCAATACAGATCTTAGGGAACTCTGTTACAAGCCTTCCTCCAGCCTGAAAAATATTTGATGACTATGAACTCTCTAATTCCTATCACTCAGACAATTTTAGAATCACAGAGCTGTACAGCATGAAAACAGGCCCTTCGGCCCAACTCATCCATGCTGACCAGATATCCCAAATTAATCTAGTCCCATTTTCCAGCATTTCGCCCATATCCCTCTAAACCCTTCCTATTCATAAATCCATCCAGATGCCTTTTAAATGCTGTAACTGTACCAGCCGCCACCACTTCCTCTGGCAGCTCATTCCATACATGCACCACCTTCTGTGTGAAAAAGTTGTCCCTTGGGTCCCTTTTAAATCTTTCCCCTCTCACCTTAAACCTATGCCCGTCTAGTTTTGTATTCCCCTACCTCAGGGAAAAGACCTTGGCTGTTCACCTCATCTATGTTCATCATGATTTTATAAACCTCTGTAAGGTCAGCCTTCCACTTCCAACACTCCAGGGAAAATAGGCCCAGTCTGTACATCCTCTCCCTGTAGCTCAAACCCTCCAACCCCGGCAACATCCTTGTAAATCTTCTCTGAACTTTTTCAAGTTTCACACCATCCTTCCCCTAATAGGGAGACCAGAATTGCACACAGTATTCCAACAGTGGTCGAACCAATGTCCTGTACAGCCGCAACATGACCCTCCCAACTCCTGTACTCAATGCACTGACCAATAAAGACAAGCAGACCAAATGCTTTCTTCACCGCCCTGTCTACCTGCGACTCCACTTTCAATGAAGTACGAACGACATTCACATAGCTATTACCTCTTATACTCCATGGGCTATGCCTTTCCCAAAGAGTTGGTTGTGTGGCAATGTATCAAAAGCTTTTTGGAAATCAATGAACACACATCAATAGTGTAACTCTTGCCAGCCTTTCTGAAACCTCTACAAGTAAAACCAACTAAGTTTGTTAAACAATGTCCTCTTCAGAAACCTGCGCTGACTCTTCTTCACCAAGCAAGCTTTCCCCATGTGATTCAGTAATTCTATCCCAAAGAATTGCTTCTAGAAGTTTCTCTGCCACTGAAGTTAAATGGGCTGGTGTGCAATTACTGGAATTGTCCGCACCAATGTTTTTGATGAAGACTGTAGTGTTTGCAATTCTTCAGCCCTCAGGCATCTGGTTTTATTTTCATAAGAAGCTGATAATTGTGTTGATTAAGAAATTGGTCAATAAATTATATGCTAAAAACCTGATAGAAATAAAATATTTAACTGACTGTCTTGGTAACTGGAAGAACTACTTTTGCTTTATGTTATGGGACTGAAACAGGAATGCAAGCTTCAATCCTCAGTGTCAGGAGAATGATAAGAGAACATTTCCAAACGACAACAGAAATAAACCAAGGTAGACATTTCACATTCTGAAACTTTCACTCTAATAAACAATTTAAGCTTGGTGTAGAAAAAAACCTTACTTAACGTGCAACAGATAAGCCAAAGTAATGAAAGCGCACTTAGACAAGCGAACACATACATAACTAACTACACAATCGAGTTATGACTCCTTTTGTTCTGGCATATGGTGTACCATTACGGGGATCAGTTCATGCATTTCCAGCAGGCTGTCTTCTCCCTGTCAGTTAGAAAATTTGGAAATTCAGGTGTTTCTCAACAGTTCTTCCAATCAGCTCGAGTGTTCCAGAACAGATTTCCACCAGCAAGGCCCATCTTGGTCACTCTTTCTTCAGTAAGTCTTGAAACATCCTACTTCTCCATAATGATGTCTGCTTTCTCTCTCTTCCTTTCACTCTCCCTCTCTCTCTCTCTCTCCACCTCTCTCCCTTTCCTTCTCTCCCCTTTCCCCGTCTTTCTTTCTCCTTTCTCTCTTTCTCATTCCCCCATCTCCGTCTCTCCCTCACTCTCTTCTGCTCACTCTCCCTTTCTCTCTCTGTCACTATATCTCGCACTCTCTTCCTCACCTCTATTTCCTTCACTCTCTCCCCCTCTCTCTCTCTCTCCCTCTGTCTCCCCATTTCCCTCTCCACCTCCATCCCCTCTGTATCTCTCTCTGTCTGTCTCTCTCTCCGTCTCTCCATTTCCCTCTCCCCCGCTGTCCCCTCTCTATCTCCCTCCATCTGTCTCTCTCTCTGTGTCTCTCCTTTTCCCTCTCACCCTCCGTCCCCTCTCTATCTCCCTCCCTCTCTCACCCCCTACAGCTGACTCATTGCCGTTTTTGCTGTATGAAGGTGTGGCACTCCCTCGACTTCACTCCGTTTCTGACTGAATTTCACATCAATGGCGACCAGATCACACAGGCCTGTCTCTGAGACGAATGCTCCTGGAATCCCACATTTTAACTTTTATGGAAGGAGAAATTAGCAGTCATAACAAGCCTAAAGCAGTTTCTAATCTGTGAGGCTCTGGCTGTTTAACCAATCTGAACGTCTCTTCCAGTAAATGTTCTTTAAATAATACATCAGTGTTCTTCCAGCAACATTTAGCAAAGAAGTTTCCAGGTATCTCCTGAACGTTTTAAAGGAACCAACTTTCACAAACTTGTCAAGCACAAGTCCAGAAAAACATGTGAGTAAGAGCAGCACATCCTCAACAAAAGCTGCTTTCTGATCTCCCTGGCAATGTTGTCAACCAGGCCTTGTCACTGTCTTTGGCCCGGTGGTGATGTTTGTGGGTGGGTAGTTGTGAGGGGAATACAACTGAATGGGTACTCCCAGATTCCACCACCGCACCCCTCGCCCCGCGCCTGCCCCCACCAGCTGCAGAGCGATCTGTAGCTGGACGGTGACTGGGGCGGCACAGCTCTGGTCCCATTCCCAGTGCTTCAGGCTGCTCAGCACTGGTTCCAGCTATTCCTGGCCAGTAAATGTATTTGTAAATGCAGCCTGCACAAGGGAATGGGCAACACTAGCTGGAAATGAGGAGCATTAATGAATTTCTCTCAAACTGCTTTCCCAAACCAGATCTGCACTAATGCCAGGAAACCTACCAACACAAACAGGCAAAGACTTACCATTCGATAGCAACTTGCACATTCTTTTACTCACCTACGGGGTGTGAGTGTCGCTGCCTGGGCCTAGCATTCGCTGCCCATCCCTAGCTATCCCCTTGAGAAGGTGGGGGTGGTCTGCCTTCTTGAACTGCTGCAGTCCTCCTGCTGTGAGTTGACCCTCAATGTCCTTCAGTATTAGAGGGAGTGGATGAGGTGCCAATCGAGCTGCTGCTTTGTCCTGGATGATATCGAGCTTCTTGAGTGTTATTGGGGCTGCACCCATCCAGGCAAGTGGGGAGTGTTCCATCACACTCCTGACTTGTGCCTTGTAGATGGTGGGACAGGCTTTGGGGAGTCAGGAGGGGAGTTACTCACCCCAGTATTCCCAGCTACTGGCCTGCTCTTATAGCCACTGTGTTAATGTGGTGAGTCCGGTTGAGTTTCTGGTCATGGTAACCCCCAGGATGTTGATAGTGGGGCATTCAGTGATGGTAACACCATTGAATGTCAAGGGGCAGTGGTTAGATTGTCTCTTACTGGTGATGGTCAGTGCCAGGCATTTGTGTGTTGCAAATGTCACTTGCCATTTGTCAGCCCAAGCCTGGGTATTGTCCAGATCTTGTTGCACATGAACACAGTCTGCTTCAGTATCTGAGGAGTCACGAATGGCGCTGAACAATCATCGGCAGAAATCCTCATTTCTGACCTTATGATGGAGGGAAGGTCATTGATGAAGCAGCTGGAGATGGTTGGGCCGAGGACACTACCCTGAGGAACTCCTGCAGAGATGTCCTGGAGCTGAGATGACTGACCCCCAACAACCATGACCATCTTCCTATGTGCCAGGTATGACTCCAACCAGCGCAGAGTTTGCCCCCTAATACCTATCCATTCCAGTTTCACTAGGGCTCCAGGATGCCACACCCGGTCGAATACAGCATTGATGTCACACTCACCTCTGGAGACCATAATGAGAGGGCTTCTTTTTAAAATTGCTGCAGTTTTTATCCTCCCAGCGTAGGGCAGATATATCCACACACAGACTGATTCACCAAGCAAGTATTTTAAGGCCCTTTCCCAGTCATCAGCGAGCTTCAGAAAGAAATTACCAAAGTGAAGGTCGGGGAGGGAATCGTCTCAACGCTTTTCAAAGAATCAAGTTTTAAGGAACATGAGAATGAGAAGTCGGGGTGCGGGTGGGGGGGAAGGATGTGGGGGGGTTTTGGGACGGAATATCCAAAACCCGGTGCCCTGGCGGCTGAGACACGGTCCCCCGCTTCAAAGAAGAAGCAATGGGAATTTCAGGAATGGTCGGAGGGCTGGGAACAGTGCAGAGATCCCAGAGTGTGACAGCACAGAGCCAGATGTAAAGATTCACACGTCAATAAAGAGAGAGAGAGAGACTGAAGATTAAAGTGACAAGACGGATAAAGAGAGTGACAGATCGCAGAAGAAGCTGGTGAGAGATGATGAGGAACTGGAGACTGATCAGTGTTGGTGGAGGAGAGGTTAATCTTTCTGGGTTACATCCCGCAAGATGCTGTGCCAGTCTTAATCTATTTTTCTTTCTGTTTAAACATTCTTCAAACTGTGCTGATCTAAAACGTCAGTTTATTCTTTAATATTGAAACATTTCCACTTGGAGGAGAAATAACAAAAAGATCTGCTTTGAGCTCATGCCCAGTGCTCTCTGAGAGCTTGTACCAGAACTGGGTCTGGTCCAGGGGAAAGAGCTGTTTGTATAGGATCAGGCAGTGGGTTTGAAAAGGGAAAAGAGGGGTCAGGGAGAGCGAGAGAGGAAAAGGGGGAGAGAGAGGCAGAGGTGGGGGGGTCTAGAGAGGAAAGGGAACGGGGGAGGCGGTGAAGGGGATAACAATAGGACAGGGTAATGGAGAGGAGAGGAGGGAAGAGAGATGTACCAGGAGAATGGGTTAAGGTTTGGGGAGAGTAGGGGTGGGGGATGGGAGCAAGAGATGAGTTGACAGAGTGTGGCAAGGGAGGAATGGGAAGAGGGGACTGGAGAAAGGGGCAGTTTTGGGAATGAGGAATCATCCAGGTTTGTCCCTCAGGATCGGGGCGAGTGATCGAGAGTGAGAGGGAGAGAGAGAGACGATCTGAGAGAGCGATAGACCCAGAGGGTGAGTTGTTGGGGAATGGGTTTCGAGTGTGGCAGTGAGTTTGGGAATGAGCCTGAGAGTAGGAGTAAGAGTTAGTGAGAGTTAGTGAGGGAGTGAGTGTGGAAGTGAGGGTGTGAGTAATAGTGGGAGTGAGAATGTGAGAGATATTTGGATTGAGAGAGAAAGGCATGGAAAGTGTTGGACTGATGTGAATGTATGTGGATGTGAGCGAGAGTGGGAGTGTGAGAGTGTGTGTGAGCGAGAGAGTGTGTGTAGCCTGAGTGTGAGTGAGCAAGTGTGAGTGTTTGAGAACATTGGAGTATGAGAGTGAGTGTGTGAGTGTGAGCAAGTGTGAGAGGGTGTGAGTGAAATGTGAGGGCCTGTATGGTGAGAATGGGGAGTGTGTGACCACACGGAGGGGCTAATCAGAATGGGAGCAAGGTGAGAGTGAGGGTGAGAGTGACAGATGTTTGATGGGAGACTGAAGAGGGATTTGGCTAAAGTGAGGAGCCCAGTTTGTGAGTAATTTCATCTAGAACCAATATCAAAGAGCTAGTGGCAATGTCCAGGTGATCGAGTCCTTTAAGGGTCTGCAAAAGGTGTTTGATAGAAGCGAGATAAACATGTTTAATTTCTGAGACGTGGGCAATGGCTGTGAGATGTATTTCATTGAGGGATCTTCATCCATTAATCCTGTCTCGTTATCTCTGCAAGAAATGAATTCCTCTGGTTTCAACTCAGTAATAATTGCCTTTGAGTGAGACTAAAGTGGGGGAATTTAAAATAAATTACTAATTTCTCCTTTTATGAAATTGAAACACTCTCACTGCGTCTGGCTCAGTGATTTAGAGTCAGGCTGCATAGTGAATGTATGTAATTTCGCGGCCCCCTCTCCCCCACAATGAAGCTAGCGATCGAGACTGGAAAGTCTGAAAGGGAAATAAATTGTGAGATTCTGCTCAGAGATTGTAGGAATCTGGGCCATTGATTCAGAAATTGCAACAATCTCTGAAAAACAGCAGCAGCACAATCTCCAGATGATTGGGACCTTAAAGTACAAAACCTCTGTCCCAGGGCCAGAGAGCGTCATTGATGCTGCAGGCACTAAACATGAGTTTTATCAAACGGCTGTACTCTCCCTTTCTCAGTGAGTTCCCAGCAATCATTCCGTTGGGATTGAGCAAGAGTTTGATCCAGAAACATTGATACAACACAGAGATCATCAAACCAACACCTGACCAGCCATAATCCCAGAGCCCACACCAGCAACAGTCAGAGCCTGACAATATCTCATCCTCACTTTCAAATGCCCCCATAAGCTCACCCCTCCCTCCTCTGTCACCCCCTCCAACCACTACACCCCCTCCCTATCTTTGTCATCCCCTCCAGCCCCTACACCACTGTCACCTCTGTCACCTCTGCTAGCCCCCTACACCCCTCCCTATTTCTGTAACGTCCTCCTGCCCCTACACCCCTCCCTATCTCTGTCACCCCCTCCAGCCCCTACACCCCTCCCTATCTCTGTAACCTCCTCCTGCCCCTACACCCCTCCCTATTTCTGTAACCTCCTCCTGCCCCCACACCCCTCCCTATCTCTGTCACCCCCTCCAGCCCTTACACCCCCTCCCTATCTCTGTGACCCTCTCCAGCCCCTGCACCCCCTCCCTATCTCTGTCACCCCCTCCATCCCGTACACTCCCTCCCTATCTCTATAACCCTCTCCAGCCCCCTACACCCCTCCCTATCTCTGTGTCCCCCTACAGCCCCTACACTCCTCCCTACCTGTCACCTCCTCCAGCCCCTACACCCCCTCCCTATCTCTGTAGCCCTCTCCAGCTCCTACACACCGTCCCTATCTCTGTCATCTCCTCCAGTCCCTACACTCCCTCCCTATCTCTGTAGCCCTCTCCAGCCCTGACAAACACTCCCTATCTCTGTCACCCGCTCCACACCCTTCACTCCCACCTTATCTCTGTAAATCCCTACAGCCCCTACACCCCTCCCTACCACTGTCACCTGCTCCAGCCCCTAAACCCCTCCCTATCTCTGTAACATCCTCCAGCCCCTACAGTCCCTCCCTATCTCTGTAACCCCCTCCAGCCCCTATAGCCCTCCGT
This sequence comes from Stegostoma tigrinum, assembly GCF_030684315.1. Classification (NCBI taxonomy): domain Eukaryota; kingdom Metazoa; phylum Chordata; class Chondrichthyes; order Orectolobiformes; family Stegostomatidae; genus Stegostoma; species Stegostoma tigrinum. Next base: position 112,472,266 of record NC_081359.1, on the reverse strand, counting down.
ATATCTATCACCTCCCCAGCAAACTGCAGCCCCTCCCTATCTCTGTAACATCCTCCAGCCCCTATAGCCCTCCGTATATCTATCACCTCCCCTAGCGCACTGCAGCCCCTCCCTACCTCTGTAACCCCCTCCAGCCCCTATAGCCCTCCATATATCTATCACCTCCCCAGCGCTCTGCAGCCCCTCCCTATCTCTGTAACCCCCTCCAGCCCCTATAGGCCTCCATATATCTATCACCTCCCCAGCGGTCTGCAGCCCCTCCCTATCTCTGTAACCCCCTCCAGCCCCTACAGCCCTCCGTATATCTGTCACCTCCCCTAGCGCACTGCAGCCCCTCCCTACCTCTGTAACCCCCTCCAGCCCCTACAGCCCTCCGTATATCTATCACCTCCCCTAGCGCACTGCAGCCCCTCCCTACCTCTGTAACCCCCTCCAGCCCCTACAGCCCACCGTATATCTGTCACCTCCCCAGCGCACTGCAGCCCCTCCCTGTCTCTGTAACAGCAAAAACAGTGAAGTGTAGAATGCTGTGTAGTTTTTAAGATTTTTAACTTTTGTGAGGGCTCAGATTACAATACTCATGGACAAGGATGGGAGTGGTCCTAAATGAAGAGTACTAAACTGGGGGAAGGCCGACTATACCAAGATTCGGCAGGATCTGAGGAATGTAGATTGGCAGAAACTGTTTGAAGGTAAATCCACATTTGATATGTGGGAGGCTTTTAAAGAGAGGTTGATTCGCGTGCAGGAGAGACATGTTCCTGTGAAAATGAGGAATAGAAATGGCAAGATTAAGGAACCATGGATGACAGGTGAAATTGTGAGACTAGCCAAGAGAAAAAAGGAAGCAAACATGAGGACTCGGTGACTGAAGACAGATGAAGCTTTGCAAGAATATTGGAAATGTAGAGCGAATCTGAAACGAGGCATTAAGAGGGCTGAGAGAGGACATGAGATATTGCTGGCAAACATGGTTAAGGAAAATCCCAAAGCCTTTTATTCATATATAAAGAGCAAGAGGTAACTAGAGAAAGGATTGGCCCACTTAAGGACAAAGAAGGAAAGTTATGCACTGAGTCAGAGAAAATGGGTGACATTCTTAACGAGTACTTTGCATCGGTATTCACCAAGGAGAGGGACATGACAGATGTTGAGGTTAGGGATAGATGTTTGCTTACTCTAGGCCAAGTTGACATAAGGAAGGAGGAAGTGTTGGGTATCCTAAAAGACATTAAGGTGGACAAGTCCCCAGGTCCGAATGGGATCTATCCCAGGTTACTGAGGGAAGCGAGAGAGGAAATAGCCGGTGCCCTAACAGATATCTTTGCAGCATCCTTAGACACAGGTGAAATCCCAGAGGACTGGAGACTTGCTAATGTTGTCCCCTTGTTTAAGAAAGGCAGCAAGGAATTATATATTATATATATTATATGATAGATATACGGAGGGCTATAGGGGCTGGAGGGGGTTACAGAGATAGGTAATTATCGACTGGTGAGCCTGACGTCAGTGGTAGGGAAGCTACTGGAGAAGATACTGAGGGATAGGATCTATTCCCATTTGGAAGAAAATGGGCTTATCAGTGATAGGCAACATGGTTTTGTGCAGGGAAGGTCATGTCTTACCAACTTAATAGAATTCTTTGAGGACATGACAAAGTTGATTGATGAGGGAAAGGCTGTAGATGTCATATACATGGACTTCAGTAAGGTGTTGATAGGATTCGCCATGGCAGGCTGATGGAGAAAGTGAAGTCACATGGGGTCCACGGTATGCTAGCTCAATGGATGAAAAACTGGCTAGGCCATAGAAGACAGAGAGTAGCAGTAGAAGGGAATTTCTCAAATTGGAGACCTGTTACTAGTGGTGTTCCACAGGGATCTGTGCTGGGATCACTGTTGTTTGTGATATATGTAAATGATCTGGAAGAAGGTGTAGGTGGCCTGATCAGCACGTTTGCAGATGACACTAAGATTGGTGGAGTAACAGGTAGTGAAGTTGACTGTCGGAGATTACAGCAGAATATAGATAGACTGGAGAGTGGGGCAGATAAATGGCAGATGGCATTCAATCCGGGCAAATACGAGGTGATGCATTTTGGAAGATCAAATTCAAGGGCGAACTATACAGTAAATGGAAAAGTCCTAGGGAAAATTGATGAACAGAGAGATCTGGGTATTCAGGTCCATTGTTCCCTGAAGGTGGCAACGCAGGTCAATAGAATGGTCAAGAAGGCATATGGCATGCTTTCCTTCATTGGACGGGGTATTGAGTACAAGAGTTGACAGGTCATGTTACAGTTGTATAGGACTTTGGTTCGGCCACATTTGGAGTATTATGTGCAGTTCTGGTCGCCACATTACCGAAAGGATGTGGATGCTTTGGAGAGGGTGCAGAGGAGGTTCAGCAGGATGTTGCCTGGTATGGAGGGTGCTAGCTATGAAGAGAGGTTGAGTAGATTAGGATTATTTTCGTTAGAAAGACGGAGATTGAGGGGGGACCTGATTGAGGTCTACAAAATCATGAGGGGTATAGAGAGGGTGGATAGCAAGAAGCTTTTTCCCCAGAGTGGGGGACTCAATTACTAGGGGTCATGAGTTCAAAGTGAGAGGAGGAAAGTTTAAGGGAGAGATGCGTGGAAAGTTCTTTACGCAGAGGGTGGTGGGTGCCTGGAAGACATTGCCAGTGGAGGTGGTAGATGCAGACACGTTAGCGTCTTTTAAGATATATCTGGACAGGTACATGGATGGGCAGAGAGCAAATGGACACAGATCCTTAGAAAATAGATGACAGGTTAGACAGAGGATCTTGATCGGCACAGGCTTGGAGGGCCGAAGGGCCTGTTCCTGTGCAATAAATTTCTTTGTTCTTTGTTTATTTGTGGGGAAGTGGGGCTGCAGGGTTTGGATTTCCCACTGTGTTACCTGGCGGTGGTGGGGTGGGGGGGGGGGTGTGGTGTGCGGTGTGGTGGGGGAGCAGTATGTCTCATATTGTAGATTCCCCACAGTGTGGAAGCAGACCTTTTGGCCCATTGAGTTCACACCAACCTTCTGAACAGCATTCCACCCAGGCACGCCCAGCTACCCTATCCCTTTGACCCTGCATTTCCCTGGCTAATCCTCCTAGCCTGCACAATGTAGGACATTATGGGCACTTTAGCACAGCCCATCCACTGAGCTCCCTGGCTCTGTGAGACAGCAAAGCTAACCTCTGAGCCACACATGTCCTGCTACTTCCACCTTTATATGGGCTCTCGCATTTACCCGACAACAGGCTTTACACTCACTAGCTGCTTGGTTCCTGCTCCCTGTCTCCATTCCTTCCTGAACCAGGACATCACATCAGCTGGTTCCCATCCCACTGGAATCCTCCCAGAAATTTGTGAATATTTTGACCAATGCCTCCACTGTCTCTGCAGCCACTTCCTTTAAACCATTAGGACTCAGATCATAAGGTCCTGGCAACTTGTTTGATTTGATTTGATTTATTGTTGTCTCGTGTACCTAAGTACAGTGAAAAGTTTTGTTTTGAGAGCAGTGCAGGCAGATCATAGCAAACAGTGATGTACAGATCATAGGGTGCTTATACAGAGTGAGGCCTACAGGTTACACTGCGCAGGGGAGGGGCACAAAAACAGGATCAACATTATTTGAAGTTTTGGGAAGTCCATTCATCCGTCTATTAACTGCTGGGAAGAAGCGGTTCCTGAACCTGCTGGTGCGTGTGTTCAGGTTTCTGTATCTTCTGCCTGACGGAAGAGGCTGTAGGCGATGATTACTGGGGTAGGATGGGTCTTTGATATTGGCTGCCTTTCAGCAGCTGTGAGCCGAGTAAATAGAGCCCATGGATGGAAGGTTGGCTTCTGTGATGTAGTTTCTTACAGTCCTGGGCCAAGCAATTGCTGTACCAGGCCATTATGCACCCGGACAGTATGCTTTCATTGGTGCATCTGTAGGAGTTGGTGAGGTCCTTATGGACATGCCAAATTTCCCAAGCTTCCTGAGGAAGAAGAGGCTTTGTTGTACCTTCCTGACCATCGGGCCAATGGGGGAAGCCCGGGCTGTCCGTCTCATCACTCTGAGGAACTTGATGCCATCTGCCCTATGCCACCTCTGCTCCATCGATGTCGAGACCTTCACTGCCAGTAGTTTGTTGGATACGTTGTCCCTTGTGATAGAGACTGTTACACAATCACTCTGCCCATGGACTCCTCGTTTCTCTTCAGCATGTTTACACTGTCCACGTTCACATGGACTTGCTTCAGGAATTCTCATGAATCACATCTATATAAAAATTATATATATGTGTGTGTGTGTGTGTGTGAGAGAGCGAGAGGGAGCGTGTGTGCGTGTGTGTGTGTGTGTGTGTGAGAGAGAGAGAGAGAGGGAGCTTATGTGTGTGTGTGTGTGTGTGTGTGAGAGAGAGAGAGAGAGAGAGAGAGGGAGCTTGTGTGCGTGTGTGTGTGTGTTTGTGCGCATGTGTGTCTGTGTGTGTGTGTGAGAGAGAGAGGGAACTTGTGTGCGTGTGTGTGTGTGTTTGTGCGCGTGTGTGTGTGTTTGCATCTGTGTGTGTATGTGTGTGTGTGTGTATGTGCGTGTGTGTGTGTGAGAGAGAGAGAGAATGAGGATGTGTGTGTGTGTGTATGTGTGTGTGCGCGTGTGTGTGTGCGTGTGTGTGTGTGTGTGAGAGAGAGAGAGGATGTGGGTGCATATGTGTGAGAGAGAGTGAGGATGTAGGTATGTGTGTGTGTGAGTGTTTGTGTGTGTGCGTGTGTGTGTGTGTGAGAGAGAGAGAGGATGTGGGTTCGTGTGTGTGAGAGAGAGTGAGGATGTAGGGGCGGGTGTGTGTGTGTGTGTGTGTGTGAGAGAGAGAGAGAAAGTGGGTGTGGCTGTGGGACTGGAGCACACAGAGGTATATCCCACTGTCTTGTTGAGAGTTTCCTCATTCCCAGCTAATCTCAAACATGATGCTTCCATCACACAGCCCTCCCCAGTCCTGATGAAGGGTCTAGGCCTGAAACAGCGACTCTCCTGTTCCTCTGATGCTGCCTGGCTGCTGTGTTCCTCCAGCTCCACACTGGAATAACACCTGCATTTACTCTCTCTTCACTGTGTCCCTTGTTGTGGTGACTTACAGAACTTCACAACTCACCCACTTGTGAGATAACACGCTGTGAAGCTGGATGAACACAGCAGGCTATTTCCGAAGAAGGGCCTCGACGCAAAACGTCAAAACTCCCTGCTCCTCTGAAGCTGCTTGGCCTGCTGTGTTCACCCAGCTTCATTACTTTGTTATCTCAGATTCTCCAGCATCTGCAGCTCCTACTGTCTCTGTAACTTACCTGTGACTTTCCTTCACAGAAGACTCTGTGAGGGACCAGTGTAGATTCTCCCCCTAGTTTCAGTGAAGGCAAAAACCCAGCACCTATTCCCACATAAAATTCAAACTGAGGTTCAGTTCAACCAGCTCTGGAATGGTGAACGATGAAATGAGTTTTTTTTTCACCCTGCTTACAGTGCAGGACTATCTAACATCCCACAGTTATAAGATGATTTCGGAGCGGGGCCGCTGAGCTGAGGCTCATCTGCACCTGCTGCTTCTTCTCTTCTTTTCTTCGTTCTTCTCCTGTTTTATTTTCTCTCTACACCTTGGCTTAGCTCTTGCCCTGAGCTCGGATGGGGTTAGTGGCGGTGAGCACCTCGTGCAGACCCTGAGCGTGTCCTGCTCAGGGGAGAGCGTGCCCAGTGCAGAGGAGAGCAGTTCGCACTTACTGTTCTGGGCCGAGCACAGGGCCTGGCATCGGGAACAGGCAGCTGCTGTGTTGGCATAGGTGGCATCAGCGAGGTAGGCCCTTTGGTGAAACCTGGCGTCGAAGGGTCAGCAATTCCAGTGCTGGTCGGTGTAATGGTAGCGGCAGCAAAGTGGAGCCCAAAGAATATCACAACAATTTTGGTGAGATGGGCTGGGCAGCAGGATATGTGATTGCGGTGTTGGCTGGGTCCTGTGTGCTGAGTGGTGACCTGGTGGAGGTATTGTTGATGGTGAGCTGACTCAGGACTGATGGGCTTTCCAAGCTGTAACTTTTATTTTTATTCTTAAATTGTTCAAAGTGGAGCTGCACTGTGGTGGCAATTGAAAGCTTTTCACTGTATTTCATTGTATTCTGACTGTAAAGTAAACCTAACTCATTCATCCTTATTCTTGACCGTGTCGGCCTGCTCTCTGTGAACTGGAAGCTGCACAAACCATTAAACTCTCTCAGCAAACAAACCGATAAATGGAAGCCAGAGATCTTCCTGAAGTTCCACCCATCTCCGTAATAACGCCACAGAATAATGTCTGTTCTGAGGAAGGGTCACCGGACCCAAAATGTTAACTCGGTTTTTAATGCACAGATGCTTCCAGACCTGCTGACCTTTTCCAGAAACTCCTGTTTTTGCTCCTGATTCACAGCATCCGCAGTTCTTTTGGTTTTTATTCCATAATAATGTCAGCTGTTCTGGGATGTTCTCAAACCAACATTCGGGTCAATTATCCCTCATTTATAATTTCTTTTTCGATCTGATGAACCCATGAAATATTTTAAAGTTGGTTTAGCTTGAATTCACTGGACAGAAACACCTCTGGAATCCAAGAGCTCACATTCCCAGCTCTTTCATGATGTAAGTCCACCTGCTGTTTTATTGCTCAGACTCACAAACATGACTCACCTTTTGAACTGTGTTTCTTGTGATGTCCTGGCAACTTCTAAAGCTCTGCATTTACATATATCATACATTTACAGATCCAAAAAGTGCTTCTAAAATGTTAACATGAACCAAGAACTGGATTCTTGCAATGACTCAGTGATATTTGTGGAATGCAAGCCTGGAAATGTGCCCATTCTGTCGTGTGCAATTGTGACAAATATCAAAGTGGCTTGCCAAGAAATATTTTGCTTGGATGACATTTTCTATAAACTGCTGATGAAATAAACTAATGTTTACAATCTCACTTCATTTATCATTCATTCAGTGTGTCAGGAATAGAGATGACCCAGATCGGGGGTCACACTGGCTCACCACTGATTGGACTCCCAGCAAATGCGGAGCTAATGACTGAAGTGTGGGAGATGTGCTGTTTGATTTTCTGAGTGGTCTGTCTTCATCAGATTTGTTTTGTGTTTAGGCTAAGGGCTTTGTGGGTTTTTTTTGAGAAGATGTGGGTGTCAACGTCTGAGGTAGCACTTATGGCCCAAAGCAGAGACAGTTCTAGGGAAGGGTCACCAGACCCGAAACGTTAACTGTTTTCTCTTCACAGATGCTGCCAGATCTGCTGAACTTTTCCAGCAACCTCTGTTTTTGTTCCTTATTGCCCAATGCCTAGTTGTCCTTGAACTGACCAACTTGTTTGTCCATTTCAGCTGCAGTTAAGATTCAGCCCACCTTGCAGTGGGCCTGGAGTCACATATAGGCCAGGTAAGGATGGATATGAGTGAACCAGGCTGGTTTTTACAACAATATACAACAATTTCACGATTGATTTGTAATAGATTTGACCAAATGTTGAAAAACATTTTAAACAAAATATACAAATGTTGGACAACTTTCTATAAACTTTATGAATTGCTGAAAATGTGGGGCAGCGTGGGTCTTGGGGCAGCATGGAGCTTGGGGCAGCGTGGGGCTTCTGGGCTTCTCTAAAAAAAATTTCACAGGCACAATCATTGAGACCAGCTTTCTAATCTGAATTGAGCATGGGCACATGGTCACGATCAGGCCAGCTTTTGATTCCAAATTTTGATTGAATTCAATTTCACCATCTGTAATGGTGGGATTTGAGCCTGGATCTCCAGAACTTTACGTGGGCTATCTGCATTCTTAGTCCAATCACACCACCATTTCACCCACATCTCCAATGTCAGAGTCAGAGATAACACAGTGTGGAGCTGGAAGTATACAACCTGTTCTCTACCTATCGCCCCCTCTCACCTCACTGACCCATCCCCACCACTCCCGACCTGCACTCACCTATCACCATCCCATCTACCTTCCCCAGCCCCATCCCTCCTCTCTATTTATTTCTGAGCTCCATTCCTCCTCCCTATTTCTGAAAAAGGGTCCCGAACCAAAACGTCAGCCTTCCTGTTCCTCTGATGCTGCCTGCCCTGCTGTGTTCATCCAGCTCCACAACATCGCATCTCCTCTTGCTATGTTCCAATGAGCAGTTTTTCGATTGGATACTTTGCCAATTCCTGGGCTAAATGCTAAACATCAGCCTCTCCTCCATCCCGTACCACCCGCTCCCCGCCATGCCAGCTTTCCCTCCACCCAGCCCCATCTATCCACAGAGATAGTAGGAGCTGCAGATGCTGGAGAATCTGAGACAACAAGGTGTAGAGCTGGATGAACATATTTCTGAAGAAGGGTCTAGGTTCTAAACGTCGACCATCTTTCCAAGCTTTGTTTCTGTTGTATTTATATTGCTCTCAACCATTCTCTTCCTGTCACACCTCAATTTACACCCACTCTACACCTCTCTTTCTCTTACTCCATCATTAACAGCCCCTTTGTTTTTTTGCATGGAGCCTCGACACTTTCTGTTCCCTTCACTCCGCTTCCAGTTCTGTTCAAAGTATTTAAAAAACCCATTTCCCAACACCTTTCAGATATGAGAGATAATGGGAACTGCAGATGCTGGAGAATCCGAGGTAACAAAGTGTGGGCCTGGATGAAAACAGCAGGCCAAGCAGCATCTTAGGAGCACAAAAGCTGACGTTTCGGGCCTAGACCCTTCATCAGAAAAGGGGGATGTGGAGAGGGTTCTGAAATAAATAGGGAGCGAGGGTTGCTTGAAGATGGATAGAGGAGAAGATAGGTGGAGAGGAGAGCATAGGTGGGGAGGTAGGGAGAGGATAGGTCAGTCTGGGGAGGACGGACAGGTCAAGGGGGCGGGATGAGGTTAGTAGGTAGGAAATGGAGGTGCGGCTTGAGGTGGGAGGAGGGTATAGGTGAGAGGAAGAACAGGTTAGGGGGGAGGGGACGAGCTGGGCTGGTTTTGGGATGCAGTGGGGGGAGCGGACGAGCTGGGCTGGTTTTGGGATACAGTGGGGGAAGGGGAGATTTTGAAGCTTGTGAAGTCCACATTGATACCATTGGGCTGCAAGGTTCCCAAGCGGAATATGAGTTGCTGTTCCTGCAACCTTCGGGTGGCATCATTGTGGCACTGCAGGAGGCCCAGGATAGACAGGTCATCTAAGGAATGGGAGGGGGAGTTAAAATGGTTCGCGACTGGGGGGTGCAGTTGTTTATTGCGAACCGAGCGGAGGTGTTCTGCAAAGTGGTCCCCAAACCTCTGCTTGGATTCCCCGATGGAGAGGGAGCCACAACAGGTACAGTGGATGCAGTCTACCACATAACCGCCAAAAGAGAATCCCCCTCGTCCTCACATACCATCCCACCAACCTCCGGATACAACGCATCATTCTCCGACACTTCCGCCATCTACTATCCGACTCCACCACCAAAGGCATTTTTCCCACCCCACCCTTGTCTGCCTTCAGGAGAGACCACTGTCTCCGTGACTCCCTTGTCCGCTCCACACCCCCCTCCAACCCCACCACACCCGGCACCTTCCCCTGCAACTGCAGGAAGTGCTACACCTGTCCCCACACCTCCTCCCTCACCCCTATCCCAGGCCCCAAGATGACTTTCCACATCAAGCAGATGTTCACCTGCACATCTGCCAATGTGGTATACTGCATCCACTGTACCCGGTGTGGCTTCCTTTACATTGGGGAAACCAAGCGGAGGCTTGGGGACCGCTTTGCAGAACACCTCCGCTCGGGTCGCAATAAACAACTGCACCTCCCAGTCGCGAACCATTTTAACTCCCCCTCCCATTCTTTAGACAACATGTCCATCATGGGTCTCCTGCAGTGCCATGATGATGCCACCCGAAGGTTGCAGGAACAGCAACTCATATTCCGCTTGGGAACCCTGCAGCCCAATGGTATCAATGTGGATTTCACCAGCTTCAAAATCTCCCCTCCCCCCACTGCATCCCAAAACCAGCCCAGCTCGTCCCCTCCCCCCACTGCACCACTCAACCAGCCCAGCCTGTCTCTGCCTCCCTAACCTGTTCTTCCTCTCACCTATCCCCTCCTCCCACCTCAAGCTGCACCTCCATTTCCTACCTACTAACCTCATCCCGCCCCCTTGACCTGTCCGTCATCTCCAGACTGACCTAACCCCTCCCTACCTCCCCACCCATACTCACTTCTACAGGCTCCATCCCCACCCCTTTAACTTGTCTGTCTCCTCTCCACCTATCCTATTCTCTACCCATCTTTGATCCGCCTCCCACTCTCTCCCTATTTATTTCAGAATCCTGTCCCCATCCCCCTTTTCTGATGAAAGGCCTAGGCCCGAAATGTCAGCCTTTGTGCCCCTAGGATGCTGCTTGACCTGCTGTGTTCATCCAGCTCCACACTTTGTTATCTCACCTTTCAGATGCGAATAACGATTGTATTGGGCTTGAAATGTTTACTCAAATTCTCTCTGTACAGATGCTGCCAGACCTGCTGAGTTTCTCCAGCATTTTCTACGTTGGTTAAATTCCTGAAGGGTCCATTTGAAGCTGAGAAAATCTAGAGCCAGTTGGATAAAGGTTCCAGGAAGAGACTTTCAGATTCTTCAGTTAATGCATTTGTTAAATTAGCCCTCTAAGGGTGACAGAGAAAGGAACTCTGTCTAGTGTGAGTACTGTATCAGGTTATTTCTCAGATTAACAGGCTTATATTTTAAACATGCATTTTGAAATCTTTACACGTGTGTTACATGGAATTAGTTTGGTTCATACTGTGTTACCTTCATTTCGTTTTTGCAACCAACGCTTTCACAAACCACATCTGCAGCATTGTGTGTTTGTGTTTCATTGAAAGACCACCTCATTAAAACCAAAATAAAACCAGATTTCTGTGTAGGGTTTCAACTGTCCAGCATAATAACAGTGGTGTTCCCCTCTATCTGCTGCCCTAGTCCTTCCAGATGGAAGTGGCTGTGGGTGCGTGAGAATCTTTGGTGAATTTCTGCAGTGCATCCTGTAGATATTACACACTGCTGCTACTGAGCGTCGGTGGTGCAGGGAGTGGGATGTTTGTGGATGTGATGCCAATCAAGTGGCTGCTTTGTCCTGGATGGTGTCAAACTTCTTGGGTGTTGTTGGGGCTGCACCCATCCAGGCAAGTGGGGAGTGTTCCATCACACTCCTGACTTGTGCTATTTGTTGCTTTAACAAATGATAATGTTTAAATGGTGGCTGCTGCGAAGGCAAGTTTCCCTTCATGTTGCTTTTTGAATTCTGTTTTCCACCCTCAGACCACACAGTGGCATTTCAGCCTAATTCTGTGAATATAAATTTGAAATAGTCATCATAATCACCATGCCACTGCACCAAAATATAAAGGAACGGCTACTCTGATGTCTACACCAGAAAGCTGGGGGCAAGATTGGCGCAGACTCTAATCCCACTCTCCCCCTCACTCCCCTCTCCCTTTAATATCCCACCCAGTCTAATCCCACTCTCCCCCTCACTCCCCGCTCCCTTTAATATCCCACCCAGTCTAATCCCACTCTCACCCTCACTCCCCGCTCCCTTTAATATCCCACTCAGTCTAATCCCACTCTCCCCCTCACTCCCCGCTCCCTTTAATATCCCACCCAGTCTAATCCCACTCTCCCCCTCACTCCCCGCTCCCTTTAATATCCCACCCAGTCTAATCCCACTCTCCCCCTCACTCCCCGCTCCCTTTAATATCCCACCCAGTCTAATCCCACTCCCCCCCTCACCCCCGCCCCCTTTAATAGCCCACCCAGTCTAATCCCACTCTCCCCCTCACTCCCCGCTCCCTTTAATATCCCACCCAGTCTAATCCCACTCTCACCCTCACTCCCCGCTCCCTTTAATATCCCACCCAGTCTAATCCCACTCTCCCCCTCACTCCCCGCTCCCTTTAATATCCCACCCAGTCTAATCCCACTCTCCCCCTCACTCCCCGCTCCCTTTAATATCCCACCCAGTCTAATCCCACTCCCCCCCTCACCCCCGGCCCCTTTAATAGCCCACCCAGTCTAATCCCACTCTCCCCCTCTCTCCCCGCTCCCTTTAATATCCCACCCAGTCTAATCCCACTCCCCGCTCCCTTTAATATTCCACCCAGTCTAATCCCACTCTCCCCCCTCACTCCCCGCTCCCTTTAATATCCCACCCAGTCTAATCCCACTCTCACCCTCACTCCCCGCTCCCTTTAATATTCCACCCAGTCTAATCCCACTCTCCCCCTCACTCCCCGCTCCCTTTAATATCCCACCCAGTCTAATCCCACTGCCCCCCCTCACCCCGCCCCCTTTAATAGCCCACCCAGTCTAATCCCACTCTCCCCCTCTCTCCCCATTCCCTTTAATATCCCACCCAGTCTAATCCCACTCCCCGCTCCCTTTAATATTCCACCCAGTCTAATCCCACTCTCCCCCCTCACTCCCGGCTCCCTTTAATATCCCACCCAGTCTAATCCCACTCTCCCCCCTCACTCTCCGCTCCCTTTAATATCCCACCGAGTCTAATCCCACTGTCCCCCTCACTCCCCGCTCCCTTTAATATCCCACCAAGTCTAATCCCACTCTCCCCCTCACTCCCCTCTCCCTTTAATATCCCACCCAGTCTAATCCCACTCTCCCCCTCACTCCCCTCTCCCTTTAATATCCCACCCAGTCTAATCCCACTCTCCCCCCTCACTCCCCGCTCCCTTTAGTATCCCACCCAGTCTAATCCCACTCTCCCCCTCACTCCCCACTCCGTGTAATATCCCACCCAGTCTAATCCCACTCTCCCCCTCATTCCTCTCTTTGTTTACTATCCCACCAGTCTACTTCCACTCACTCATTTCCTCCCCGCACCCTTTCCTTCACTTATCCTGCTCAATTCTAACCTCATACCCCTCTCTGTGTTCGATTAATCCCCCCCAGTCTGTGTCACATTCCAGTGCATGTGATGTGATGACAGGCTGTAGCCTAACACTGTCCCAGATGAATATTCCTGAGGACAGGAAGGCTGTAGGGTATTCGTGTTGTATTGACCTCACTCCTGTCTTAAAACACCAGTGGGTCCCCCAGGGGCTGGTGTATTCAGATAAGGTGCTGCCCTCCTTCCAGGCTGTGATGTGCTGCATGGAGGCAGGGAACGGCTCTTTGTAATTTTAGCCCTTCCTGATATAGTCCTGGCATAATGTAGCTGCCATCCCTGCTCGCACTGCCCCATCCCCACTTCAGAAGGGATGCCACGCTGCGCTGAATTCCTGCCTCTCACACTCTGATAGACAATCCCATGGCCACAGTGTTTGAGAAAGTGAGGGCTCAGGTCTCACCCGAGGAGAAATATTGCTGTATCTATTCGTTAGCTGTTTTGCTTTTGTGGGATCCTGCTGTGTATGCATTCCCCATTTCCAACAAATGCCCGTGGTTCAGAGTACATCAGTGGTTGGGGAACGCGAGGGTGGTTTTGAGGGGTTAAAAGGGAATAGTCAAATGTGAGTTCTTTCTCCTGCTCTCACCCTGACTGGGGCACAGTGTTGGATCTGCTCCAGGTCCCCACCGACACCGATAGGGGGTGGCAGGGGCAGTGGGAGGGCAAAGGGTTGGAGTCCTTTTGGTGGGACCTGCTTTAAAAATCTAGATTGGGTCCCAGTGATGCCATTGCTAGTTGAATAGCTGTAAGATCACTGGGTGGGAAATCCAGGTGCCCCAGTGTCTGACCTGGGGAGGTTCATGCCCTACCATGACAGCTACTGAGAAGTGGATTCAATTCTTGTCTGGAATTGAAGCTGGTCTCAGTGGTAATGACTGTGAGACCATCATGGATTATTGTACAAACCCATCTGGTTCACCAATGTCCCTTCAGGGAAAGAAATCTGTTGTTTTTATCAAGATAATAAAATGTGAGGCTGGATGAACACAGCAGGCCAAGCAGCATCTCAGGAGCACAAAAGCTGACGTTTCGGGCCTAGACCCTTCATCAGAGAGGGGGATGGGGGGAGGGAACTGGAATAAATAGGGAGAGAGGGGGAGGCGGACCGAAGATGGAGAGTAAAGAAGATAGGTGGAGAGAGTGTAGGTGGGGAGGTAGGGAGGGGATAGGTCAGTCCAGGGAAGACGGACAGGTCAAGGAGGTGGGATGAGGTTAGTAGGTAGCGGGGGGTGCGGCTTGGGGTGGGAGGAAGGGATGGGTGAGAGGAAGAACAGGTTAGGGAGGCAGAGACAGGTTGGACTGGTTTTGGGATGCAGTGGGTGGGGGGGAAGAGCTGGGCTGGTTGTGTGGTGCAGTGGGGAGAGGGGACGAACTGGGCTGGTTGAGGGATGCAGTAGGGGAAGGGGAGATTTTGAAACTGGTGAAGTCCACATTGATACCATATGGCTGCAGGGTTCCCAGGCGGAATATGAGTTGCTGTTCCTGCAACCTTCGGGTGGCATCATTGTGGCACTGCAGGAGGCCCATGATGGACATGTCATCAAGAGAATGGGAGGGGGAGTGGAAATGGTTTGCGACTGGGAGGTGCAGTTGTTTTTTGCGAACTGAGCGGAGGTGTTCTGCAAAGCGGTCCCCAAGCCTCCGCTTGGTTTCCCCAATGTAGAGGAAGCCGCACCGGGTACAGTGGATGCAGTATACCACATTGGCAGATGTGCAGGTGAACCACTGCTTGAATGTCATCTTGGGGCCTGGGATGGGGGTGAGGGAGGAGGTGTGGGGACAAGTGTAGCATTTCCTGCGGTTGCAGGGGAAGGTGCCGGGTGTGGTGGGGTTGGAGGGCAGTGTGGAGCGAACAAGGGAGTCACGGAGAGAGTGGTCTCTCCGGAAAGCAGACAGGGGAGGGGATGGAAAAATGTCTTGGGTGGTGGGGTCGGATTGTAAATGGCGGAAGTGTCGGAGGATAATGCGTTGTATCCGGAGGTTGGTAGGGTGGTGTGTGAGAACGAGGGGGATCCTCTTGGGGCGGTTGTGGCGGGGGCGGGGTGTGAGGGATGTGTCGCGGGAAATGCGGGAGACGCGGTCAAGGGCGTTCTCGATCACCGTGGGTTGAAAATTGCGGTCCTTAAAGAACTTGGACATCTGGGATGTGCGGGAGTGGAATGTCTTGTCGTGGGAGCAGATGCGGCGGAGGCGGAGGAATTGGGAATAGGGGATGGAATTTTTGCAGGAGGGTGGGTGGGAGGAGGTGTATTCTAGGTAGCTGTGGGAGTCGGTGGGCTTGAAATGGACATCAGTTACAAGCTGGTTGCCTGAGATGGAGACTGAGAGGTCCAGGAAGGTGAGGGATGTGCTGGAGATGGCCCAGGTGAACTGCAGGTTGGGGTGGAAGGTGTTGGTGAAGTGGATGAACTGTTCGTGCTCCTCTGGGGAGCAAGAGGCGGCGCCGATAGAGTCATCAATGTACCGGAGGAAGAGGTGGGGTTTGGGGCCTGTGTAGGTGCGGAAGAGGGACTGTTCCACGTAACCTACAAAGAGGCAGGCATAGCTGGGGCCCATGCGGGTGCCCATGGCCACCCCCTTAGTCTGTAGGAAGTGGGAGGAGTCAAAAGAGAAGTTGTTGAGTGTGAGGACGAGTTTGAGGACGCCCTTGACCGCGTCTCCCGCATTTCCCGCAAACGCCCTTGACCGCGTCTCCCGCATTTCCCGCGAACGCCCTTGACCGCGTCTCCCGCATTTCCCGCGACACATCCCTCACACCCCGCCCCCGCCACAACCGCCCCAAGAGGATCCCCCTCGTTCTCACACACCACCCTACCAACCTCCGGATACAACGCATTATCCTCCGACACTTCCGCCATTTACAATCCGACCCCACCACCCAAGACATTTTTCCATCCCCTCCCCTGTCTGCTTTCCGGAGAGACCACTCTCTCCGTGACTCCCTTGTTCGCTCCACACTGCCCTCCAACCCCACCACACCCGGCACCTTCCCCTGCAACCGCAGGAAATGCTACACTTGTCCCCACACCTCCTCCCTCACCCCCATCCCAGGCCCCAAGATGACATTCAAGCAGTGGTTCACCTGCACATCTGCCAATGTGGTATACTGCATCCACTGTACCCGGTGCGGCTTCCTCTACATTGGGGAAACCAAGCGGAGGCTTGGGGACCGCTTTGCAGAACACCTCCGCTCAGTTCGCAAAAAACAACTGCACCTCCCAGTCGCAAACCATTTCCACTCCCCCTCCCATTCTCTTGATGACATGTCCATCATGGGCCTCCTGCAGTGCCACAATGATGCCACCCGAAGGTTGCAGGAACAGCAACTCATATTCCGCCTGGGAACCCTGCAGCCATATGGTATCAATGTGGACTTCACCAGTTTCAAAATCTCCCCTTCCCCTACTGCATCCCTCAACCAGCCCAGTTCGTCCCCTCCCCCCACTGCACCACACAACCAGCCCATCTCTTCCCCCCCACCCACTGCATCCCAAAACCAGTCCAACCTGTCTCTGCCTCCCTAACCGGTTCTTCCTCTCACCCATCCCTTCCTCCCACCCCAAGCCGCACCCCCCGCTACCTACTAACCTCATCCCACCTCCTTGACCTGTCCGTCTTCCCTGGACTGACCTATCCCCTCCCTACCTCCCCACCTACACTCTCTCCACCTATCTTCTTTACTCTCCATCTTCGGTCCGCCTCCCCCTCTCTCCCTATTTATTCCAGTTCCCTCCCCCCATCCCCCTCTCTGATGAAGGGTCTAGGCCCGAAACGTCAGCTTTTGTGCTCCTGAGATGCTGCTTGGCCTACTGTGTTCATCCAGCCTCACATTTTATTATCTTGGAATCTCCAGCATCTGCAGTTCCCATTATCTCTGTTGTTTTTATCAAGTCTGGCCTACATGTGACTCCAAACACACAGCAATGTGGGTCTGCCTTAACTGCCCTCTGAAGTGGTCCTTGCAAGATATTCAGTTTGAGGGCCGTTAGGGATGAGCAAGAAGCCCTGGTACCCACAGTTACCCCTCACTGGGGTAACACACTGCGAATCAAGCCCCACTTTTCTCCGAGTCCACACACAAGTTATTAAATATTTACCAGAGTCTCCTGTTTCACTGTTGAATAAGATCATAAGGCACAGGAGCAGAATTAAGACCATTCAGCCCATCGGGTCTGCTCCACTATTCAACAATATGTTTCTCAACCCCATTTCCTCCTACTTTCTCCCTGTAATCCTGGATTCCCTAACCAATCAAGAACCTCTCCATCTCTGTCTTAAATATACTCAATGATTTGTCCCCCAGACCCCTCTATGACCATGAAGTCCACAGATCCTGAAGAAACATCTCAGTTGTAAAGGGTCATCCCTTCATCAGAGGCTGTGCCCTCTGGTCCTAGTCTCCCCTACTATTGGGGACAGTTTCACCACTTAACCCCGGCTCTCAGTAAGTTTCAGTCAGATCCTCCCATCAACCTTTGATCTCGACTCAGAATCCTCAACCCACTCCAATCATGACAAGGTCTTCATCCCCAGGATCATTATTGTCAACCCCCTCTGATGCCACTCCATCCCCACCACCACCTTTCTTCGATACAGGGCCCAAAGCTGCTCACAATACTCCAAATGTGGTCTGACCAGGACCTGATACTGCCCCAGCAGTACATCACTGCTCTTGTATTCTAGCCCTCTTAAAATGAATGTTAACTTTGCATTTGCCTCCCAAAATGCCAACTGAACCTGCACATTAACCTTAAGACCATTCTGAACAAGGACTTCCAAGTTGTCTTCCATGCTTCAGATTTCCAAAGACTTTCTCCGTTTAGAAGATAGCCTACACCTCTGTTCTTCCTACCAAAGTGCATACCCTCCGACTTTCCCACATTGTATCCCATTTGCCACTGTCTGAGCCTGTACAAGTTCTGCTGCAGCCTCCCTGCTTCCTCAAAACTACCTGACCTTCCACCTATCTTTGTGTCATTTGCAAACTTAGCAATTATGCCGTCAGTTCCTTCGTACACATCCTTCATGTATAATGTGAACATTTGTAGTCCCAACACAGACCCTGTTGAATTACACTAATCACTGGCTGCCATTCTGAAAAACAGCCCTTCATCCCAACTCTCTGCCTTCTGCCAGTCAGCCATTCCTCTATCCATGCCAGTACCTTGTACCAACACCACGGGCTATTACCTTATTTAGCAGCCTCCTGTGCAGCACATTGTCAAAGGCCTTCTGTAACTTGCTCGTTACCTCAAAGAATTCCAACAGATTTGTCAGACGTGACCTCCCCTTGATGAGGCCATGCTGACTCAGTCCTATTTATCGTGCACTTCCAAGTACTCCATATTCCAATCCTCAGTAATGGACTCTAAAATCATACCAGCAGCTGAGGTCAGTCTGTCTGGTCTATAGTTTCCTGTTTTCTGCCTCCCTTCTTTTTCAGACGGTGTTACAATCAGCCGTTTTCCAGTCCTTTGGGACTTTCCCTGAGTCCTGCAGTTCTGGAAAGATCACCACCAATCCCTCTACAATCTCCTCAGCTATCTCCTTTGGAACTCTGGGGTGTAGTCCATCAGGTATAGCTGATTTATCCACCTTCAGTTTCCCCAGTCACCTTGTCCTCAGTGATGGCCACTACACTCAGCCCCGTCCCCTGACTCTGTTGAAGTTCTGCTGAGCCACTCGCGTCTTCCACTGTGGAAACTGATGCAAAATACCAATTCAGTTCCTCTGCCATTTCTTTGTTCCCAATTACCAGACTTAGGCTTATAGAAACTGTGGATCAGATTTCTATGCCCAGAAAGAAACTGCTATCTAATAGAATGAAAGAGATTGTAGCCACAGACAAACAATTACAGCCTATTAAAAACCTATCTCTACTAATTAAAACTGTAACCTCCTCAAATACCCAACACCTACGTACAGGCACACACACAGCTAGACAAAAACAGATGGGTGGTGTGGATGGAGGAGAAGACCATAAAAAGGTTGGAGCATGAATGAGCCATTCAGCCCATCAAGAGCAGGCCTACAGGGCCATGGGAATTGTATCTTTATCCCTGAACCCAACAAGACTGAGAGAGGATCTAAAACAACAATTGCTGGAAAAGCTCAGCAGGTCTGGCAGCATCTGTGAAGGAAAAAAATCAGAGTTACTTAGAACATAGAACAATACAGCGCAGAACAGGCCCTTCAGCCCTCGATGTTGCGCCGACCTATGAACTAATCTAAGCCCATCCCCCTACAATATCCCATCATCATCCAATTGCTTATCCAAGGACTGTTTAAATGCCCCTAATGTGGCTGAGTTAACTACATTGGCAGGCAGGGCATTCCACGCCCTTACCACTCTCTGAGTAAAGAACCTGCCTCTGACATCTGTCTTAAATCTATCACCCCTCAATTTGTAGCTATGCCCCCTCGTACAAGCTGAAGTCATCATCCTCGGAAACAGACTCTCACTGTCCACCCTACTTAATCCTCTGATCATCTTGTATGTCTCTATTAAATCCCCTCTTAGCCTTCTTCTCTCCAATGAGAACAGACCCAAGTCCCTCAGCCTTTCTTCATAGGGCCTGCGCTCCAGACCAGGCAACATCCTGGTAAATCTCCTCTGCACCTTTTCCAATGCTTCCACATCTTTCCTGTAATGGGGCGACCAGAACTGCATGCAATATTCCAAGTGAGGCCGCACGAGCGTTTTGTACAGTTGCAGTTTTCAAGTCCGGTGACCCTTCCTCGGAACTGGCCCTTCCCAGCTCTGATGAAGGGTCACTGGGCCTGAAACGTTAACTGCGATTTTTTTTCTTCAGATATGCTGCCAGATCTGCTGAGCTTTTCCAGCAACTTCGATTTTTGTTCCTGATTTACAGCATCCACAGTTCTTTTGGTTTTTGTTAAGACTGAGAGAGCAAAGATTTAAAATAATTGAAAAAAAAGCAAATGCAAGTTGAGAGAAAACATCATTGAGGGGTTAGGGTCTGGGATGTACTGTCTGAGAGTGTGGGGGGCAGGGTCACTTGAGGGGTTAGGGTCTGGGATGTACTGTTTGAGAGTGTGGGGGGGCAGGGTCACTTGAGGGGTTAGGGTCTGGGATGTACTGTCTGGGAGTGAAGATTATTGAGAAGGAGGAATGGGCTGGGTTGTTGGGGCAAGTTCAGGGAGTGGGACTGGGTGAAATGCTCCTTCAGAATACCAAAAGAGACAGAATGGGCCAAATGGCCTCTTTGTGCAGTGTTCCTGTCCTCTGATGCTGTTATCCCCCTGTGTCAATGAATGTGATGTAGTTAAACTGTAACTGAGTGTGAGATGATCCAATACAATGATTGCAATTTGAGAGGTGACCAGCAGCATTTCTGTCTGTCCCTGTGTTCAAGGCAGTGCAGGTCCTGAAGATGAAAAGACGTTGTTTAATGTTTCAAACAGACAGTTTACATAGCACTTCAACTGAAAAATTAAATCTAAAAATAAATATACTTGTCAAATTGATGATAAAGGAGGCAGCTTTTAAAATCTCTTGATTGTTCAAAGTGACTCTAATTTCTATGAGCGTCTTTAAGTGAAAGGATTGAGAATGGTTTTAAATGCACCAATTTCTGTCTGTCCTCACCTGAAATGTGTTCAGCGTGATTGCTTTCTCTGTTAAATTGCAGGGAGCAGTCATCGGTTTTCTGATTCAGACAATGTGTGTAGGATGTGATTCTGCAAAATTCCTGACTGCTGTTAGAAAAGCAGCTCCCTGACGGTGCACCACTTCAGGGCACTGCTTCAATCTGCCCTAGGTTTGTGACCCAGACCCTGAGAGAGGGGCAATGCTCACTGCCCTCTCCCTCCCCCAGTGGGGCAACACCCATGTAAATCTCAATAGTAGCCCCTCAGGGTTCTGTAGACCAGACCCAGTGACTGAAAACCATCAGGGCCCAGGCTTCAGAAGGAATTACAGCTTTTTTTGAACTTTCCCAATTTTAATGGCTTCACTGTTTTTGGCTGTGCTTTCAGATGCCTGGGCCCTGAGCTCTGGAATTATAGGAACTGCAGGAGGCCATTCAGCCCTTGAGCATGTTCCCCCATTCATTGAGACCATGGCTGATTTGTGACCTAACGCCATAACCCTGCCTTTGGCCCATATTCCTTCATACTATTGCTTAACACAAATGTATCTACCTCAGGTTTAAAATTAACCACTGATCCACCATTCACTGCTGTTTGTGGAACAAACTTCCAAACCTATCCCACCCTTTCTGTGTCAAAGTGCTTCCGGATGCCTTTCCTGAAGGGTCCGGCCCTCATTCTCAGACTAGCCCCTGGTTCTAGAATCCCAAACCAGTGGAAATAGTTCATCTTTACCGACCCTGTCTTTTCCAGTTAATATCTTGTGCGACACAGTGGCTCAGGGGTTAGCACTGCTGCCTCACAGCACCAGGGACCCGGGTTCGATTCCACCCTCGGGCGACTGTCTGTGTCGAGTTTGCACGTTCTCCCTGTGTCTGCGTGGGTTTCCTCCGGGCGCTCCAGTTTCCTCCCACAGTCCAAAGATGTGCAGGCTAGGTGGATGGGCCATGTTAAGTTGCCTGTAGTATGTAGATGAGGTGGGTCAGCCATGGGAAATGCAGCGTTATGGGGGATGGGGGTTCTGGTTGGGATGCTCTTCAAAGGGGCAGTGTGGAGTTAATGAATTGAATAGCCTGCTTCCACACTGTAGGGATTCTTAATCTTGAAGACTTTGATCAGATGGTCTCTTCCTAAACTTCTAAATTCAGGACAGAACAGTCCCTGCCTCTCTTTCCTCCTGCTATTTACATTCTTGGTTTAACTTTCCTTCCCCAGCCCTGATCTTTCTGTCTGCATCAGTGGAAATGATTAACATAGAACATAGAGCATTACAGCACAGCACAGGCCCTTCGGCCCTCGATGTTGTGCCGACCTGTCATACCGATCTCAAGCCCGTGATTGATGCATCACTGTGACAAACGTACTGAAGACCCTGGAAATGTAACTGACAGACAAACAGAGAGTGCTAGATGTGCTCAGCAGGTCGGGCAGCATCTGTGGAGAGAGAAACTGAGTTAACGTTTCAGGCCTGTGAGCATTCAACACCTCCGCCACATTTTACCCCTTCAAAAACGCTACATAAATGCAAGCTTTTGTTGCTGAGGTCGCTGAATAGAATGCGAGCCACGGCCAGTGACAGGATGTACAGACAGAGATCGAAAGACAAGAGGTAGTCAGATGGAGGAACAGCAGGCTATTCGGCCCCTCGAGCCTTTCCTGCCTTTCAACATGCTTGAAGCTGATCTGATTGTGGCCCCAAGGTTCCTGTCTGCAACAACGCCCACCACCCCGCCCCCCCCGCCGCCCAAACCCTGTAACTCCTCTCTAGCCTGTCAATAAAAACTCAGCCTCAAATATACACCCAGGTTCCAGCTGTTGCTGCTGGCCAGAGTTTGAAAAACTGACTCCTGGAGCACTGTGTATCATTCCAACTGCACTGGAGGGGATACACAGAAGATTCACCAGGATGTTGACTAGGATGGAGCAGGTGAGTGATGAAGAGAGGCTGGATAAGCTCACATTGTTTTATTTGGAGCAGAGAAAGTTTGGGGGGACCTGATAGGGGTGTATAAGATTGTGAGGGGCATGGACAGGGTGAATAGAAAGCAGCTGTTCTCCTTTGTCGAAAGGTCAATCTCAAGGAGACATAATTTTAAAATGAAAGGCATGTGGTTTAGAGGAGATTTGAGGAAAACTGTTTTCTCCCAGAGGGTGCTGGGGGTCTGGAATACACTACCTGGGAGGGTAGTTGAGGCTGGAAACACCACAACTTTTAAAAAGTACTTGAATGAGCATTTGAAGTGTCATAATATTTGAAGACCATGGGCCGAGTGAGGAAATGTGGGACTCGTGTAGGTGGGCAGTATATAGAACATAGAACATAGAACAGTACAGCACAGAACAGGCCCTTCAGCCCACAATGTTGTGCCGACCATTGATCCTCATGGATGCACCCTCAAATTTCTGTGACCATATGCATGTCCAGCAGTCTCTTAAATGACCCCAATGACCTTGCTTCCACAACTGCTGCTGGCAACGCATTCCATGCTCTCACAACTCTCTGCGTAAAGAACCTGCCTCTGACATCCCCTCTATACTTTCCACCAACCAGCTTAAAACTATGACCCCTCGTGCTAGCCATTTCTGCCCTGGGAAATAGTCTCTGGCTATCAACTCTATCTATGCCTCTCATTATCTTGTACACCTCAATTAGGTCCCCTCTCCTCCTCCTTTTCTCCAATGAAAAGAGACCGAGCTCAGTCAACCTCTCTTCATAAGATAAGCCCTCCAGTCCAGGCAGCATCCTGGTAAACCTCCTCTGAACCCTCTCCAAAGCATCCACATCTTTCCTATAATAGGGCGCCCAGAACTGGACGCAGTATTCCAAGTGCGGTCTAACCAAAGTTTTATAGAGCTGCAACAAGATCTCACGACTCTTAAACTCAATCCCCCTGTTAATGAAAGCCAAAACACCATATGCTTTCTTAACAACCCTGTCCACTTGGGTGGCCATTTTAAGGGATCTATGTATCTGCACACCAAGATCCCTCTGTTCCTCCACGCTGCCAAGAATCCTATCCTTAATCCTGTACTCAGCTTTCAAATATGTTTGGTGGTAGAGATTTGATAGGCCAAAGGGACTCTACTACAAATGGCTCTAGGATCATTTCTCTTCAGTTCCCTGGATGCAGAGTGATGCCAACAGTGTGGGCTCAGTTCCTGCTCTGGTTGATGTTACAATGAAGGACACTGCTAGTGAACACCTCCCCTCACCCTGAGGCATGGCCACCCTCAGGATAGACCACCTGTATCGTCTCTCTCTGAGAAAGCAGCTGTACTGTCCAATAGGACTATGGCAACCAGTACTCTAGATGTGGTCTCACCAGAGCACTATATAGCTGAAGCCTAACCTCCTTACTCTCATATTCCATTCCCCTCACACTAAGTGATAACATCCCATTCAGTTTCCTGATGACTTGCCGTTCCTTAACACTCTCCTTCTGTGATTCATGAACTAGGACACCCAGATCCCACTCTGTCTCAGAGTTCTGCACTTTCTCACCGTTTAGTTAATCTGCTTCTTTTTATTGTTTCTGTCAAAACGGTCGCATGTACACTTTCCCATTATACTCCATTTGCCACATTTTTGCTCACTCACTGAAGCTATGTATATCCCTACGTAGGCATCTCATGTCCTCTTCACAACTCACTTTCCCACCTATCTTTCTGGCATCAGGAAAGTGAGCTCCCATACCTTCGATCCTTTCATCCAAATCATTTCGATAAAATGTAAAGAGTTGAGGCCTCAGCACTGACCCCAGAAGCAAACCATGTGACGTCCTGCCAATCTGAAAAATACTCATTTATTCCTACTCTCTGCTTCCTGTCAACCAGGTAATCTTCTGTCTATGTCACCCCAACACCATGAATATTTATTTTTCACAGGAAGTTTTAATGTAGCATATTATTAAATACCTTCTGGAAATCTAAATACTGTACATCCACTGGTTCCCCCATATCATCAGGGAGGGGGTTGGAAGGGCAGGATGTGATAGATACTGTCGAAGGTGGACAGGTTGTCATGAGCATACACAGGCTCTGTAACACATTCCTTTAATTTATTCATTCACAGCACATTGGCATCACTGACCAGACAGCATTTATTGCCCATTCCTAATTACCCAGAGGGCAGATCAGAATCAACCACATTGCTATGGGTCTGGAGTCACGCGTAGGTCAGACCAGGTAAGGATGGCAGTTTTCTTCCCTAAGGGATATTAGTGAACCAGATGGGTTTTTCCTCAATAATTGGAAATTGATTCATGGCCAGCTTGAGATTCTTAGTCCCAGATTTTAATTGAATTTAAGTTCTACCATCTGTCATGGCCAGATTTCATCGCAGGTCCCCACTAGTGTCTATGTGTGTGTGCGTGTTGTGAGTGTGTGTGAGTGCGTGCGTGCGTGTGTGTGTGCGTGCAAGTGTGGGTGTGTGTTAGTGTGTGTGAGTGTGTGTATGTGAATGTGTGTGATAGGGTTAGGAGAGTATCGCAGGTGAGAGTGTGTGAGTATGAGTGTGTGTGTGTGTGAGTGTGAGTGTATGTGAGTGTGAGTGTGAATGTGAATGTGTGTGATAGGGTTAGGTGAGTATTGCAGGTGAGTGTGTGTGTGAGTATGTGTGTGTGTAACACACCAGCGTGCACACAGGGCTGGTATTTATTTGGAGGAGTTTCTTTGCCAGAGGCGGAGGGCCGGTGGATGAACAGAGACACAGTGCAGTGAATGATGGCTCAGTGTGGTTTCCCATCCCCTCTGCCCCTCTGTCTCAGGCCCTCACACTGTGACAGTAAGCCAGGCCCCAGTGATACGGTTTCATTTGGAAGCTGGAATTCTAGCTGAGACCCTTTGTGATGCCCTAAGCACCTTATTGCCAGTTAAGCTCGTGCAGCGAACATCAAGGTGGCCCGAGCTGGTGCCAGGCTGACGATGGGAGGCTGTGCAAAGTGCAGGATAAAGGTCGAAGGACCACGCGCTGTTCACCTCCTGGCACCCAGCTTCCGCTGAGTGTGCTCCACACCTCCCTGTGTCTCACGCTCAACAAATTACAAATACTGCAGCAACACAGCGGGATATACACAGCCCACCAGCAACAACCTGCCTTTAAATAGCACCGCTAGCACTTTAACCTCACCCTGGCAGCCCGGTCCTCACAGATTCATGTGTCAGTTAAAACTGAGAAACAAAACTGAGGAGAGGGCAGAGAGCACACAGCATAAACCGAATCACAGGGAACCGTCAACAGGCTTCAGCTTATTACAAATATCACAACACAATGGAATCAGCGCTGAGGGAGCGGGCACTGTCGGAGGGTCAGTGCTGAGGGAGCGTCGCACTGTCGGAGGGTCAGTGCTGAGGGAGTGGGCACTGTCAGAGGGTCAGTGCTGAGGGAGCGTCGCACTGTCAGAGGGTCAGTGCTGAGGGAGTGGGCACTGTCGGAGGGTCAGTGCTGAGGGAGCAGGCACTGTCGGAGGGTCAGTGCTGAGGGAGCGCCACACTGTCGGAGGGTCAGTGCTGAGGGAGCGGGCACTGTCGGAGGGTCAGTGCTGAGGGAGCGCCGCACTGTCGGAGGGTCAGTGCTGAGGGAGCCCCGCACTGTCGGAGGGTCAGTGATGAGGGAGCGGGCACTGTTGGAGGGTCAGTGCTGAGGGAGCGCCGCAGTGTCAGAGGGTCAGTGCTGAGGGAGCGCCGCACTGTTGGAGGGTCAGTGCTGAGGGAGCGCCGCACTGTCGGAGGGCCAGTGCTGAGGGAGCGGGCACTGTCAGAGCGTCAGTGCTGAGGGAGCGCCACAGTGTTGGAGGGTCAGTGCTGAGGGAGCCCCGCACTGTCGGAGGGTCAGTGATGAGGGAGCGCCGCACTGTCGGAGGGTCAGTGCTGAGGGAGCGCCGCAGTGTCGGAGGGTCAGTGCTGAGGGAGTGCCGCACTGTTGAAGGGTCAGTGCTGAGGGAGTGGGCACTGTTGGAGGGTCAGTGCTGAGGGAGTGGGCACTGTCGGAGGGTCAGTGCTGAGGGAGCACCGCACTATCAGAGGGTTAGTGCTGAGGGAGTGCTGCACTGTCTGAGGGTCAGTGCTGAGGGAGCGCCGCACTGTCTGAGGGTCAGTGCTGAGAGAGCGCCGCAGTGTCGGAGGGTCAGTGCTGAGGGAGTGGGCGCTGCCGGAGGGTCAGTGCCGAGGGACCGCCGCACTGTTGGAGGGCCGGTGCTGAGGGAGCGGGCACTGCTGGAGGGTCAGTGCTGAGGGAGAGGGCACTGTTGGAGGGTCAGTGCTGAGGGAGCACCGCACTGTCGGAGGGTCAGTGCTGAGGGAGCGGGCACTGTTGGAGGGTCAGTGCTGAGGGAGCGCCGCACTGTCGGAGGGTCAGTGCTGAGGGAGCGCCGCACTGTCTGAGGGTCAGTGCTGAGGGAGCGACGCAATGTCGGAGGGTCAGTGCTGAGGGAGTGGGCACTGTCAGAGGGTCAGTGCTGAGGGAGTGCCTCACTGTCAGAGGGTCAGTGCTGAGGGAGCGCTGCACTGTCGGAGGGTCAGTGCTGAGGGAGCACCGCACTGTCGGAGGGTCAGTGCTGAGGGAGTGCCGCACAGTCGGAGGGTCAGTGCTGAGGGAGCGCCGCACTGATGGAGGGTCAGTGCTGAGGGAGTGGGCACTGTCGGAGGGTCAGTGCTGAGGGAGCGCCGCACTGATGGAGGGTCAGTGCTGAGGGACTGGGCACTGTCGGAGGGTCAGTGCTGAGGGATTATCCTGGGTTGTATCTCATCTATGATGAATATTAAAGATGTGCTCTATTTTTCAGGAGATTCCATATTTTTTTCCACAATTTCTGGCCCATATTCCACAGGCATCTTTCCCAACTTCTGTTCATTTATCTTTCTCTTGTTTACACCAGTTTGCTTTGTGTGGAACAGTTTATGTATTTGTCTAAATATTGAGACTGCAAACACATTGGAATAATTGACTGTCCAGCAGGAAGCAGTTAGCGGGAGTATTTGAGGGAGGGAGGGAGCTGAGCGTAACGTTCATGATTGGTCTGGTGCAGCTGGTGTCACTTTCCTGATGATGCATCATAATTTAATCAGCACCTTTCCAACCTTGTGAGTGAAATAATGTTAATATTATTGAAATATATGAAAATATTAATAAAGGAAATATGAAAGGTTAAACTGCCGGAGCAGTGTGAAAGTTAATGTGTCGGGGCTGTCACAGGAGAGTGTATACTTTGAGGATGATGGATTTTGTGTTGTTCTGAAACTGAAATCCTGTCACAGTCATTCCAATTAACATCTTGGAAAGATTTGAAATATTCTGGAAGGATTGATGTGGGAGTTGAAGGAACTGCTGGGAAACTGCATCGCTGTTGGAACTGAACTACATTAGCTCGGCAGAAACAGGGCGCCTGGCCCACCACTGAATCACTGAGTTGGTACAGTCTTCGAGGCCATTCAGCCCATCAGGTCTGCGTTGTGTCTCTGGGTTTGAAATTTGAAATTTCTCTGTTGAAAGTGTTGTAAATCTATCTCAGCATCGAATACACTTAATGACCTAGCCTCGACATCCCTCTGTGGTAAAGAATTCCAGAGATTCACTCCCATCTGAGAGAAGCCATTTCTCCTCAATCCAGTCTTAAATATGCAACCTCCCTCTTCTGGGATGATTTCCTCTGGCCCTAGACTCTCCGACACAGGGGAATACCCTTTCTGCATCTCCCTCTTTGTCCGACATGTTGTTTGTTTCAATCAGGTCAATTGTCATTCTTCCAAACTCCAATGTGTACAGGCCTAACCTGCTCACCTCCTCGTCATAGTTCAGGCCCTCCATCTCTGGGATCAGCCAAGTGAAACTTCTCCGGACTATCTCCAAGGCTGCTCTATCCTTCCCGAGATAAGGGACCCAAAACCATTTGCAATATCCCAGCTGTGGTCTGACTAGTGTCTTGTGTAGTTTTAGTAAAACATTTTTATTCTCTATTCCCTTTGAAATAAAGGCCGACATTCCATTTGCTTTCCCTCCTGATTGTGGATACCAGTCTCTTGTGCAAGGAGATTCCCAAATCCCTCTGGTGCTGGCTGCAGCTTTCTGCAGTCTTTCTCCATTTCAATAATATTCAGCTCCTCTATTCTTCCTGCCTAAGTGCATTATCTTACATTTCCCTATATTCTTGATTCAGGTCTTTCACCTCGGCCTTGCTGGTGGTGGAGGAGGGAGGTGGAATCTTCATTTTGAGCCTTCTCATTCTGTGTATTCTATCAAAAATGAATGTTATGCCTGCTCCAGGAAATGGCTGTGATCGTTAACTCAACGCTCAGTGTTTCTAAGCAGCTGCTCCATTACCGCCTCAGCCCCTGCAGAGTCCTGCTCCACCTATTGCTGCCTTCCCATTGGACACTCTCAAGAATCTGACAACAACAACCTTCTTTGTATAGAACCTTCAATGTAATAAAATATCTCAAAATGTTTTGCTGGGGTTTTAAGAGGTGAAATCAGAGCCGGGCCTCTTGGGGAGATATGGGAAGAGCTGAGTAAACAGGAATGTTTAAAGCTTTATATTTGGAAGGGCAGAGAAAGTTTTAGAGTCAGTGAGACGAATAGTTATTGAACTGAAGAGTGAGAGAAGGGAGAATGTGGGACTTTCTCCCACAGCGAGTGGCCGTGGTGAATCACGTTGGTACTTACTGAGACGCTAAACCAACACAAGAAAAAATGTCATATTGGACTGAAAAAATTACCTCTGTTTTTCTCTCCACACGACGCTGCTGGACCTGCTGAGTTTCTCCGGCATTCTCCCTGTTTTTTATTTCAGATTTTCCAGCATCTGCTTTCGTTTGTTGTTGAGGCTATTTCTACTTCAATAATTTTGAAAGATGCGAGTATCTAACTAAGGGGAAGTGTTGATTTATAGGTGTAGATCAGAGCGGCGCTTTCTGATTAAGGGTGAATAATTTCCGATTAATAGTTAACAACAAGAGGAAGGTTAAAGTAAGTTGGAGCAATTAAAGTGAAAGATACTTAAATGTTTATGGTTAAGGTATGGTAGGACAGCTCAGCCAAACAGGCGATGCCTGTGGTATGTGAGGAGTCATGGGCACATACGACATAGACATAGGAAGAGTTGCTCACTGCAGAGGCTTGAGTTTCAAGGGCTGTTGTCACTGAGGTAGGACATGGGGCAAAGAATGCCATGGACAGGACAAACAGGCAATAGAGAATGGGTGAGAGAAACTGGCAGCAAATTCAGAGTATCTCAGAAACCAGCGCGTGTCACCAGGAATAGCCCAGCTCCACCTGAGGAGGGGATGAGGATAAGTAGAAAGGCAGGACTGCGAGGCAAAGTGCAACATTCCCACAGACACCTGGGAATCACTGGCCCAAAATCCCATCCTTTGTGGAGGAGGAGCTTCTGGAAGGTGTTAAGCTCTTCGGGAAAACAGCGAAAGCAACACACTGCCACATTAACAACCTCCCCCTCCCCACTCCACCACCCCCCCACTTCCCGCAACTCCCTACTCCCAAGTGTACAGGAGCCTGAGGAAGCCCTATCACTGTGTACAGCCCCCTACAGTGGGAGAGAGTTATCCTGGCCTGTGAGGGACAGCCAATGATGATGATATTTGGAGGAAGAGACAGCATTTCTGAGGCTGTCAGTGAGACCCCAGGACATTGGTTAGGAACAGGTTAAAGGGTTACAGGAAGCTGCATGAAAGTGGAGTTGAGACTGGGATAAGGTATGAACGTTTCGATTGGTAGAGCTTGCTTAAGGGGCTGAATGGCCTCCTCCTGCTCTTGGTTCTTACATTCATGTGGTGCTGGGGTCAGAGATGCCACCACTGCAAGGCATTTTTCTGGGGGAAGGTGAACAAGTGAGGCTTGTGGTCCACATTGGTGCGAATGATGCAGGAACAAAGGGCGTGCTGTTCCTGCAATCAGAATCTAAACAGCTGGACGGGAAATGACCAAGCGGCACTTCGAAAGCAGCAACCTCCCAGTCTCATGTGTAAGCGTTAAAGGAATGGAACCCTTGCAGGAAGTAGGCTGCAAGGGGCTGGAGTAAAAAGGTAACTGTGGAAGGTGGTGGGTTTATGCTGGATATTGGTCACCAGCGCAGCCTCAGAAATGGAAACAGTGAAGCCCGGGAAGGGGGAGATTGAGAGAACGCTCCCCCTGTACCAATACTGCCAGACAAGCTGAATTTCTCCCGCATTCTCTGTGCCCCTTTCGGATTTCCAGCAACTGCAAAGTTCTGCTTTTGCAGACTGAAGATTGATTTAAGACTTAGCTCAGAAAAGAACAAATTGGGATAAAATTGGGTTTGATTGACTGTAAGGACAATGAAAACATTAAAGAGTCAACGATCAAAAATTGATCAAATTTGACATTACAAAGGTTGGAGAGATTTTAAAAGCTTAATGAAAGCTGACAATTTAAAGTCTAAAATCAACAATTTAAATCTGATCAGAGTGGGCCTGTCATGTTTGACTATGAGCAAAAGGGTGGAGAAAGAATAGAATTTCTTAAAGGGGCAGATTGTAAATGCAATAGACCGATGTCCACCCAAAGGTCCATCTTTACAGTGAGGATCAAACACAACACCCACATAGCTGTCAAGGCCTTACCCCATCCCTCCCACTGACCAGCAGCAGCACAGTCAGAGAGTTAATGAGGTTTAAACAGAGAGACCCTTCCTTTCATCATATCCACACTGATCCAACATCACCTACTCTAATCCCAATTTCCAGCCCTTGGCCTGGACACTTTTATATTGAGGGACTATGAGTCTGCATCTCAATCCAACATCACAGAGATGAGGGTTTCTGTCTGACCCCACTTCACCGTGGATTCCACATTCCCACAAGCTTCTGGGTGAGAATGATTTTCCTCAAATCCCTTGAAACCAAATGCTTGGCTTGCTGTGTTCATCCAGCTTCACACTTTGTTATCTTAAATTCAAGCCCCTGGTTAATGACCATTTTCCTCCATCTATTCCCCCAGAATTTTTCACATCTTGATCAGATTCCACCATCCCCATCTCACACTCAGTCACTGCCACCAAACCCCCAATCTCCTACCCCCCTGCCCCCAAATCCAGGCCTCCCCACCCCCCACCTCGCCTCTCACCACTACCACCTACAGAGCCAGCTCCAGCCAGTTTTCACCCTCTGCTCCCTGACTACTGCAGCAACAGAGAAATTTCAATCAGACACCTGACCCTGATCCCTGCCCCTTGCCCTCTGCCCCCTCACTTCTGCTTGCTGGCCCTTCTCCCCTGCTCACTACTCCCCACCCCATCTCCTCTGTGCCTTGTCCCATGACCCCTCACTCCTGCTCCCTGCCCCCCACTCTGCCCCTCTCACTTCCCCTGCCCCTTCTCCCAAGCTCACTGCCCCCCTCCCCTGCTCTATGCCCCTTGCTTCCTGCCCCATCTCCCCTGACCTCTGTCCCCTCTCTGCTACCCCACGGCCCCTCAATCCTGCTCACTGCCTCCTCTCCTCGGCTCACTGCCCCCTCTCCCCTGCTTCACTGTCCCCACTTCCTGCCTTCTGCCTCCTCCCTGCTGTCCCCTGCCCACTGCCCTCTGCCCCGAGCAGTAGATTTATTGCCAGGTAATTGACCTGGTTTGCAAAAACGATTTGTGGAAGGTGGGGGTATGAAGATGGTGGGTTAGAGAGTGAAAGGCTGTGCTATTGCCAGTTTATTCTCACATCACCAGATCAGTACCAAGCCCCCACATTCTCCCCCAGAGAGAGGCAGGGTCTAGTAGAAGATTCACACTCCTGGTGATTCATTTCATATTCACACAAGAATGAATAATTAATCTGTTGAATACTCCGGCTCATCCTCACATTTTAATAAAGGAATTTCTTATTCCCCTAATTTGATTTTCATTTTCTCTCTCACACACAAGATTAGAGTTTCCCTAACCGCCTCAAACAATCCCTTCTCTCCCTTCCCTCCCTTACTGTCTATCTCCAGCTCTCTCTCCCTCCCCTGCTCTCCCTCAAAACCCCCTCCTCCCTCTCACCCCTCTCCGTCTCTAATTGCCTCTCTTCCTCCTCGCTCCCCCTCCCTCTGTCCCTATTCCTCCCACTCTCTCCAACTATTTTGGCCCCCTCTCTCATTCACTTCCTTTCTCTGCCCATCCCTTCTCCCACACCCCCTCACCCGCCCACCCTCCCAACCTCCCTCTGACACCCTCTCATCCTCCCCCCCACTCCCTTTCATCCTCCCACCCACAGCCTCCCACCCTCCCACCCACAGCCTCTCATCCATTCACCACTCCCTCTCACCCTCCCTCCCACACCCTCCCATTCTCCCACCCATACCTCCCACCCTCCCTCCCACTCCCTCTCACCCTCCCTACTACACCCTCTCATCTCCCCAGACTCCCTCTCACCCTCCCTCCCACACCATCCCATTCTCCCACCTACACCTCCCACCCTCCCTCCCACACCCTCTCATCCATCCACCCACACCCTCTCAACCTCCCTCCCACACCCTCTCAACCTCCCACCCACACCCTCTCACCCTCCCACCCACACCCTCTCAACCTCCCTCCCACACCTCTCAACCACCCACCCACACCCTCTCAACCTCCCACCCACACCCTCTCAACCTTCCTCCCACACCCTCTCACCCTCCCTCCCACACCCTCTCACCCTCCCTCCCACACCCTCTCACCCTCCCACCCACACCCTCTCACGCTCCCTCTCACACCCTCTCACCCTCAAACCCACACCCTCCCCCAACACTCAGGAAGGTACAACAAAGCCTCTTCTTCCTCAGGAAGCTTGGGAAATTTGGCATGTCCATAAGGACCTCACCAACGCCTACAGATGCACCAATGAAAGCATACTGTCCGGGTGCATAATGGCCTGGTACAGCAATTGCTTGGCCCAGGACTGTAAGAAACTACATCACAGAAGCCAACCTTCCATCCATGGGCTCTATTTACTCGGCTCGCAGCTGCTGAAAGGCAGCCAATATCAAAGACCCATCCTACCCCAGTAATCATCGCCTACAGCCTCTTCCGTCAGGCAGAAAATACAGAAACCTGAACACACGCACCAGCAGGTTCAGGAACCGCTTCTTCCTGGCCGTTAATAGACTGATGAATGGATTGTCAAGCCTCAAATTACATTACCTTGCTAACGTTGATCTCGCCTAGCGCATGCCATGTGCAATGTAAGCCGTATGCCTCTGTCCAAATCTTTTTGATCTGTACATCCTTGCTTACCATGATCTGCCTGTACTGACCGTAAACAAAGCTTTTCACTGTAATTCAATACAATAAATCAATCAATCAAGAACACCTCCGCTCAGTTCGCAACAAACAACTGCGCCTCCCAGTCGCAAACCATTTCCACTCCCCCTCCCATTCTCTTGATGACATGTCCATCATGGGCCTCCTGCACTGCCACAATGATGCCACCCGAAGGTTGCAGGAACAGCAACTCATATTCCGCCTGGGAACCCTGCAGCCCAATGGTATCAATGTGGACTTCACCAGCTTCAAAATCTCCCCTTCCTCCACCGCATCCCTAAACCAGCCCAGTTCGTCCCCTCCCCCCACTGCACCACACAACCAGCCCAGCTCTTCCCCTCCACCCACTGCATCCCAAAACCAGTCCAACCTGTCTCCGCCTCCCTAACCTGTTCTTCCTCTCACCCATCCCTTCCTCCCACCCCAAGCCGCACCCCCATCTCCTACCTACTAACCTCATCCCACCTCCTTGACTTGTCCGTCTTCCCTGGACTGACCTATCCCCTCCCTACCTCCCCACCTACACTCTCTCCACCTATCTTCTTTACTCTCCATCTTCGGTCCGCCTCCCCCTCTCTCCCTATTTATTCCAGTTCCCTCTCCCCATCCCCCTCTCTGATGAAGGGTCTAGGCCCGAAACGTCAGCTTTTGTGCTCCTGAGATGCTGCTTGGCCTGCTGTGTTCATCCAGCCTCACATTTTATTATCATGGACATCACCAGCTGGGCCAGCATTTCTTGAGAAGGTGGGGGTAAGCTGCCTTCTCTCATCACTGCAGAACTCCTCCTGTGGGTTGACACAATGCCCTTAGGGAGGGATTTCCAGGATTGTGACCCAGCAATGCTGAAGGAACGGCAATATATTTCCAAGTCAGGATGGTGAGTGGCTTGGCGGAAACTTGCAGGGGGGTGGTTTTCCCTTATATCTTCTGCCCATGTCCTTCTGGATGGAAGTGTTTTTGGGTTTGGAAGGTGCTGCCTGAGGATCTTTGGTGAACTTCTACAGTGCATCTTGTAGATGGTACACACTGCTGCTACTGAGCGTTGGTGGTGGAGGGAGTGGGATGTTTGTGGATGTAGGGCCAGTCAAGTGGGTTACTTTGTCCTGGATAGGGTCAAACTTCTTGAGTGTTGTTGGGGCTGCCCCCATCCAGGCAAGTGGGGAGTGTTCCATCACACTCCTGACTTGTGCCTTGTAGATGGTGGGACTGGCTTTGCGGAGTCAGGAGGGGAGTTACTCACTGCAGCATTCCCAGCTTCTGGCCTGCTCTTGTAACCACTGTGTGTGTGCGCAATGAGTTCAGTCGAGTTTCTGGTCAATGATAACCCCCGGGATGTTGATAGTGAGGGATTCAGTGATGGTAACACCATTGAATATTAAGGGACGGTGGTTAGATTGTCTCTTACTGGAGGAAATATCTGTCTCTCTTAACCTCCCACTAAAATGCAATTGAAATTTGCATCAAAGCAACAAAACATTGATTGGAACATGAGCATTCTTTGGCAGGAAACATGAATACAGTGGCTCGATGTAGACCCAGAGAATCAAGCAGGGCAAAGGAGGCTCTTCAGGCCCTAGAGCCTGAAGCATCGAAACAACATTAAATCTCTGATTGTTCCACCTTCCAGCTTTCTGTTATAAAAAGCTTTGGTTTAGTTCACTCCTGGAGTCAGTGTGTTGGGGCTGGGCTTGGTAACTCAGGAAAGAACTGAACAGAACAGAACAGAGCAGCCTTTATTGTCACAGGCACTCGATTGCGTGTAGTGAAACGTTTGTCATGTCACCACGAGATCAATGTTGGCTAGGGACGGGGTGCAATGTGGGGATTTAAACCCAGACTCTGAGGGCCCAGGGGAGAACTTAGACAAACTGGGATCTCGTTCTTCATTGTGTGGAAGATGAAAAAGTGGTTGATCCCAGTTTACTTGATACTAAGGGACAACAACAAACTGGGAGAGGGAGAAAGCCATTCAGCCCTTCAAACCTGCCCTGATGTTGTGTCAGAGACAGTAGGAGCTGCAGATGCTGGAGAATCTGAGATAACGAGGTGTGGAGCTGGATGAACACAGCAGGCCAAGCAGCATCAGAGGAGCAGGAAAGCTGACGTTTTGGGCCTAGGCCCTTCTTCAGTAATGCCCCACTGCGAAGCCTCTTCTAAGGATGTCTACCCTGAAGAAGTTATCCTCCTCCTTCTGGAAAAACCACTATTCCTGAAGAAGGGCCTAGGCCCAAAATGTCAGCCTTCCTGCTCCTGAGAAGCTGCTTGGCCTGCTGCGTTCATCCAGCTTCACACCTTGTTATCTCGGATGTTGTTATCTTCACACCTTGTTATCTCGGATGTTGTTATCTCCACACCTTGTTATCTCGGATGTTGTTATCTCCACACCTTGTTATCTCGGATGTTGTTATCTCCACACCTTGTTATCTCGGATGTTGTTATCTCCACACCTTGTTATCTCGGATGTTGTTATCTCGGATGTTGTGTCAGGTCTGTTCAGTATCCCAGGTGCAGTTTCTTGTCTCCCTCCCCACACCCCTCTGCCCTGGCTCCACTGTCAGTCACTACCCTGACCACCTCAGTCACAAACATATACCCTGACTGTCACCATCAGCACCTCTTGTCAAAGAGAACCCTGGGGGGTGGGGGGAGGGGGGGATGGTGTGATCCCTCTGTGATTCTGTCATTATCCCCCCCGAACAGAAACACAAACTGCTGTTTATACTAAACTTTGAAAATTGAGAACCTTTAAATCTATTTTATTAGACTAACAGACTCAATCTGGAATTGAATGCAACATAAGTTCTCAGTTCCTCTTGTAGCTATCTATGCAGAAAACTTTTGGAGTTAGTGAGCATTGGGTCCGTAATAAATTTAAATTCATTGTTCAATGATGCATGATCGTGTTCTTTCTGAATCTTATCCAAACATCAGATTGAAGGCTGTTTAATACCTTTGCAGATCTGTCTCTGATAATTGGATAACATACAAAAGGACACAGAAACACAATCAATTATTTAGTGGAGAGCTAACTCACAAAAACAGAACGAGGCCAATCAGCCCATCGAGCTGCTCTGTGATGTGATCCTGGCTGATTCACAGCTTCAGCTTCACTTTCGCACCCACTCCCCAAATCCCTCTGCACCCCACAGGCAGATTTTCTGAGAGAACAGCACACTGTTCTGGTTACTGTCCCAACATGGGCACCCTGAAACCCATGCCCCACCCCGAACCCCTCACCCATCCCGCACCCCAACCCCCTCACCCATTCCCTATCCTCACCTATCCCCCACTCTGACCAATTCCCTACCCTCACCCATTCCCCCCTCACCCATTCCACCCTCACCCATCACCCCACACCCATTCCCCCCTCACCCATTCCCCCCTCACCCATTCCCCCCTCACCCATCACCCCACACCCATTCCCCCCTCACCCATTCCCCCCTCACCCATCCTCCACCTCCACCTTCACCCATGCTGCCCCATACGCCACCCACACCCATACCCCACCCACACCATCCCCCTCACCCATTCTCCCCTCATCCATTCTCCACCCCCACCCTCACCCATAGGCCCCCATCCCCCACCTTCACCCATCCCCCTTCACCCATTCCCCCTTCGCCCACTCTCTACCCCTCCCTCACCCATACCACCCCATCCTCTACCCTCACCCATTCCCCATCCCCCACCCTCAACCATCCTCCACCCACACCCATACCCCACCCTCACCTATCCCTGACCTTCACCCATACCCCACCCTCACCTATCCTCAACCATCACCCACCCCCCACCAACACCCATACCCCACCCTCACTTATCCCCGACCCTCACTCATACCCCACCTGTACCCTCACCCAAGCCCGCCTCTCACCCATACCTCACCCTCACCCATCCCCACCCACACCCATTCCCCCCTCACCTATTCTTCACCCCTACCCTCACCCATACCCCACCCATTCCCCACCCACACCCTCACCCATCCCCCACCCTTTCCTCACCCTTACCCATCCCCCCACACCCATTCCCCCCTCACCCATTCCCCCCTCACCCATCCTCCACCTCCACCTTCACCCATGCTGCCCCATACGCCACCCACACCCATACCCCACCCACACCATCCCCCTCACCCATTCTCCCCTCATCCATTCTCCACCCCCACCCTCACCCATAGGCCCCCATCCCCCACCGTCACCCAACCCTCACCTCACCCATACCCTATCCTGCACCCCCACCCATTTGCCACCCATACCCATGCCCCACCCTCCTCCATCCCTCACACTCACCCATGCCACGGCCTCAAACATCCCTCACCCTAACCCATCCCCCACCAACACCCATTCCCCACCCTCACCCATCCCTCACACTCAGCCATTCCCCACCCTCATCCCTCACCCTCACCCATCCCCACTCACACCCATCCCCCACCCACACCCATTCCCACCCTCACCCATCCATCACCCTCACCCATCCCCACTCACACCCATCCCCCACCCACACCCATTCCCACCCTCACCCATCTGTCACACTCAGCCATCCCCCACCCTCGTCCCTCACCCTCACCCATCCCCACTCATTCCCATCCCCACTCACTCCCATCCCCCACTCACTCCCATCCCCACCCACATCCATCCCCCACCCACACCCATCCCCACCCACACCAAACCACATGCCCTGTCTACCTCTGAATTTGCTGCACTGTGTTCC